>NC_092084.1:31259386-31617386 GCF_043229965.1 Drosophila suzukii
TAACGAAGCGAGCAAACGACAGAAAAAGTTATACAATACTTTTGCGTATGCTAATTAGTTTTTAAATAATAAATAAACATATATAATTGAATATTGCGTTCTTTGTCCTTCCTTATTTGGGTATATAAGTGTTTACAGAAGGTCCATTTTTGAAACGGTTTTTTCAAAAATAAATAAATTTATTTGCGAATTTTTATAAATGACTTATTATGCAACTCGAGGATTTTAATACCTTATTGTCAATATTTTCAAAAATAAATTGAATTCGATCTTGTACGACCGTGTAAATTCTGGTTTAAGCAACTAGAAAAGTTTTTCAATTTTGAAAGCTTTCAAAGTAGTTCGGAAAGGTGACAAACGAATTTGAGAAACAAAACCAAGTCAAGGCCACCCATATGAAAATAATATATTTGATCAAGGGCAACAGTGCGTATGAGTTATAAACTTTGAGCCAATTCGCAGACCCTAAAACGATCTTTTTTCAAAAAATTTCTTTTGATATACATTAAATACCTCAAAACGCACCGTATAGGCGGGTGAGAGTAGGACCTTAAAAATTTTCATACATGAACACTGTTCATGTTCCGGTTTACCGAGTTCAAGTGACATAACAGATATTAATTTTATTCAAAGTATATTTTCTACCCTCTAGTTTGAAATTAGTTTTAAGCTTATTTAAAGAAATCGAATTCGAACCCGTGAAAACCGGAACAGGACTAATAGTTTGAAAACTACAGGAAATCTGAGATACAATAACAGCGGGAAAAAAATCACCTGATCTGTTTTGGACAGTAAAAAAAACACAAATATACTTTCCAATGATGGGCAAGTAAAGTGAATTTCGGAGTTTGTTTTCGCCAGTTGTTGTGTTGTCCGTGTTCACTTCGAGTAAAATGCTAAATGAAGTGGAAGGATGGAATTTCACACAATGCGCATCCAACATCTAACATTTGCCCCCTTTTCTGCCCAACATGTGACTGACTGCTTGGGACGGGTTGGGGAATTAAAAGGGGTCCAACAAATAAACAGACACAACAAAACCAGCCAAAAACCTGAAAACGTAACGAAAATAAACCAGCAATCCCCGCAACAGAGGGTTAAGCGAGCAGGAAGCTGCATGGAATGGATCGGTTTTTGGTCAGGATTGGTTTGGGGGCTTACAATGAGGTCATGAAGGTTTCGCAGGGGCCTTTCGGGGTACTAAAGGAGCAGTTGAGGCTGAGCGATGAGCATTCCGGTAAGAATTCGGTTTTTATCACGAAAATCACAAAAGCACACAGTGCAGCATGCCGTATGTTCCTTTCAGTTAGTTGCCCAGCCATTGTCATCCAAAAGACCCACCGTGCCCCATTCGCTTCCAAAAATCCAGCTTTATACACCTCTTTACCTCTTGACGGCGCATCAAAAAGTACTTCATTATTGCCCTCAATTGTGCACGTGTTCTCTTACATTGAGAAAAGAGGAACGCATCGATTTTAGTTTTAAAGTGATACTCTGTATAGCGCTTAAAACCTTTTGTAATTTTTGATCAACTACCTTGGAATATGCAAAAAGTTTTCTTTAAATGCTACGCATACTAGTCTCTCAGTTTTAAAGCGATCAGGATTAAACCCGATCGGAACGAGCCAGATAGAATAATCATATCCTATACCTGCCATCAGAATGATCAAAACATATTTTTTTTAAATGTAAACAAATTATAACTGCGGTGTTTTTTGACTCATTAACTTATACTCTTGGAAATATAAATTTTTAAATATTTCAGAATTTCGATAGAAATTTAAAGCTCTGCACAATGCTCCCACAGGAACGACCTGCCAGGGTATAGAAACTTCGGCTTACCGAAGTTAGCTTCCGTTCTTGTTATTTTATATCTTAAAATCGCAATTTCGTGATATTTTCAATATTTTAGTAAGAATAAAATCCAAATTAGGGCAGGTCAAGCCGGGCAAGGTCTTTTGACCTAAATTAATCATAACTCTTTATAATAATTGTTTACACATTGTTTGGTAATGTAAAAAAGTTTTCGGAAAAAATGAATTTAAAATTTACTTCCTAAAAATATTTTTAACAAGAAAGGACCTTGCAGGTCGTAACCGTGGAAGCAGGTTATGTACAGAGCTTTCCGATTTTCGGAAAATTAAAAACTAATTACATTTTAATATAATGTTCCATTGAAATTTACTACCGTAAATAAACGAAATAAAACGGTCTTCGTAGTATTTTGCCATTAATTACCCGATATGGCATCTATAAAGTCGTCCGCTTTTTATTCAAAATTCTGAAATATTAAAAGAATGATAGTCCCAAGAGTAAAAGTTAACATGTCAAAAAATAGACGAAGTTACAATTTTTAAAATTGAAGGTTGGAAAAGCTTCTTCTGCCTGTTACATACTTTTCCACGAATATAACAACCCTTTTACTTTTCAAGTAACGGGTATTAAAAGTTTAATATTTTACCCTAGATCTACTGTCGTATAGTACCATTAATTTATATATATTCATATATTAAATATTCCCTCAATTGTTGCACCACCCTCAAGACCTACCGGACTGGATTATTACTATTACTCAATATTACTCTCCAAAAAAAAAGAACAAAGTTACTTTTAGCCTTAAGCAACACTTAGACTAATTATTGTACTATTCTTGTAAAAACTGATTAGATTAAGCTGCCAGTTGGGTAGCAGGGTGCTAATCTTAAGATTAAAATTTCCACATTAATAAAAGTTAGAAAAAAATACTTAATTGTTGTTTCCAGTGCAAAAGGTTGCTCCTGGTAAAGGACTCACGTAGCTCGACGGGTGAGAAGGCCTGGGAGTATAGTTGTGGTGGCTAGGAAGGGAGGACACTCTGGCCACAGGATAACAGCATTTCATTTGTTGTCCTTCACATTCTCTTTTCACACTTGGCACATAAACAAAGGGAATGCCCCGGCCAACTGGGAGATGAGCAGAAGTCCTGGCGTTACATTGCAACGTGTCACACCCCCTCCGAAAAGCCCCTAAAACACCCTACCTGATACACCCGGCTCACCTGGTACACCACCCCCTGAACCGCAACTTTAGCTGTCTGTCAAATATGCTGGAGAAATATTTCAAATTGTGGCTGCTAAAAATTGAACAACCCACCTCCTGCTGGCGTATTTTCTTCAGTGACCTCGTGCTTTGTCCACTGGGGCTTTCCCATTTTTTTGCAGTATTCATTTTATTTATTTATTTGGTATTCAAAGCGCAAGTCGCGCTACGCCCCTTCGGCCCGCCTCTTTTCATATGCTCGAGCATCTAGAATTTCATTATCCCCATCTTTGGGTGTGTGTTTGAGTGCCATTTTAAAGCAGAACATGAGGGACTCTTAAATTATTCATCGACAAAACTACAATGAACTCACCAGAAATATATTTCGCCTTTTTATATTCGGTTCTTAGAGTTTTGCCGAGCTCCAAATGTCTGTCGTAAGGGAGGAAGTTCTTAAATTATAGTTTCAGGAAGTTTTCTTTATGCATTCTGTGAATTGAAATCTTTTAAAATCCGTAAAAGCAGAAATACTGGATATGTCTGTAGCGCTTAAATGGTGCCAATTGAATTCGGTGGATATGCGCATAATAATGACTGAAAACAGTTAAAGACAGCAGTCCATGGACTTAAACACATTTTTAGTCAATTTAGTCCATGAATGTACAACATACATATCCATACATAAATATATATGAAAGTTAAAATTGGTATATGATTTCTTTCAGTGCATATTTTAATATTTTGTAGTTTTTGATATCTATCAAACAAAATCACTTCTTAATGAGGTAAGGAGTATTGACTATTGTACCTTCAAAATACGAATGTTCTGATATATGCAATTGTGACGAAATAATTGCACTATCTAAAAAAACTCATTTGGCTCGCTTCATCAAAATATTTAAGCTTAAACCCACACGGACAATGGGGCCCTCGACTAAAGCTCTTTTTTGTTTTTTTGTGTGCATATACTAAATACTCTTAAGGCGAGTTTCTTGATGGTCAGCTAAAATTGCTCTAACAAGAAACAGAGAGTTCTGATCGAGTAAGGGAAATAAAGAGGATACTCTGTAAGATAAAGATTATTTCTTTAGTTAAAACAATACGAAGTCGTCAGACAGTAGAGCAAAGGACCGTGTTAGGGCCCCGAGCAATCGATTTTTATACCCGATACTCTTAGAGTAAAAGGGTATACTAGATTCGTCGGAAAGTATGTAACAGGCAGAAGGAAGCGTATTCGATCCCATGAAGTATATTCTTGATCAGGATCACTAGCCGGTCGATCTAGCAATGTCCGTATGTCCGTCTGTCCGGATAAACGCTGACATCTCGGAAACTACAAAAGCTAGAAAGTTGGGATTTGGTAAGAAGATTCCTGAGCTTAACCATATATTGAGATCGCGGGTAGGTGGCGCATTTCAATCTCGCTTTGCTGCTTGCATATCTTCATTTTCCTTTAGTCCCTTTAGCTGAGTAACGGGTATCTGAGAGTCGAGGTACTCGACTATAGCGTTCTTCCTTGTTATACCCGTTACTCGTAGAGTAAAAGGGTATACTAGATTCGTCGGAAAGTATGTAACAGGCAGAAGGAAGCGTTTCCGACCCCATAAAGTATATATATTCTTGATCAGGATCACTAGCCGAGTCGATCTAGCCATGTCCGTCTGTCCGTCTGTCTGTCCGGATGAACGCTGAGATCTCGGAAACTATGGGAGCTAGGCTATTGAAATTTGGCGTGCAGATTCCTGAGCTTCTTACGCAACGCAAGTTTGTTTCAGTAGAGTGCCACGCCCACTCTAACGCCCACAAACCGCCCAAAACTGTGGCTCCTACAGTTTTGATGCTAGAATAAAAATTTTAACTGAAATGTAATGTCCTCATCAATACCTATCGATTGACCCACGCCCACCCTAACGCCCATAAACCGCCCACAAACTTCAAAAAATCGTAAATATGAACGTGGATATCTCGGAAACTATCAAAGATAGAGAATTGGGATTTCAGATTTAGATTCCGTAGCCTTATACGCAGCGCAAGTTTGTTACGCGAATACGCCACGCCCACTGTAACGCCCACAGACCGCGAAAACCTGTGACGCCCACAATTTTTATGCTAGATAAAAAATTTTAGCTGAAATGTATTGGTCTCGACAAAACCTATCGATTGGTCCAAAAAAAAATTTGCCACGCCCACTCTAACGCCCATAACGCTTAAATCTGTATACCGCCGGTAGGTGGCGCATTTTAATCTCGCTTTGATACTTGCATATCTCTATTTAGCTGAGTAACGGGTATCTGATAGTCGACGTACTCGACTATAGCGTTCTTCCTTGTTTTTGTCTACTCTTTTAATAACACACCTCTTAACGAGGTAAGGGGTCGTGACGATCGCACCTTCAAATTACAAAAATAAAATTTATTAATTAAAATTAAATTCGACTAAGCAAATACACTTCATTTTCACACTGCCCGCTTAAGCAAAATATTTAAGCTATTAAGCATATAACGGCATATTTTATTGCAGCGTGCCGAATAAGATCATTTTAGAACATAAATGAGGTGTCATTCGACGCGTATTCTCAGTTAGATTAAAACTAGGCTAATAACCTGGGGCATTTATACCCACCAGTCCCAAAAGCTCAAATCTTCTAAATTTGCACTTTTTTGCTTTCAATTTAAACAAGAGAAAACCCTATAGTCGATGGACTCGACTATTAGATACCCGTTACTCAGCAAGAGGGATGGAGATATGCTTAAAGCAGTTCTGCTTTTTCACTAACACATCTAGCCTATAGCGCCACCTAGCCTATGGCGCCAACTAGCCTATGGCGCCCCTAGCGGCTTGGTGGCTAATTTGTGAAATCTGATGATTTTGGTTATTATTTGGCTATAACTTTTTAATGACTAATCCGATTTCAATCATTTTTGATATGTAGATGGGGACTTATAATTAGAACAAAATCTCTTTTTGTTTGTGGTCGTGGCACTCTGCTGAAACAAACTTACGCTTCGCAGGAAGCCACAACTCAGCATGCCAATTTTCAACATTCTAGTTTTTAAAGTTTTCGAGATTTTAGCGTTCATACGGTCGGAAATGCTTCCTTCTACCTGGTATCTGGTATACCCCTTTACTCTAGGGGTAACAGGTGTAATAATAAATGGATACCAACACACCCTCTTATCCGCTGCTTTTGTAAGAGCTGTCCGGAATTAAGAAGATGAGGGAAATCTCTGGCCAATCTCCAGCGGAACTTCGAGCTAAGCTTTCAAAAAAAATGGCTCGACGGCGTTTGGTCACCCTTCGACAACAAAACACAGATGCTATTAAAGTTAGCTCTGCAACACCTCTAACACCGTTACAGCTACAAGTGCCAGTTCTGGCACCACCACTTACACCGTTGCAGCTTCTTCTAATATCACTTTAGTTACTTCTGCAGAAATGTCTATGTCTCCACGAGTTAATAATTTCCCAGTATTGCCTGCTATGTGGTGCTCGTTTCAAATGCCAAGTACTTCTCTTTGCAGGAAACGAAACCTTCCAATTGCAGTAAAGAGGCAGCAAACAAAAAGAAAATTTAAGAAGATGTAAACAATGCCAAGAATGATAGTTGAAGTCAAGCTTCAACGTCCAATGGCCTTCACAACAACCGCTTACCACCTTTAGCTGAGGTAGCACACTCTATTGAGGAGATTGAGACAAATGAGAAGTCGTTTGATCTCAATGGCCAAGGGCATAGTTCAAGCCAACCTGAATTGATCAAGCCGAAACCCCCACCCATATGTGTTCCAAACGTCTGGAACATGCTCTTGATGATATCATTTCTGCAACTGAATAGAAGATACGTACTTCTAAATTCGGAATTACTCGCATATACACTGACAGTGCCGAGGCATTCCGCAAGGTGGATCGTAGCCTGACTGGCATCATCAACTCCGTGAGGACAAGCCATTTAAGCTGGTGCTGAGGAACATGCATATTCCACAGTCCGTAAGGAGGAGATAGAGCGTTGCTTCACGGACAAGGGTTTAAAGGTTGTAAATATGTACTGTCCAAGAAAGCCTGGCTTGCGCGGGACTTAATGATGATGACTCCGAATGTCGCCGAGTCGCTAATAATTAAACAAACTGGAAGGCAAAGAATCACAGTGGAAAAGGCTATTCGCAATAAGGACCTCTTTCAATGCTATAAATACCAAAATTTTGGACACTCAATATTTATATTTCACAAAGCCTGTTTGTGGGAGTTGTGCAGGAGATCATCCTACTAACTCCAAATTGGGCGAGTCCCATCTCAACAACCAATTAGAAAATCGCTCTGCAGGTTTCAAAGGCCGCAAGGTCAGAATGAAGTTAGTAAAAAACGAAAACCTGGAGTAAAACTAAGCAACACAACGAATAATAGGACAAACTAAAGCCGACACGGACAACTATTTTCCATGTCAGCCACCAGAGATGGGGTCTCCTATAGCAAGAAATAGCCTTCCAAGTAGTACCAGCTCTACAACTAGGCATTCTGTCGCGCATATACCTGGAGAAAACCAAAGCCCCAACAGAAATTTGTCCACTTTGGAAAAGGTAATTTTGATATTAACGCTAGGCTGGATTAACTCTTCGAATTAGTCATGGAAACGTTTTAGTCGAGCAAGGCTTTTCGTGATCTAGTCCAGGCTCTGATTTCTAGAAAATGACAGTCTCAACAATAACAAGAGAAAACGCTGTAGTCTTCGGCATCGACTATCAGATACCCGTTACTCAGCTAACAAAAAAGCGCCACCTATCGTTCATTCATTCGACTGTTTACGAGATTTCACTAACACGCCACATAACGTGAAACCTAGGTAGCGCTAGTGAAATTTTGTAAGCCCCCGATTTTCTATATGAATATACCTGCATCCCTTTGGCACTCTATTGAGTTTGCTAATTATATATTTTTGTTTGACTATAACATTTTAATGAGCGGTCCGATTTTAATAATTTTTTATATGTAGATGGGTATTGATAAAAATAACAAAATATGATTTAATTTTTTACAAAATATAAAAAAATGTGGTCGCTCGACGGGTACCAGCGTTATGGGCGATTGTGGGCGTGCTGAAACAATCTTGCACTGCGCAGGAAGCCCAAGAATCTACATGCTAATTCCAACTCTTCTAGTTTCCGAGATCTCAGCGTTCAGACGGAAGGACGGACAGACGGAAGGTCGACTCGGCTAGTGATCCTGATCATGAATATATATATATATATTTATTTATATATATGCGGTCGGAAACGCTTGCTTCTACCTGTTACACACTTTCCGACGATTTTGTATACCCTTCTACTCGAGTAACGGGTGTAAAAATCGGATTGTGAAATGCAAGAGGTCTAGTAAAGAAAAGCGAAGAACGTCTTCTGTTACTTACTGACACCTCAATAGACATAATACTCATTACTGAAATTCGTATGCGTCCCGGTTTAAAAGTGTACCTACCTGTTTATGACCAATACTTTGCCAATCACCCTAGTAACACCGCTTAAGGTGATTCTGCTATCAGCATTATCCACACTCATACTGAGCCCACAACGTGAACTGATTTAAAGCTAGCTAATCTTGATGTTCTTGATGTATCCTTAAAATAGCTTCATTGTATATTCCTCCCACCGAGCACTAGATATATTCTTCGCTGAAGGAGACTTTAATGCTAAATATCAATGGTGGGACAATTTAAGATCTTGTTGTCGGTGATCTAGCTCTAGGCTATTTTTAGCTACTGGCGAACCTACCTTTTTTTCCCATACCAGACTTACGATGGGAAAGTATGTAACAGGTAGAAGGTAGAGTTTCCGACTCCTTAAAGTATATAGATTCTTGATCAGGAACACTAGCCGAGTCGATCTAGCCATGTCCGTCTGTCCGTATGAACTCTGAGATCTCGGAAACTATAAGTGCAAGAGTGTTGGAACTTGGCATGTCGATTTTTGGGCTTCCTGCGCAGCGCAAGTTTGTTTCACGTTTTGTGCCACGCCCACTGTAACGCCTACAAGCGCCAATAACGCTAAAACCATTCTAGCTACAACTTTGTTGAATAGTTATGAAAGATGTGATTAAGATTTTGTTTTGATTATCAACGTCAAACTACCTGTCAAGGCTTAAATGATTTGCTGCATAAATCTAAAAATAAATCCACTATTGTTGTATTAATTTTATTTATGGGCCTTACATGCCAAAAATTTTTCAAATCGGACCTTTCATTAAAAAGTTAAAACTAAATAAAAATCATTATTTTGCAAATTCAATCAAGATTGAACAACGCATGCAGCAAATCAGCTGTTTTCACTCATACGACACCAAACCTCTAGGGGTGCTATGTGCTAGTTGTTCCTATAGGCTTGGTGGCGCTAGGTGGCGCTAGCCACCAGCAAACATTTTGCCATCCCTGTCGCACTCTCTTTAGCTGTCGTATATAGCGGTTTTTCTTGTTTTTCCTATCCTGACGACCACAAAATCACTACAAATTTTTAATATTAATTAGCAAATTCAATTTCTAGCTAAGCCGCAGACATCCGGACTCCAGATGAAAGCACAATTGGGCACATATCCTTTGAATCCAACCCTAAGGAACTTTTAATTTGCCTAAGTGACCGCAACGATGATGATCATAAATCAAAGAACTCATTGAAGCGCAGATGAAAGCAAAACCAAGTATTGTAATTTTATATAACAACCACAAAAATAATATTATCTTATGTGTATGCTACGATGGTTTTTTTCTGCACAGAAACAAATACATATTGGATAATTTAGTAACGTTTTCTTATAAAAAACTGACTTTGAAAATGGTTTGGTGCTTTAAATATTATTGAGACATTCAAAAAAATTGTTTGTCTAATAAAATAAAATTGTTTTATCAAGATGGTGATGTTAAAAATTATTTTAAATATGCTTTCAGTATTGAAAATGTAAAGCATGTGTATTTGTCTCAACGATTTTTTGGAATTGTTGGATCTTAAATGTTAAATTAATACTGATAATTTCTTAAAACCTAAACTTTTCCTGTTATGTACTGGTTTTGCCAAGTGGAAAAGGAAGAGAAAAATACCCAAGTAAAAAATCAATTTAAGCCAAAATTAGATTTCCAAAGTAAACAAATACAAATACACACACTTATGACTGACTTGGACGAGGACATTAGCGGACCCCGCCCCCTCGGCACCGCTGCACACACATCCACAGGCGAAAAGTTTAAATATGAGTTTGGGAAAAAAGTTTGGCGAGGCGTAAATATTTTGTATGGCAGCCGGCTCAGATTGGCCGGGTTTTCACCCCATTGATGGCTGCCCCCATTTATCCTTTTTCCCAGGCAGCTCACGAAAATTGCCGTCCCAGTGTTTGATTTATGCCGGTTGAATTTTAAAATTTTCCTTTTCTTTGGCGGAAAGCGCACGCCAAATCCGATTAAGTTTTCACAGCCTCCCCTGATTTTCCACCCCCTCGCCCACATGTGTGCAAAAAGAGTTTTGGAAAGATAAAAAACACACAGACAAAGAAACGGGAAAAGGGAAAGCTTGCGCAGTTTTTAATCTCAAGTCGGAGTCGCGGCCGCTTCCCATTTAAAAGAAAAGCGAAAGGATTCAATTTTCCAAGAAAAGAGAACGCGACCAGCAACAACAAACAGGGCGGCAAATCAAAGCCTTTGAAGTGCCCGTAGGCGTGGCAAGCTTTTATTCTCTCTCACGACCTTGCTAATAGTTCACATGCAACACACAGTGTGTAACACCCACAAAAAGACACCCCTACTTACATTCACACACACTGTATGAAAAATTGAAATGTGCCAATTTATTTTCGAGTTTTATGCTCCATGTCATAAACTCCGAAATGACTAAAAGTCTGTCTTAAAAATCGTATATATCTGATTTTTTATGAAAAAACAAAATAAATTAAATAAAATTATTTAATTTCATGATACAGGAATGGACACTCCTTTTCGGATAATGTATTGTTTCTACTTAAGGTTTAAGAAACACAAGTCTTAATGCAAGGTTTGGAAGTCGCCCCGTAAAAATTAGAAACTGTTTTTTGTTATTCTCAATTTTAGATGACCCAACAGAACAGTATTGAAAGCCATGAATTATTTAGGGGAGCGTTCGAAAGTCTCAGCAATTATGGCCGATTCCCCCCTGTACCTTAAGTTTTAAACTTTTGGCAACAGTGTACAATAAATAAATTCAGGGGAGCGTTAGAAATATTAAAGCAGGAGTTCTTTTGAAGAGAACGACCTAGCATTAAAAGAAACCTCAGTTCCATGACATAATAGTAAAAAGAACAGAATTCTTCATAAGGCATAGTTTATTAATAAGTTGAAGAATGGTACATAGGAACCGGCTGGAACTTCGATGTTTTCTAATCTAATTTCTGCCAATATAAAAAAAAAACGTCACTGGCTGATTTATATTATATCAAGAAAAAACGCTATAGTCGATGCCATCAACTATCAAATACCCGTTACTCAGCTTAGTATATAAGTATATATACTTTAGAAGGTCGAAAACGTTTCCGACGAATCTAGTTTTTATTTTATATTTTACAACTAGCGGTGTCTTTACATATATAACATGTAAAAAAGTACAGTTAAGGAATAGTTTAAAAACGTAGAATACAATTTCAGCAACGACGACGTGGCGTCTCGTCGATCTCACATCCAGTCCATGGTTGTTAATGATGTTTCTCCTTTTGCCAAAGGGTAAATGTGAAGCAAAACAAGGTTCCATCAAGGATTGGAATGTGTGTATGTGTGTATATGGGAGTCAAAAGAGGTGTGAATCTGGATGGATGCTCTTCTCGATCAGGTTGCCGTACTCGCCCTTCAGCGCATCGTAGCCGTAGTCACCGGTCTGGGTCTCCACCTTGACCCCGACCATAGCGCCATCGACGCCGGCGTTCTTGGCAATCGTCATGCAGGGCATGCGCAGTTCACGACGGACAATCTCAACGCCAAGGATCTGATGCAGCTCAGAAGAGCGGTGCCGCCTTCGGGAACGATTCCCCCTTCGACCGCCACACGGGTGGCGTTCCGGGCATCGTGGACGCGGTCCTTCTGGTTGACCTCAACCTCGCTGGAGCCGTCGACCCGCAGCAGGGCAACGCCCGAGGTCAAGCGGGCCAGGTGCTCCTGCAGCTTCTTCTTCTCGTACTCGAAGGTGGTGTCTTCAATATGCTCCTTGATCTGGTTGGCGCGAAGCAGCACATCCTCCTTCTTGCCCTTGCCCTTCAGAAGCAGGGTGCCGTCTTTGGTGATCACAAACTCACCCACCTCTTCCAAGTCGCTGAACTTTACGTCCTCCAGCTTGACGAGATCAACATCATCGCCGAAGACAATGCCGCCGGAGGCGATGGCCATGTCGGTAAGGGTGCTCTTCTGGTTGTCACCGAAGCCGGAAGCCATGACGGCAGCCACCTGCAGGCCGATCTTCAGGCGGTTCACCACCAGGGTGCTCAGAGCCTCGCCATCGATGTCCCTGGCAATGATCACCAAAGGCTTGCGCTGCGCATTGGCAAACTCCTGAGCAGGAATGATGCTTTGGACCGAGCAGGAGCAGGGCATCCTGGAACTCCACCTTGGCGTCCTTCGAGGAGTTGATAAAGTACGGCGAAATGTAGCCACGATCGAACTTCATGCCCTCGATCACCAGCAGCTCATCGTTAAGGGTCTTGTAAACCTTTTCTCTCTACAAGTAACGAGTATAACAATAGAAACAAGGAAGAACGCTATAGTCGAGTACCTCGACTATCAGATACCCGTTACTCAAAGGGAAATGGAGATATGCAAGCAGCAAAGCGAGATTAAAATGCGACACCTACCGGCGGTAGACAGATTTAAGCGTTAAGGGCGTTAGAGTGGGCGTGGAAAATTTATTTTTGGATCAATCGATAGGTATTGACGACACCAATACATTTCAGTTAAAATTTTTTATCTAGCATGCAAATTGTGGGCGTCACAGGTTTTCGCGGTTTGTGGGCGTTTAAGTGGGCGTGGCAAACTTTTTTTTGGGTCAATCGATAGGTATTGATGAGAACAATACATTTCAGTTAAAATTTTTATTCTAGCATCAAAACTGTAGGAGCCACAGTTTTGGGCGGTTTGTGGGCGTTAGAGTGGGCGTGGCACTGTGCTGAAACAAACTTGCGCTGCGTAAGAAGCTCAGGAATCTGCACGCCAAATCTCAATAGCCTAGCTCCCATAGTTTCCGAGATCTCAGCGTTCATCCGGACAGACGGACAGACGGACAGACGGACATGGCTAGATCGACTCGGCTAGTGATCCTGATCAAGAATATATATACTTTGTGGGGTCGGAAACGCTTCCTTCTGCCTGTTACATACTTTCCGACGAATCTAGTATACCCTTTTACTCTACGAGTAACGGGTATAATTAGGCTTAAATAATATTCACTTAAAACTAATACATATAAACTAACATAAATCGTTAGTCGGCACACAAAACATATGGTTTTTTCTTTCAGTGAGTAATTTGCACGGCAGAAACCCTGTATAGCTATTTCCTATGTCCTCCTAATTGGAGGCTGCCAACCGCTGGACTAAACCTTAAACCGAATCATTTATTTTTTCTCGGTGCTGTGGTGTCGTTCCACAGTTTTCACTTTTATATTTCTATTTCCGAAGCCGGTCATTTGACGTTCATGTTGACATTTTTATGACTTTGTCGCCATGCCCAGAAAATGGGAAAATTAGGTGGATTGGGCAGCACCTAAATTGGTAATACAATAATTACCGACTGGGACTTGTGGACAAGAAAAGGTGGAGGCGACCTTAATCATTAATGACTTTCCGTCAACTTGTCAGCGCACAAATGTCATAATAGATTTCTTAACGCTTTTGTTTTTGTTTACACAAAATTGATGTGGCACCCTTAGTCGGATAAACAACTCCCCGAAACAATCCACAAAACCAAGTTTAATGCCTTTTTGGTCGCCCCTGTGCGTAAAATTTCCGCTGCCTTCGTTGATTTGTTTGCTGATACGGCGGACTTTCATTGAAATCGACCATCAAGGGAAGGGAACGGACATTTCTGGAGTCTAATTACCGCAGAAATTGATTATTTTATTATTTATAAGGCCGTTCTTGTAAATTATATGTAACAAACAGGCGCATATATTAAAATTAAAAAATAAGTGTCTTATAAAAACGGTTTCTTGAAAGGTTTCAGAGAAATATAAGAATAACTCAGCTAAAGGCCTTAGAATTTCGAATACAGTTTAATAAGATCGGACGGCTTTGCCATACAGCTGCCATAGGAGCGATCGGATAATGAATGTAAAATATTACATAGACCGATACATTTCGTTTTTGGTAAACAAATACGGTATTAAATTAAAATGGAACAATATCTTAATGTTTCTGTTACTAGTTTTTAGTTCGGAAAGCCCTAAACATACCTAGCTCCCACGAGAACGAGCTGCAAGGGTGTAGGAACTTCGGCTTGCCACAGCTAGCTTTCTGTCTTGTTTTTTATCAGATTAAGGTTGCATTACTTTTGTTAATTATCATTTAATAGGAGTCAAGCGATATTTTAATGCGCCACTTTCCCGCGATCTCAATATATGGCGGCAGACAGATTTCTGCAATATGGGCTTTAGAGTGGGCGCGACAATCTTTTTTGGGTCAATCGATAGGTATTGACGAGACTAATACATTTCAGATAAAATATTTTTTCTAGCATGAAAATTGTGGGCGCCACAGGATTGGGCGGCTTGTCATTCTCTATCCAATTATATATCTTTGGTAGTCTCCGAGATATCCGTGTTTATATTTACGATTCTTTGAAAATTGTGGGCGGTTTGTTGTCGTTAAAGTAGGCGTGGCAATTTCTTCTTGGTCAATCGATAGGTATGGATGAGAACAACACATTTTAGTTAAAATTTTTATTCTAGCATTAAAAATGTAGGAGTCACAGTTTTGGGCGGTTTGTGGGCGTTAGAGTGGGCGTGGCACACTGACGAAACAAACTTGCACTGCGCAGGAATCTCTAGAATCTGCATGCCTATTAGGCATACAGCATTGCAGCTCTACTAGTTTCCGAGATCACAGCGTTCATACGGACAGACGGATATGGCTAGATCGACTAGGCTAGTGTCCTGATCAAGAATATATATACTTTATGGGGTCGGTAACGCTTCCTCCTACCTGTTACATACGAGTAACGGGTATGAAAACACAAAGTACCAAAAACTTTTGCTGAAGATCTTATTTATACTTTTTATATTTATCTGACGTTTTCCAGAATTCTTTGCTCTGGCAATGCTGAAACACTTATAAATTAAATAGGTTTTTAAATTTTTTCTCACCCTATTAGTCAAAATTATCTTACGATCAAATTATGCGAATTCTTAATAATATTTTTTTAAAAACATTGTCAGAGAAACAGACTACAACTATTTGGAATTTTTGACTTGTGAGATTTGAAGAGTGTAAGGATCCTTACTCGTCACCTTAGTCTACAATCCCTATTTAAGTATATAAATACATATGCATCAAGAACTAAACTTAAATCTGTAACACAATTTTAACGTGAATTGCTTTTAACTTAACTATTGCTTTATTTCTAAGAATCCCTTAATTCACACTTAAGCGTTTGGAAAGTGGGGAATTTAGTCAAGAGTTCCGTTGTGCATTAATTTAATTGATTTTAATTCACTTACAGCGTGGCCGGAGAGGAAATCTCGGAAAAGTGTCGGAAAAGTGCCAAAAAGTGGAAGACAATCCGGAGGAGATGGGATGCTCCGACGGAAGACTTCTTGAAGTTGACAAAGTGTCGCCAGAAGTTTCGATTTATAATTAGCATGACACACACTCCAAATGAAAAAATGCAAAGAAGTCGGTGTCTGCCGAAAAATGCAAACTTTGGCCTCTTGAGGCCGATGGCGTAATGGCGGTGCGGTGAAGGGTATACGTGTTACGTGTACTGGTAGAGTGCCAGACGAGAATCTATATTTCCGCAGGCCAGGCGACTGGCTCCAGCTCCACATTGTCCTGCTCCTCCTGATTCTGCTTCTCACGATGATGGGAACAAAGGCTGGTTCCCCACATTTCCGCCATAGACAAAGTTTGCCATTTTCGTACCTCAATTGGTTTCCCGGTGGCGACTTGCATTTCTAGGAGACGCCTCTTGAGATACCCTACCTATAAATGAGTAGATATTATTTACTTCTTAAAATTTTGAATGAGAATAGTAGCGTTCTTAATTATGTTTCGGCTATGTAAAAGGGTACAATGACTAAATTGATTTATAAAATCATGCATTGTGCAGGGATGATGCATTTAAAAATTAGATTTATGATTAGAATGCGTCGACGCTTAAATTATTAAAATGTTTTTCGTGTTTTTAATGTTTTCCTATGTTTCATCTACAAACAATGAAATTTCAATAGTTGACCTACCTTAAAATCTGAGCCAAGTTGGGTGGAATCTGTGGGTGGCTTGGCCTGACTTGTTGGCTCTGTCGCGACTTTGACTTCAAGGTTTTAATTACAACTTTCGACGCGTTCGCGCCCTGAGACAGTTTTGAGAGTCCTCCGCCCATTCCTGATGCGACCGTATTCCCAGACCCCAGTTCAGAAATCAATGTGAATCAAGTGCTGGAAATATGCTTACTCCGCTGTTCCCCTTCCCGAGCGCCATGAAACCCCTTAGAACACCCCTGAAAAATCGAGCGTAAACTTTATCTGGCTTGGCGTCTTCAAGTGCTGCAAGATTTTGGCTTTTTATGTTAGTTTTAAGTTTTCAGCTGCCGCCCCTTTCACTCCGCCTTAGCGTTCTCTTTTGGTCTGCAGCGGCATTTAAAACTTTATCCAGCCGACGCTTGAGGGAAGTGAGAAACTCGGAAGCTTCGAAAATTTTCTTCACTTTTTTAACACTCTTTGGCCTTACTTTTAAAATTCATTTTATTATCCCTGGGAATGGATTTCTTCCTCCACAAATCTTAAAAAAAATAACAACATTCAATTTGAAGAGATTACAATTCGATTTATCGAGGAGTCGATAGGAAGACAAAATGTTCTTAGATTAGGAACAATTACTTGAGACCAAAAAATGTAAAGTCAAGAGATATTGGTCTTCATTTAAGAAAAATTGTTCTTAATTCAAGACATCATTCCAATAAGGAATAAACATTCGTTATTTAAGAGTATGGTAAGTTTAAACAAAGATGAAGTGTTCTCGTTTTAAGATTAAAAATGCTTTATTTAAGTACAACTTTATTAGATTCTTAAAAATCAGTAATTATTTTCTGTAATATTTATGAGTCATACATATTTGTTTGAATATTAAATTAACATTTGCAGGAGCACAATTTTTAGGTTGTTTTAAATTAATTTTTTAATAAGATTGATATTAAAATTAAATCTTTGATTATATTTATTGTCAGCGGTATCGACGTGTCGACGTTTGATTATATTCAGTTGATATTTAAAAAAAATATTTTTGGATGAATACCAATGGGTGCTGACAAGCTGAAGGATATTTGGAAGAAAGCACTGAAAACATTTCCAAGCAAATATCCATACTATCCAAAAATGAATAAAGTTTAGATAACATTTTTCCAAAGTAAACGAAGAAACTATCAATGCAATCATCAACCAATCCAGCGACCACTAAAATCAGTTTGACGGTCATACCGGCAGAGTTGAATTTGGATATTGTCATTGCAATTTTAATATCTATGTCACTGTAAGTTTCAGCTCGAATAATACCACTCCTGGGGATCAACAATTGTTGTTTACAAAGCGAGCTGATGGGGGCAGCAAAGTTGATACTTAATTTAATTTAAAACACATTCACCATTCTTAAACAACTCTTTAACGCTATCAATAGAAAATCAGTTTTTGTCACGGCTGTAGTGTGGGTTTTAAAAGAGTCCCTCATTGCTAAAAGATAGTGACCATTGGACATGTAGATAATATTGAAATCAATTGCTATCTGTATAATTCATAATTATTTTAGTGTTTACAATGAAGATTTCCATTTTATTGTGTCTGTGATTTCTGCTTTTGTACTTCAAAAAACGTTTTCCACCATAATTTGATTTGCCACTTTTTGGTAAAAAGTAATGATTCTTGCGAATATAAATGTATTTCAGAATATATGAATCACTGTAGACGGCAGTCCACGTAGTGACGAACCGCACCAGAACAGTGTGCGTACTATATATATCTGCAGTGAAGGTCCGATCATAACGAGTGATACACCAATCGAAAGAATTGGAAAGAATTTTTATCCCTCACAATTGAGCAATCTGGACTTTTATTACACTCGGAATCCAAAATTATTATATGCTTTTTATACCCGTTATTCGTAGAGTAAAAGGGTATACTAGATTCGTCGGAAGAATATATATCCTTGTCCGTCCGTCCGTCTGTCCGTATGAACGCTGAGATCTCGGAAAATATAAAAGCTAGAATGTTGGGATTTGCCATGTCGCCCATAACGCTAAAACTCGCTAAAAGTTATAACCAAAGAATGATAAATAATTAGCAAACTTACCTTAAGTTTTGAACTTTTGGCTACAGTGTACAATAAATAAATAGTTTAAATAACTATAAGCAATACAAATATTATTTGGTTAGGTTCAACACCAATATCTAACAGACATATTTAGTTTAAAAGGTTTTTAGCTGTCAAATATTTTTAGGCAGAATGCAATAATTTTAAGGCCAACAATGACCTAAAAGTAGAGTAAAAAGTACAAAAAAAGTAATGCACTTCATGACTTTAAAGGGAATTCTTAGTTCATTTTAAATTTTTTAGGTTATAGGTGATCTAAAATTCTGTTCCTTTTAGTTCCTTTAAAATTTAGTTCCTTTCTTGCGTTGCGTTACATTGAAAAGCTGTAGAACAAAATGTTTTCATTCTTACATGTGCGATAAGGCTTTAATTAAAAGTCGTGTAGCCTCTAAAATTTTAAGAAATAGTTCTGAAATTCTTCTTACTTTACATTATCTTGCTGTTAAAGCATTTAGAAATGATTTATATTATTTGTCTTAAAACGTTATACAACCAGTTTTTATCAACCCATCGATGACTTTTTTGCAGTTTTGCATGAAACACGTGCCCACAAAAATCTATAATTAATTGAATTAATGAAATATTTTAAAATCATAAAGGCTGACAGTCCGCTCACCCACCACCGCAATCGCTCATCGACTAAAAGCAATCAACGTCAGTCTGCGGAGCGGTGGGCGATGCGCGGGTCTTTATGGAGAATGGAGTCCATGACTGAGTGACAGTGGCATGTAATTTGATTTTGGTCGCCACTCATTTATGGACCGCAAGAGTCTGACTCTTTATCTCGATTATACAGGAGTTTTTGAGGACGCGAATTCTCGTAAATGGCTGATATAATGTGTTGTTCGTAATGTGTGCGTGTACGTAATATGCATGATAACAAAACGAGAATGGAAATCATATCATTATATTACATTTAGCGTTTCAGAACTTGTGTACTTAATCAAAATAATCGGATTCCCTTTAGGCAGTTTCTTTATTAAAATTAAGTAGGCATTCATAAGTTAGTTAAAAAAGTATATAACTGGTGAAAATCTATTTAATCTTTCAAAAAAAATAATAAAACTTACAATTTATTGGTAGAAAAGACAGCAGCCTTGGTGACAGGAACCACTTCCTTCTGACGGCATTTTCCGGAACCGAAGGACAGGCGATATCCCTGTTGCATTGGCCCCGTTCCTCCGGAGGCTTTTTCACCCAGAATTATCCTCTCTACTTTCAATTCCCCGTCGGCTGCTGGACAGGGACATTAATGAGACATCTGGCTTTCGACGTCTTCGGAGGACATTCTCCTTCCTTGACTCTTGATTTTTCGACATTTACCTACGCCATCAACAATGTTGTCCGCATCTTTGTCTTGACTGTGCCTTTAATTTTTTAATGACACATTTACAGGGACTCGCTTCGTGAGCAACCAGCGTCTACGTTCCCCTACTCAACTTGTGACTAGTTTTGCGCAGGACGAAGAACTCCCTGTAATATCCGTAAGTGGCAAACAAATTCGTACGACAAGATGATGGAGCATATTTAGGTGTTAGTCAATTAGCAAATTATGCAGGTGGACGATTTCTTGGTTGTTTTAACAAAAATTACAAATAAATAGATAAAGATATTGCAAAATACACAAACAAATAAATGAATGCTGATATGATAGATAGTGTATGTATGTCGGCATAGTTATTGCGACGGAAAAAAAATTGTGCAATTTTGCATGTAACTTTACCATGGATTAATATAGCTCAATGATTTTTTTGTTTTACTTAGTGCCAATACAAACTTAAAAATAATAAAATCTACATTTTGGCATATGAACTTGAAAAAAAAAGAACTAAAGGAATTTGTATGTATAAGTATTTTGACAAGTATCTTTAATTATGAATAACAAAGCTTAAACTAAGCTTAACTTAAACAAAAAAGGAAGCTAAATTCGGCGCCCCAAAAAAAAGGGTTGTAGCAAAATATATAATTTCGTTTGGTTTCAATAATTTCTTAAAGATATCGCGTTACTGAATCGAATAAATTTTGGGTTATCTCTGGAGATATCTTTTCCCAAAGGGAATCGATCTCAGAAATTGTCTTCTCTCTGGTTTTATTCAGAGATACTGTTTTTTTGCGTGTCATAAGAGACTAGACGTTTTCAATTATATTTAAATATGGACTTAAAGGTGGCCAGTCCAAAGTGGTTTCTCTAACATCCTTTAAAAATGTTGTAATTATCTTGGCTTTGTGGCACGGGACGTTATCCCGTTGCAGGATTAAGGATTGTTCAATAAGCCTTTCTCCAGAAGTAAAGGCATTATTATTTAGAACCGACAAATATTGGAGTTGGTTCATCGAGCCAGTGACAGGAACAAAGTCTCCCAGTTCATTACACGCCACACATATCCAGAACATCACAGAGCACAAAGAGATTGCAAAAGGTAAACGAAATAAAATTTGCAATGCACATAGATATAAATATATTCTTCGTTTTGCGCCTCATTTTCGCACCGTTATTTGACGATTTCAAGAAGGATAAGTTCAATAGTCAAAAAGAGGTTTCATCAAAATAATTATGCCGACCAGTGTACATAGTTTTACGTTTTCAATTTCCTTTTACATTTTATTTTTACTCAAACAATTATATTTAACATTTTTTTATGAAAAATAAGACCTAAGACTAAGACTAAGATATTACATTTCTTCAATAGTTACCGGAAGAGTTTTGTCTGCTTTTAAATATTATTGCTTTGATTTTTATATCGCTAAGGCTAGAGTTATCAATTATGTCAGGTGCAATCTCATCTACTTTAAAAATTTAAAAATTTGTTTAATTATGAGGTTCCTATTATTTATAATCGGTACTCGTAGAGCGAAAGGGTATATTGTATTCGGGGAAAAGTATGTACGTGGAAAAAAGTTTCAAAAGTAGTTTTTAAAAAAACTCGGCATTTTCAATAAGTACTGAATGGGTTAAGAAAAGTCTTGTTTCATTCAAACGGAATATAAATGACCCTTCTATTGATGCCAAAATGTACATAAAGTAAGTTCAAATTATGAGTATATTTAACTTTTCTTTTGTGTAAATACTTATGACCACCCCTGTACTAGGCCATATATAACCTACAAATTTGGTATTTTCAAAAAAATTTAAATTTTAAATTTTAAATTTATTTATTTAAATTGTTTATCTTTCTTAAAAAATATCAATTATTTTTATTTTGTCCGCGATAGGAATCGATCCCAACATTTTAGGTCATTAGGTCATGGAATCCTAAGTTTAAGGTCATGTATGGACTTAGCTCCAGGCCTAACGCCCAAAAACCTTCCAAAATTGTGGCACCCACAGTTTTTATGCTAGAAAAAAAGTGTTTACTGAGAGGCATAGCTAAGAAACTGCTGCAGAAGATTTAGAAAAATGTTGGACGAGGAATGGTAGATAAAAACCTAACAGAAATGAGTTGCGATTTGTAAATATTTTGAGCCAATGGTTTAGGAGTAATCTTAAGGAACATAAAATCGTGTCCCTTAATATATATATTCTGTTAGGTGGTTCCTTAAAATTGGTTTTTGATGCCGAATAACTTTTAATTAGCCTTCAAGACTGACAGCCAATCCCTGGAATTTTACTATTCCTTAAAAGTAAATAAAATGGCGACAAAATGTCAAACATATTTGTTGTGACTTACCAATTCTGACAACACCGCCAATTTGTTACCGAGTGTGTGTTCAATAGCCATCTACATCATATAAAATATTCATAATTTTCCAAATGGTGCAACAGTGTTAAGAAATTAGAAAACTGATGAATTTATATTTTTGTTTTATTACAGAATTGAAAATTAATTACTCTTTATCACTATATTCGATAATTGTAGAGCTTGTTCCTGTCTTATCAAAAATGTTTGTAAGGATTTCGACTTTCCGCAGCGCAAGCTCATAACGCAAAAACCCGTTTAGCACCCATATTTATACCCTTACAGAGGGTATAATGATTTCAGTCAGAAGCTTGCAACGCAGTGAAGGAGACGTTTCCGACCCCATAAAGTATACATATTCTTGATCAGCATCACTAGACGAGTCGATCTCGCCGTCTGCCCGTCCGTTTCTACGCAAACTAGTCTCTCAGTTTTAAAGCTATCGGGCTGAAACTTTCTCAAAGGTCTTATATCTTTTGCAGGTAGTATATAAGTCGGAACCAGCCGGATCGGACAACTATATCTTATAGCTTTCATAGGAATAGTCGGAAAAAAATGTAAGAAAATTATATCTTTGGTGTTTTTTAACATATTACCTCCTTTCCTTGGAAAAACCATTTTTTAATAAGTTTTAAATTTCGAATTTAATTTTATCAAAATCGGACGACTATATCATATAGCTGCCATAGAAACGATCGGAAAATTGGTGGGAAAATAATGTGAAACAAATTATAACTTCGGTGTTTTCTAACATATATACTATTGGGAATACCATTTTTTGTATTTTTAAATTTAATAAATATAACTGCAAGGGTATACAAGCTTTGGCTTGCCGAAGTTAACTTGCTTTCTTGTTTTTAATGTTTTCGAAAAATTCAAATTATATTTTTTTATACCCGTTACTCGTAGAATAAAAGGGTATACTAGATTCGTCGGAACGTATGAAACAGGTATAAGAAAGCGTTTCCGACCCCATAAAGTATAGATATTCTTGATCAGGATCAGTAGCCGAGTCGATCTAGCCATGTCCGTCTTTCCGTATGAACGCTGAGATCTCGGAAACTATAAGAGCTAGGCTATTGAGATTTGGCGTGCAGATTCCTGAGCTTCTTACGCCCACAAACCGCCCAAACTGTGGCTCCTACAGTTTTGATGCTAGAATAAAACTGAAATGTATTGGTCTTGTCAATACCCATCGATTGATCCCAAAAAAAATTGCCACGCCCACTCTAACGCCCATAACGCTTAAATCTGTCTACCGCCGGTAGGTGGCGCATTTTAATCTCGCTTTGCTGCTTGCATATCTTCATTTCCCTTTGGCCCTTTGGCTGAGTAACGGGTATCTGATAGTCGAGGTACTCGACTTTAGCGTTCTTCCTTGTTATACCCGTTACTCGTAGAGTAAAAGGGTATACTAGATTCGTCGGAAAGTATGTAACAGGCAGATGGAAGCGTTTCCGACCCCATAAAGTATATATATTCTTGATCAGGATCTAGCCATGTCTGTCTGTCCGTCTGACCGTCTGTCCGTATGAACGCTGAGATCTCGGAAACTATAGGAGCTACAATACTCGGATTATACATGCAGATTCCTGAGATTCCTGCGCAGCTCAAGTTTGTTTCAACAATGTGCCACGCCACCTCTAACGCCCACAAACCGCCCAAAACTGTGGCTCCTACAGTTTTGATGCTAGAATAAAAATTTGAACTGAAATGTATTGGTCTCGTCAATACCTATCGATTGATCCGAAAAATTTGCCACGTCCAGTCTAACGCCCATAACGCTTAAATCTGTCTACCGCCGGTAGGTGGCATATTTTAAACTCGCTTTGCTGCTGCATATCTCTATTTCCATTTCGTCGCTTTAGCTGAGTAACGGGTATCTGATAGTCGGGGTACTCGGGGTACTCGACTACATCGTTCTTCCTTGTTGTTGGTTATCAATGTCCAACTACATGCTAAAAATTCAGGCTATTCATTAAAAAGTTGTACGCAAATAAAGTGTTCATTCTTGGAAATAGGCACTTTTGTACTGGTATATCTCAATCTCCCTCGCACTGCCTGAGTGCTCGCAGTACACTTTGCTGAGTAACGGGTATCTGATAGTCATTAGCATCGACTATAGCGTTGAATCTTGTTTTTGTTAGAATTCTTAAAATTTTTGGGAATCATTCTAAATTTTTTCAAAAATATATGCAAATTGTATGCTAGATTTCATACTCAGCGAATACGGAATGTTTTTTCTACACATAATATTCCTCTAATATATTCTATGGTAATGAGTTAAAAAATTATATTTAGTTAAGTGGCTTCTTAAATAATTTTTATAAGCTTTATTGTGCCATTTTATAAAAATAGTTTATGTGTATATAATATTTGAGACAAATTCGATAAGATGGACAATATAAACCACTTTCATTACATTATTACCTCCTACAGTCACAAAATTACCCATAATAAATGTAAAATAATGAAACAACGTTTTAACTTAAGATAAATATTCTTAAGCTGACGAAGCTCGAAATCTATAGATTACATAAATCCAAAAGATTTTACGTAGATAACGTTTCTTCTGAAATGAAGTGCAAAAGAGTCGCATAAACCGTATCGGCAGACACCTTCATGTAAGTCGTGCCTGATGTCTGCGATAAAAATGTCTGTGACACAAAAATATTTTAAAACATTGCAAATACGACACGATATAGTGCACTTTGCTTTTTAGTCATTTTAGGCGAGATCATAGTTTTCCTTATTTCTTAAATACTCTGGTAAGGCATTACCTCCCTTGGCTGCAATCGCCTTTGAACGAGTACAAGACCGACAATAAAAGTTGGCTTGACAGATTTTGTAAACCCGACCGAGACGGGACCTTTGTTGATATTTCTTTCAACTTTTTAAAAACGTGTATGAGTGCTTTGAGAATAGGGTTTCCGCCATATTTTTTGGCGTAAATGCTTTAAATATATGTGAAGAACACGGTGAAGTCGATACTGTTTGGTCGCATGAGTTGGCTGAGTAACGGGTATCTGATAGTCGAGGTACTCGACTCGTTTCAAGTTGGTAACTTTATTTTTAGTGTGCCCTCATATTTGTTTATTAGTTCCACAGTTCTTCTAAAAATATGGTAGTTCAAAAAATGTTTTTATTTAAAATTCAATTGACATATTGCAGCCCTTTAAATTAGACGGAGCAATCGTCGGCTTGTAGTTTTAATGAGTTTCCTGCAATTCCTTATCTTTTCTTGTAGGCATTTCAAAACATTTGTTACTACTTAATTTCTTTAAACCCGCGTGTTCCGTTACAAGGCTTAAGTGATATGCAGCATAAATCTAAAAATGAATCCACTATTGTTGTATTAATTTTTTAATGGGCCTCTGAACGAATGCAACGACCTTTCTGCAAAAATCATCTTTTGCATGCAATTCTGTTTAGGCTTAATGGCAAACTCCCAAAATGTTTGATCCAAAATATACGATAATTTTTCCGAATGGTAATCCCGAACTAGTAAACTTTTGAACAATTCAAAATGTCGTGAAAATCTTTATAGCTATTGCTTTCCATTCTGCGCTTTCCAATGTAACATTGCAACCTGAGCCGTTCCCCTTTTTTTACCTTTACATGAAATTTAAATGATATAAAATAAAACAAGAAAGATCGCTATAGTCCTAAAGTACCTCGACTATCAGATACCCGTTACTCAGCTAAATGACGAAAGGGAAATGGAGATATTCACGTAAATCTGTCTACCGCCGGTAAGTGGCACATTTCAATCTCGCTTTGCTGCTTGCATATCTCCATTTCCCTTTGGTCGCATTAGCTGAGTACCGGGTATCTGATAGTCGAGGTACTCGACTATAGCGTTCTTCCTAGTTTTTATTCTTGTCTCGTTCTATTTTCAAAACTAATTTTTCTTCTAATACTAGATGCAATCGCTCTGGTGGAGCCCTCAGAGCCTCCCGAAAAGGCGTTGCAGAAGGCAATGTGGTGCGTGAAAAATTTGAGCTGCACCAAAAAAAAGGCAACGCCGGCCCCAGATGCTGGCGAGGAGGTGCCAACGACTCCGTTAGAACAGTTTTACAGTTATATTTAATTTCTATGTATTTTTTTATTTATTTAGATCTTTATTTTAAGATGTTGGCTCGGGGGTCCAACATTTTAAAATAAAGATCTAAATAAATAAAAAAAAATACAAAAATTTAATAAAACTGTAAATATATTTGCTGCTACGCGATGAAAAGGTGCCTAACATGTGATTTTTTGCTGCTTAAACGAAGTCCAATCTTGACCGGAAATTGGTGTTCACATTAGCGGAGTTTAGGGACCGCTTTGGGGATCTTTTTGTTTACGTTAGCGGACTCTGGACTCGCTTTGGGGATCTTTTGTTTACGCTAGCGGACTCAGGGCTCGCTTGGGACTCCGATTATTTACAATATCGGTTTGGATGTTTACAGCATCCGTTTGATTCGGACTGCGTGAAATTGATCTGGGTGGGAATGATTTGGAGGCCTGCTGACCACGGATTTATCTCGGGTGTGTCAGAGTTATTTGGAAATTAACTCTCGGCTCAAAGTTGTTTATAAAAAGGGTAAGAGCCCCTAAATAATGTGTCATATAACTTGCATACGTATGTATGTATATAAGAAATATTTTAACACTCCGCTTTGTAGCGAATCCCGCGATCACTTCGAAGTAATTGGTTCTCCTGATCGGGTGTAAAAGTGTTTAATAGAGTTTGATAGACAAAACGCATAATTTAATTTAAGTGTAATAAAAAGGTGAAAAGTACATCAAGAAGGTGAGTAAAATGAAAATACAATAATTACTTAATATTAAGGCATGTGCGAGTCCTCGTTTTTTTGTCGCATATTTCCTTTATTATTTCCGTTATTGTTTCGTGATAATTTAAATAATACATTTGACGAAATTAACAAAGCTCAAAAGAACATTACATTTAAAAACGAAAAAATATATATGGTTGGGTAATGAATATGAATATATATATATATATAATACGCGAAAGAAATTAAGAATATAAAAGGAAATTAAGTGAAAACCAGAGATCTGCAACGGGTATGGTCGAATCATCTCGATCCCCATTCAAAAATTTTCGCTCAATTCAACTCACTTCGCTCTGCCGAAAAATGATCGTTCATGATGCATACCCGAAGCAAAAGCTGAAAGAATAATCAGGCACGAGTAAGCATTTTGATTATATGTTCGTGCATCTGATCGTATCACTTCGGAACGATCAAAACGATCATTTTAAGCTTCGTGAACGAGTACAAAGAATGATCGTAGCTAAGAGCTCGTAGTCCCGAACAGAGCATGAATGTTTTGATTTCTTGTCGAGTTGAATGTATGGATTTTGTGTGTGTGTTACGCAGGAATAATACTGCAATTCTCATTCATTACAATTACATAATAAGAAATAATAAAAAATTATGTTGACATGAATTTTTATTAACTAACTAAAAAAAAAAATTATCCGATTTTCATAGACAAACGAAATTAAAAAAACCAGTTCTTCATGGTTAAATATAAAACATAAAAATGACAATGATAGAAATGAAAATAGTACCTTATTACCTAATCAATAAAACTCAAATTAACAGTTCTTATGACTTCTTCAGTATGACTTCTTAATAATATATGATGTATTCATATGTACAGCTGCGGTTAAAATAATAGTAGTGCCCACAGAGGCTTTTTAGTAACCCCCAAAAATAACTCTAGAAATGTTTTTACAATTTTTTCTTTAATTTCATTGAAACTTAACTAATAGTAGGTAGTAATAATAAAAAACAACTAAGGATAATTCATAAGATTTAAAAAAAAAATATTACCTTATTATTATGTTGCATATCCTTTGTTTTCAATAGGATTGAGATCGGGTGACTGTGCGGGCCACTCCATGACATTTACTTGGTTGGCTGCGACCACTCCCTAGCATGTTTACTTGTATGTTTTGGATCGTTATCCTGCTGGAACGTCAACACAAGTGGCATGTCCTCGGATGCGTATGGGAGCATCACGACGTTTAAAATATTGACCTATACGTAACGGTCTATGATGGTTTTGACCCAATATATTGGCGCAACTTCGTAGTATGAAAAACTTGCCCAAATCATAATTGATGAACCACCATGTTTTACCGTTTTTACCGGCCTCCAAACAAAACTATTTTTGACTCATCCGACCACAAAATATTCCTCCACTTTTCCAAAGGCCAATTCAAGTGCTGTATTGCGAACTTTAAACGTTTGGCGCCGTTTTTTTTGTGAGTAAGGGCACTATTCTTGGACTTCTTGAAATGAGGGTATTATCTCTAAGCCGTCTTCTTACCGTTTCCAAACTTATATTTAAGTCACATGATTTTTTTTGACTCATCCGACCACAAAATATTCCTCCACTTTTCCAAAGGCCAATTCAAGTGCTGTCTTGCGAACTTTAAACGTTTGGCGCCGTTTTTGTTTTTTGTGAGTAAGGGCACTATTCTTAGACTTCTTGAAATGAGGTTATTATCTCTAAGCCGTCTTCTTACCGTTTCCAAAATTACTTTTAAGTCACATGATTTTTTCAGAGATGCAGTAGACGCGAAAGGCTCTATTCTTGCCTGTCTTGTTAAGAGATCTACTGATCTTTTGTCCAATAATTTGGGTCGATCGCGCTTTTCATTTGCTGGCGCATTTCTAACCATTATAGAAGAGCAGCCAATAATATTTTGCACTTCGACATAAGTCTTTCCAGCAGAAATCAATTTTTTAATCAGATCTCGCCTCTCGGAAGAACAGTGTTTGCCACGCCCCATGTAGCCAGAACTAATTGTCGAGCAAAAATCCAAAAATGCTAGGGACTATTAAATAACATCTAAATGTATTGTTCAACAACTCAAACCTTGTTAAAAATGGAGTAAATTTATTTATTCTTGATAATTTTTCTGGCACTACTATTATTTTGACTGAGTCAGTAACGCGGATCATTGCAAATGAAGGCGAAATTAACTGCACATTCTTAGAGAGCATATAATTGCAGTTACTTAAGTGAAAAAATGAATTAGATTGGCGAAGAAATAGAGAAAGTAATGAGATAAAACTCTCTGCGCGAGCGACACTACTATTACTTTGACCGCAACTGTACGTACGTATGTATTTTGTAGAGTAATAATATGTATGTTTAAGGTTTTTATTCGAGTTTTGAATTATAAGTTTTATAGTAAGAGTTTAAAAACAGCAAGCTATCAACTGAACGTGGCTTTAGTCTACTTCTTTTTTCTGTTATGTTTCCAGCCAATGAAAACGATCGTTCGGCCGCGGCACTACTAGCTGGGATGGAATGTATTTGTATTGCAAGTTTTGACAACATAGTATAGTAGTATAAACTGCTATACTTATTAAACACTTTATTAAACTTGACTGTTCTCCTTCACTTCTTATTCGCAATTGCCCGGTTTAACATTGCGTCGGTTTTAGATTCGATTACTTGAAGTTGGTTGCGATCAATGTCGATACTTAACATTTTAGCAGAGTTGCCAGGTTGGCCACTATACAACAGGAGATACTTTTAGATGCTAACGACTGTTAAACAGCTAGCGGTTACATTCAAATACTTGTTGATATACATTTACAACAAAGAGTTATACTTATATATATCTATTCATAGCAGGGTTACACTTAATTATACTTATAGCAAGTCACTTATCCTACTACAATAGGGTACTTGACCTGATTATTTCGCCACCATTCCATCAAACTAAAATTTTCATGAAAGTTGCGCTTCACATAATTGTCGGTCCACATGTCGATTGTTGCTGAGGCTCCACTGTTGCACACAATGCTGCTTATTTCCTCATGAAGCTCTCCTTTTTTTTCGTTCGCGCTCTTTTGAATTTTCCGGGAGATGGTTGTAGGGTCTGGAAGCAAATCTTCTACGTCGATGTGTTTCCCATAAGTAGCACCAATCTTGATGAAAAACTTTACTAGTTTTAGAAATCCAGCTCCTTGCACTGCTATAAATGGTCGGCAGTCTTCAACAATCCATGTTGTGCATTTATCGATGGCTTCCGCTTTGTCCAAAGGTGTCACAGTTTTTAGCGTTGGCGTCTGCTTAAGTTGCTTGCATCAGCTATGTTGCATTAAATTTGATGTCTGGCTTGCAGTGTACTTAAAAGCTTTTGAGCAAGTTATGCAATACACAAGGCCTGCCAATATACTTTTGTCTGGCTTCACAATTTCACTTAAAATGTTCCACACAAAGCTTCGGCCTGTGCGTTGGCCAGCCAAAGTGTAATTGCCATTTTTTATTTCGTTAGATATGGTTCCATTAAAATATATTGCCAAAAATTTCGAACGACGCGTGCCGGAAAACTGACTAGAAACACGATCATACCAATCGCAATCGAAAAGTTCGGTTCAACGAGCACGATCCGAACTGAAACGAACCTAAATACATATACGATCGAAAGCAAGTGCGTATATACCGCTTCGTACGATCACAAACTCAGTCCTTATGAACGATCGCGATCGATCATGCGCAAGTAGCGAGCGGTCGCTACGATCAGACATACTCTATGCAAGCAAGTGCCCAACGATCATTCCAATCAGCTGATCCGAACGAGCCATTCATATACGATCCGAGTTAACTATCGGATACTACCCGATAACTTATTACTCGTTGCAGATATACCCGCGCAAACTGGATAAAAGGAGTAGAATGCACGAGAGCGAAAACACTTGTAGATACCTTGCGGAGGGTATTATGATTTCAGTCAAAAGTTTGCAACGCAGTGAAGGAGACTTTTCCGACCCCATAAAGTATATACATATATTCTTGATGAGCATTTCTACGCAAACTAGTCTCTCAGTTGTAAAGCTATCGAGCTGAAACTTTCCCGAAAGTCTTCTTTCTTTTGCGGAAGCAGCCGGATCGGACAACTATATCTTATAGCTCCCATAGGAATAATCGGAAAAAAAATTTTAAAAAATTATATCTGTTGTGTTTTTTAACATATGAATTCCTACGCTTGGAAATTACATTTTATAATTCGTTCTGAATTTCGAATTTAATTTTATCATAATCGGACGGCCATACCATATAGCTGCCATAGGAACGATCGGAAAATTGTTGGGAAAGTAATATGAAACAAATTATAGCTTCGGTGTTTTTTAACATATAACCTTCTACGCTTGGAAGTAACATTTTTTAATAAGTTCTGAATTTCGAATTTAATTTTATCAAAATCGGACGTTTATATATAATATAGCTGCCATAGGAACGATAGGAAAATTGGTGGAAAAAAATATGAAACAAATTATAGCTTCGGTGTTTTTTAACATATAACCTCCTACGCTTGGAAATAACATTTTTTTATTAATTCTGAATTTCGAATTTAATTTTATCAAAATCGGACGACTATATCATATAGCTGCCATATGAACGATCGGAAAATTGGTCAAAAAATAATGTGAAATAAATTATAGCTTCGGTGTTTTCGAATTCGGTTTATGTTTGTATATGTGCCGTTCCTTACAAACCGAACGGAATTACTTATACTATTCGGTAAGTGGTAAACAAGTGTATCAGGATTTTGCCAAAATGAATACATTTAACTAGTTTTTAGTTTTGAAAAAATAAGAACAAATTTATTGAAAAAAATATTTTGGTCTTATTTAAATCCCTTTATATAAAAAAAGACCTACTCGAAACTTATAATCACACTACTTTACTTTTTCTTAATAGATACAAATTTTTTTCTAGTAAATGGGACCCATTTGATGAAAAGGTTTTTTGCTTTTACGAAGAGCAAATACAAAACAGAGAGTGTCTTAAACTATTGAAGACAGCTCAGAAAACTGTATCAACCGGTAATATATATATTTTGTAAATTCAAACTAAACTGTTTGCAGGTTAAATTTTATTTATTTTTTTTTTCATTACCAAAAATATTACAAGGAAGAACGCTAAAGTCGAGTACCCCGACTATCAGATACCCGTTACTCAGCTAAAGGGACCAAAGGGAAATAGAAATATGCAAACAGCAAAGCGAGATTAAAATGCGCCACCTACCGGCGGTAGACAGATTTAAGCGTTATGGGCGTTAGAGTGGGCATGGCAAATTTTTTTGGATCAATCGATAGGTATTGACGAGACCAATACATTTTAGTTAAAATTGTTTATCTAGCATGAAAATTGTGGGCGTCACAGGTTTGGGCGGTTTGTGGGCGTTAAAGTGGGCGTGGCAAACTTTTTTCTGGTCAATCGATAGGTTTTGATGAGAACAATACATTTCAGTTAACATTTTTATTCTAGCATCAAAACTGTAGGAGCCACAATTTTGGGCGGTTTGTGGGCGTTAGAGTGTGCGTGTCACATTGCTGAAACAAACTTGCGCTGAGTAAGAAGCTCAGGAATCTGCACGCCAAATCTCAATAGCCTAGCTCTTATAGTTTTCGAGATCTCAGCGTTCATCCGGACAGACAGACAGACGGACAGACGGACAAAGCTAGATCAACTCGGCTAGTGATCCTGATCAAGAATATATATACTTTATGGGGTCGGAAACGCTTCCTTCAGCCTGTTACATACTTTCCGACGAATCTAGTATACCCTTTTACTCTACGAGTAACGGGTATAATAACATATTCTTATTCACAGATTCCAAGGACTACATTTACACTGTATTGCTTACATCTGTCGTCTTAAATAATTCGTGGGCCGTCATTAAAGGAACCAACTAGCGAAAGAAATTCTCACTACTGGACTCGCAGGAATGTTTTGTACGCACATGCAGGCGTACGAATGTGGCAAAACACAAAAATGTGTGATTTTAAAAAACATTGAAGACTTTACTAGCTGCCCTATGTATATGTATCATATAAATTCTAAGAGTTTCGTTAAGTACAAAAGCATTTAAAATAAAAGTAATGATAACGTGTTAGCATGGTAAATAAAAGAATGTAAGCAGAACAATTGTTTGGATGATATGTTTAAGATTATTTTCAATAAAAACACATTGCATACTTATTTGGAGCTTTTTTTTAATATAAATCACGATTGTTTTAAACTACAGATCGGTTTAAATTGAATATACACCATAATAGTATTAAAACCAGGTTATATTTAAATCAAACATGAAGAACATTTCTTTTAACAGAGATTATATTTAATTTAAATAAAATTTGTATTTATATTAAAGTTCATTCCAGTCTGCTTTAAATATGAGAATTATTTAACCCAAATAAAAATATGCTGAGTTTTAAGGCGGGCAATAATTATTTTAACAATAACAAGGAAGAACGCTATAGTCGAGTAACTCGACTATCAGATACCCGTTACTCAGCTAAATAGAGATATGCAAGTAGCAAAGCGAGATTAAAATGCGCCACCTACCGGCGGTATACAGATTTCAGCGTTATGGGCGTTAGAGTGGGCGTAGCAAATTTTTGGACCAATCGATAGGTATTGACGAGACCAATACATTTCAGTTCAATTTGTTTATCTAGCATGAAAATTGTGGGCGTCACAGGTTTTCGCGGTTTGTGGGCGGTTAAGTGGGAGTGGCAAACTTTTTTTTAGACCAACCGATAGGTATTGATGAGAAAAATACATTTCAGTTAAAATTTTTTATCTAGCATGAGAATTGTGGGCGTCACAGGTTTTCGCGGTTTGTGGGCGTTAAAGTGGGCGTGGCAAACCTTTTTTGGGTCAATCGATAGGTATTGATGAGAACAATACATTTCAGTTAAAATTTTCTATCTAGCATCGAAACTGTAGGACCCACAGTTTTGGGTGGTTTGTGGGCGTTAGAGTGGGCGTGGCACTCTACTGAAACAAACTTGCGCTGCGCAGGAATCTCAGGAATCTGCGTGCCTAATCCCAGTATTGTAACTCTCATAGTTTCCGAGATCTCAGCGTTCATACGGACAGACGGACAGTCGGACATGGCTAGATCGACTCGGCTAGTGATCCTGATCAAGAATATATATACCTTATGGGGTCGGAAACGCTTCCTTCTGCCTGTTACATACTTTCCGACGAATCTAGTATACCCTTTTACTCTACGAGTAACGGGTATAAAAACCATTCAAATTAAATATTCTATTTACTGGAACTAAAAAGGAAATTTTTTAAAAGAAATATAAAAATATAATACTTTTTACTACTTTACTTACTCTACTTACTTTTGTACTATTTTAACATATTTGATCGAAATTAAAAAGTCGTGGGACTTACTATGAGAATATTCAAAAATTAATCAACTATTAGTGTGTATTTATTAGTTCGTGACCTCACCCTACAACTTTTAAGGGTGAAAAAAATATTCGCTTATGCAAGAGCTGTAGTATTCTACTGTGCTGGAATTTTCTCTTCGAACTTTATGTTTGCTTAATAGATGACAGCAACTTTCTGCTTTCAAACCTTTGAAAAATATTAATTTTTGGAAAAGTTAAATTCAAGAAAGGAATTGTTTGTCACTAAATATGGTATTCGCCGCTTGGGGCGCCTTGCAATCTTGGAAAAAGTCGCTTAGCAGCTTATTTATCCCATCTCCTTTGCGCTCCATTTAGCTGAGTAACGGGTATCTGATAGTAATATTGGAAATTACAATAAATTTAAATGTAATAACAAAATGTTTATAATATAAAAACAAGGAAGAACGCTATAGTCGAGTACCTCGACTATCAGATACCCGTTACTCAGCTAAATAGAGATATGCAAGCAGCAAAGCGAGATTAAAATGCGCCACCTACCGGCGGTATACAGATTTAAGCGTTATGGGCGTTAGAGTGGGCGTGGTAAATTTTTTTTTTTAACCAATCGATAGGTATTGACGAGATCAATACATTTCAGTTAAAATTTTTTTATCTAGCATGAAAATTGTGGGCGTCACAGGTTTTCGCGGTTTGTGGGCGTTAAAGTGGGCGTGGCAAACTTTTTTTTGGGTCAATCGATAGGTATTGATGAGAACAATACATTTGAGTTAAAATTTTTATTCTAGCATCAAAATTGTAGGAGCCACAGTTTTGGGCGGTTTGTGGGCGTTAGAGTGGGCGTGGCAAACTTTTTTTTGAGTCAATCGATAGGTATTGATGAGAACAATACATTTCAGTTAAAATTTTTATTCTAGCATCAAAACTGTAGGAGCCACAGTTTTGGGCGGTTTGTGGGCGTTAGAGTGGGCGTGGCACTGTGCTGAAACAAACTTGCGCTGCGTAAGAAGCTCAGGAATCTGCACGCCAAATCTCAATAGCCTAGCTCCCATAGTTTCCGAGATCTCAGCGTTCATCCGGACGGACAGACAGACGGACAGACGGACAGACGGACAGACGGACATGGCTAGATCGACTCGGCTAGTGATCCTGATCAAGAATATATATACTTTATGGGGTCGGAAACGCTTCCTTCTGCCTGTTACATACTTTCCGACGAATCTAGTATACCCTTTTACTCTACGAGTAACGGGTATAAATACGTGATTGGTACTTCGTCCTGGACAACAAGTGTTTATTTTATATGATTACCATAAGTAAGTTAATAGTCTGATACATAAAATGGAGAATAAGAAATATTTCAATTAGGAATTGTTTGTCACTAAATATGGTAATCGCCGCTTGGGGCGCCTTGCAATCTTGGAAAAAGTCGCTTAGCAGCTTATTTATCCCATCTCCTTTGCGCTCCATTTAGCTGAGTAACGGGTATCTGATAGTAATATTGGAAATTACAATAAATTTAAATGTAATAACAAAATGTTTATAATATAAAAAATACGTGATTGGTACTTCGTCCTGGACAACAAGTGTTTATTTTATATGATTACCATAAGTAAGTTAATAGACTGATACATAAAATGGAGAATAAGAAATATTTCAATTAGGACCTTAATTTAGTTCATGCTTGGATTATTATTATTTAGGTTTGGCGATTTTAAAGCCCTGATCATCTGGAAACCAAAAACAAGTGTGACAGTCAAGATCTCAAAGCTGGTTCCTGGCCTTGTTATCGGACAGACTACCAGAGTTCCCCTTCCTCCGGAAAAAGGAAGAAACTTTTTCGATTATATGGTTGTGAAAGTTTTTCGGTGTTTGTGCAGGAAACACGACCTACCCACTCGTTTGAGCCAACTGAACTCAGTGGGCCAAAGCGAACCGCAATTTAACCGCACATCGACAACAACAGCTGAAGCACCAACAACCATCAGAACTAAACCTCTCATATCAGAGTAATAGAGGTGGGCAAGAGGAACCCAAAGCCAAGTAAAACCGAAAAGGAGCTCGTAAACAAGCAATAAAATTGTAAAAAGGACAACGCCAGGGTGGCCACCAATTGGCATTGTCAAAGGATATTACCTTGGCACTTACGTGTGTGTATGTGAGAGGCCAAAGGACACCCTTAAGCATAGACACACACGCCTACACACCCCCCCCTTGGCACTCCGATAGTTTTCCCTTTCACACAGCTCGCAAAATTGGGTGTCTGCATAAAGGATGTGCAGTCTGACTAGATTATTAACTAAATAAGATGTGGTCAAGTTCTGGCCATTAATTTAATTAACATGCATTAAATGCCTCGTCCAATTATGATAATGTGCGAGTTTAAGGTTAAACATAAAGCCGAGTTGTGTTTTGATTTTCAGCTAACTTACCGCTTTTTTCATTTTAAACAGAAAAACCACTTACCGAAGTATAAATCTACCCAGGGGACCTTTCGCCATAAGCCAGGGATTGCAAATAAGCGTTATAAGTTAAAATAAGTTGAAGCCCAAAACAGCTTAGATAGACTTTTTTCAATTTGTATTTTACCAACTAAAAGTATGTCCTATTTTTCAACTTTTATTATAAAATGTATAATTAATTCTAATTCTCCAATTTGTATTATACAAATTAAAACAAGGAAGAACGCTGTAGTCGAATACCTCGACTATCAGATACCCGTTACTCAGCTAAAGGGACCAAAGGGAAATGGAGATATGCAAGCAGCAAAGCGAGATTAAAATGCGCCACCTACCGGCGGTATACAGATTTAAGCGTTATGGGCGTTAGAGTGGGCGTGGCAAACTTTTTTTTTGGTCAATCGATAGGTATTGATGAGAGCAATACATTTCAGTTAAAATTTTTATTCTATCATCAAAACTGTAGGAGCCACAGCTTGGGGCGTTTTGTGGGCGTTAAAGTGGGAGTGGCACATTGCTGAAACAAACTTGCGCTGCGTAAGAAGCTTAGAATTCTGCACGCCAAATATCAATAGCCTAGCTCTTATAGTTTCCGAGATCTCAGCGATCATCCGGACGGACAGACAGACGGACATGGCTAGATCGTCTCGGCTAGTGATCCTGATCAAGAATATATATACTTTATGGGGTAACTCAGAAGTAGCTCGACCTATATACGTTATACTCGCACAATATAAGCAGCCCTTTATGTCTCAACCTCAGGATCAATGGAAAAAGCTGAGAGCCGCCTCTTTGCCACCTATAAAGAGTATAAAGTCGTTGCCGTTCAACAAACCAATCCTGATAGAAAATGCTAAAATGAAGAGAACCAGATTCGGAGATAAAGTCATGCTCACATGCGAAGATTTTGTTGTCTTCCTTCCGGAACGGTTTAACTCGTTGTCTAAGGCAGCGCTCGAGCACGTTGCGCAGGGTGACTTCAAATTTGAAAAACTAAGAGGCGACGGTGATAATTATATTCTCAAATTTTATCAAGAATTTTGTGGAAACACTTTTCAGTATATAGCTTCCTTAAGACGGCACATAAACAAGAAGCACAATCCTGTGTCCAATGACAATCCTACGACAAGCAACAATTCTACAAACAGTGAAATAGGTTTTTGTTACGTTTGTAATCTAAATGTTCCAAAAATAAATTGGTCGCATCATTCACTCACCAACTTACATAAACAGTTATGTAGTACGCAAATAAATGATAACTTAAGGTGTAAAGGGGGTCAAATTTTATTCCTTTACCGAAGCAAACAGAAAAGCCTGCATCAATGTAAAAAATAATGATGTTTATTGCTTTAAATGGGCATTGATATCGGCTTTCGCTAAAGTTGAACAGAATATACACCGACCCGCTCTATATAAACGTAAAGGTGTTCACAACATTAAATCAAATATAATTACTGTTAATAGGCAAGTGCTAAGTTTTACTGGGTTAAAGTTCCCAACACCGGTCGATAGCATACAAAACTTTGAAGAAGATAGTCCCGAAATTAGTATAACTGTGTTGGAACTAGACATCGATGGAAGCACAATAATCTGCCCATATTATTTTACGAATAATAAAACTGACAAAGTATTACACTCCATATATATACTGCTTCTCGAGAAGGATGACAAATTTCACTATGTTTGGGTTAAAAATATTTCAAAGTAACTATTAAATTAGAAAATTAAAAAAATATATATATATATATATTCTTTGTTTTTTCCTCCATTAGATTACTCAGCAGACAAGTGACGAAAACAAAGAGGAAAGTTCTTTTTTGTAATACCTGTCTACAAAATTATCGTCGAAATTTTGCAGCAGCTAATTGGAAAAAAATCGCCTGAATTGTAATAAAATTGTAACTAAGATGCTGTTAAGTGACAATTCGATATTACAATTTAAGAATTTTAAAAATCAATTAGACGTTTCCTTTGTCGTATACGCTGATTTTAAGTGTATTTTGCAAGAGATAGAAATGAAGAGTTCGGAAAATATAAATTTAATTAAAAAGCATATACCCTATGCATATAGTTATTATATTAAATGTTCATTTGATGATAGCTTGAATATATTTAGAATACATCACGGTGAAGATTGTACATCAAATTTCATAGAGACCATATATTCAGATTGCTTAATTTTGTATGAAAATCATTTAAAGCTAAAATTACCGCTAAATCCACTATCAGTCGAGCAAATGAATTCATTTCAGTCAGAGGTAAATTTTTGTATATGCGGAAATTTATTCAATGATAAATCCAATAAAGTTTTAGATCATTGGCATTTGACAGGCGAATAAAGAAGTGCAGCTCATAATGACTGTAATATGAACTATCAATCACCAAATTTTTTTCCAATATATTTTCATACTCTCTCAGCTTATGATTGTCATTTGTTTGTGAAAGAATTAACAAAAATTCCTAGTGAAATTTTCTTAATACCTTTGAACAAAGAGTTTAACATATCTATTTCAAAGAGAATTGTGATAAAAAAAATGATTAATAATTAAAATTTCTTGAAACGTGCAAAATTTAGTTTATGCGGTGTTTTTTCGTTTTTATACTAGATTCGTCGGAAAGTATGTAACAGGTAGAAGGAAGCGTTTCCGACCCCATAAAGTATATATATTCTTGATCAGGATCACTAGCCGAGTCGATCTAGCCATGTCCGTCTGTCCGTCTGTCTGTCCGGATGAACGCTGAGATCTCGGAAACTATGGGAGCTAGGCTATTGAGATTTGGCGTGAAGATTCCTGAGCTTCTTACGCAGCGCAAGTTTGTTTCAGTAGAGTGCCACGCCCACTATAACGCCCACAAACCGCCCAAAACTTTATTAACTGAAATGTAATGTTCTCATCAATACCTATCGATTGACCCAAAAAATCGTAAATATGAACGTCGATATCTCGAAAACTATCAAAGATAGAGAATTGGGATTTCAGATTTAGATTCCGTAGCCTTATACGCAGCGCAAGTTTGTTACGCGAATATGCCACGCCCACTCTAACGCCCACAAACCGCGAAAACCTGCGACGCCCACAATTTTTATGCTAGATAAAAAATTTTAACTGAAATGTATTGGTCTCGTCAATACCTATCGATTGGTCCAAAAAAATTGCCACGCCCACTCTAACGCCCATAACGCTTAAACCTGTATACCGTCGGTAGGTGGCGCATTTTAATCTCGCTTTGCTACTTGCATATCTCTATTTATCTGAGTAACGGGTATCTGATAGTCGAGTTACTCGACTATAGCGTTCTTCCTTGTTTAAAAGTCTAATCGTTCTGGAGAATTCTGGTAAAAGTTAAAAAAAATTTTGGACCAATCGATAGGTATTGACGAGACCAATACATTTCAGTTATTTATCTAGCGTAAAAATTGTGGGCGTCACAGGTTTTCGCGGTTTGTGGGCGTTAGAGTGGGCGTGGCATATTCGCGTGACAAACTTGCGCTGCGTATAAGGCTACGGAATCTAAATCTGAAATCCCAATTCTCTATCTTTGATAGTTTCCGAGATATCCACGTTCATATTTACGATTTTTTGAAGTTTGTGGGCGGTTTATGGGCGTTAGGGTGGGCGTGGCAAACTTTTTTTGGGTTAATCGATAGGTATTGATGAGAACATTACATTTCAGCTAAAATTTTTATTCTAGCATCAAAACTGTAGGAGCCACAGTTTTGGGCGGTTTGTGGGCGTTAGAGTGGGCGTGGCACTCTACTGAAACAAACTTGCGCTGCGTAAGAAGCTCAGGAATCTTCACGCCAAATCCCAATAGCCTAGCTCCCATAGTTTCCGAGATCTCAGCGTTCATCCGGACAGACAGACGGACAGACGGACATGGCTAGATCGACTCGGCTAGTGATCCTGATCAAGAATATATATACTTTATGGGGTCGGAAACGCTTCCTTCTGCCTGTTACATACTTTCCGACGAATCTAGTATACCCTTTTACTCTACGAGTAACGGGTATAAAAACGCACTCCAGGTGCGATTTGTCACCAAGTGGACTGCCGCTTACAGTGATTACCAAACATTCCGTCACAGAGAAAATGCTTGAATCATAAAATCATTGTAGTAAATTGCTTGGGGATAACTTTTAAATTGCGTCAAATAGCTTTAGTTCCCAAAATCTTTGAAGTCGCACAGACAACAACTGCACGCAAACACAAATACAAGTGTACTTTCATATGTGACTGACATCTGTGTGCGTTACGCTGTTTACACGTGTGTTGGTGTGTGTCCGTGTTGCCAACTGAAATGACAAATGACTTTTGCTTTTGCGTTGGCTCTAGCTTCTTGTAGCTGTTGTTGTTGCCCCAAGTAAAGCTAAGCCAACAAGAATGTTAAACACTGACAATGAGATTTATGAGGGAATTGGGCTCGCATTCGCACATACACATGTATGGATGTATTTACTTATATGGATGTGGAGAGGGGAATGTCCTGCCTGGCTGCACGTATGTTGATGTGCATTAGGGCATGACTAACTTAATTCAACTGTGCTCCAGGATATGCACACTGTGATGTGGCATCGCTCCTCCCCGTAAATGCACATTCGTTTGTATTTGTGCTAGCCTCGTTTAGATAAAGTCTAACCCCAATCAGGGCTAGCTGCCATCCTCCCTCGTCCTCCGGGCTATATCCTCCATCCATCATTGATGGCCGCGGGCTGCTGCCACACCATCCACCGAGTGTCCTACATACGCATCCACAACTAAAAGTGTGGCATAAATATGGGCGTAATGTTAAATGCAGAAAAGACAAGATATGTGTTATTGAGTAGCTATTTAAAAACGGTCCAAATTGTCAAAAAAGTTTTCATATTAGCGTACTTCCTTTGCAACCTAAGCAGGCCATCCACTATAGAATTTGTGAGGCGAACATGTTCATATGTTCATTGATAAGCAGGCTATCCAATGTCGATGTTCGACAAGCATCTTCGCGATCACAGGCCAGATAGAATCTATTTTAGTTAATTTTAATTTAATTTGATTTTTCCTTAAATAAAAAAATGAAACTCGAACCTCTTAAACATATGATTTTTATGGCAATATGGTATTATCGCTTCACAGTGTCGGTCCAAGAACGCTTTCGCCACTCTTTGTCGTAGTGTTACAAAGGGGAAATGGAGATATGCAAGCAGCAAAGCGAGATTGAAATGCGCCACCTACCCGCGATCTCAATATATGCACTCAGAAAAAAAATCAAGTATTTCGTGCTTGAACCTAGTATTTTCGGTGTCAAAACTTCGCCAAGCATGGAAAATACAGAACGGGAGAACAAAATACTACTTTCGAGCACGAATTTTCAAGACCCTAAATACTAGATTTAAGAACCTTTCGGTCTTGAATCTAGTATGAATAATTCTTAAATCAAGTCATATTTGGACTAAAAAAAAGAACGATTTAATAAAAAAGTAAAAAGTTGCAGGCATGATTTAAGGACGAATAATTCTTAAGTCAGTATATAAATATTATGAAATTAAAATGAGTTTTTATTTTATGCTAGTAAGAGAAATATGTATTGGAAACTGAAACGAAATATTCGGGATATATATAAATAATAATAATATTTTAAGTTTACTTACGACTTGCCGCTCACGGGCATTAAAACTGTCTAATTTATGCGCCTTATATACCGAGTACTTTCAAAATAAAAAGTTGGGAATTATTAGAGTTGGCAGACATTAAAAATCCAAAAAGTGCTCAATATGAGAATTTTTTGAGCACGAACGTTCTTAAATGTTAAGCATGTAATTTTTCTCAAGGCTGTTTGTACTTGTTTTAAGCACGGTGTTTTTCCCTGAGTGTGGTTATGTGGGCGGTAGACAGATTTAAGCGTTATGAGCGTAAGAGTAGGCGTGGCCAACTTATTTTTTGGTCAATCAATACGTATTGACGAGACTAATACATTTCTGTTAACATTTTATTCTAGCATGAATATTGTGGTTTGTGGGCGTCAGAGTTGGTGTGGCAGAGATTGACGAGACTAATTCATTTCAATTAAAATTTTAGATTTTTTTTTACCTAGAATGAAAGTTGTGGCCGCCACAGGCTTGGGCGGTTTGTGGGCGTTAGAGTGGGCGTGGCATATTTGCGTAACAAATTTGCGCTGCGTACAAGGCTACGAAATCTAAGTCTGAAATCCCAATTCTATGTCTTTGATAGTTTCCGAGATATTCGCGTTCATATTTACGATTTCTTGAAGTTTGTGGGCGTGGCAAGCTTTTTCAATCGATAGGTACTGATGAGAGCAATACATTTCAACTAAAATGTGAATTCTAGCATCAAAACTGAAGGAGCCACAATTTTGGGCGGTTTGTGGGCGTTAGAGTGGGCGTATCACATTGCTGAAATAAACTTGCGCTGCGTAAGAAGCTCAGGAATCTGCATGCCAAATCTCAATAGTCTAGCTCTTATAGTTTCCGAGATCTCAGCGTTCAACCGGACGGACAGACAGACAGACGGACATGGCTAGATCGACTCGGCTAGTGATCCTGATCAAGAATATATATACTTTATGGGGTATTTAACCACTTTTTTTTGGCCAAAAACCCATTTTTTAAAAGACGTTTAAAATATGTTTTGTCTAGCAGAATGTATTAGGATAACATCAATCTATATGTTACTTACAGAAAAGCTTAGCAGTACGCACCACCGTTCAGTTATCGGCTGTGAAAGCCTGTTTTTATTTCAACGAGCTGGTAAATCGTCAATTATTATTAATAGTTTAAATTGTCAAAAAGTGTAAAACTAAACAAAACACTGAAGTTTTTGAAATACAATCCAATCAGAGGAGCTTGTAACTTGGGCTTGTGACCTTAATATTGTATTTATTGGTTGTGATGCTCGTATATTCGTGTGTAAGCTCTAACCTTAAAAAAAACAATATTATATGTTGTTAACTTTAAAATAGAGCTACAAAGTGATTCCAGCTGTTTCCACCTCTAAAACCTTTTTAAGCTTTAGTGTATTTAATTCTCATTAGGCTCAGTTAAATTTGTCTTTCAAGACCTGTACCTAATACTGTATATTTCTCGCATTTTTGTCTGATATAATTTTTTTATAATTATAATTTTTTTAAAATTATTTTACATAATTTCACTTACTTACACCAAAAAGTAGTCAAATTCACCATAGTGCAATGGGTTGTTTATAATTCCTTAGCCAAACTTTATGTTTAGACTTCACTTAAAGCATATATTCTTTAAAGTCTTCAACACACTTCCACACCAGCTGGAAGTCACTCATAAAAAGGGCAATTTGAAAATTACCTTCTTTAATTTTGCTTATAAATTACCATACAAAATTAACTAACTATATTTAATGTGCTGGATAACAATAAAAATAGTTTTTTAACTACAATCCATGGGTTGGGTCCATGGTACCCTATTATAGTTACATAACTATTTCTTATAGTAACCCTTACTTAACGTTAACGAATTACGTAAGAATAACTATTTAATGGGTAAAATTGTTTATTCTATGGTTGGGGACCGTTTTACTATTATGTTGGACGATTTTACCAATCGATGTTTTTGCTGTACCCTTCGTGAGAGCATTTAAAATGAGAATGCAAATGGCCGTGTTAAAGCACTTTTGACTTCCAGCGTGCACACAAGACAGTGTTGTTTGTTTTCTCCTGACCATAGTTAATCAACTATTTACTTTTGCAATACATATGCAACCTTTTTAAATAGTTAAGTACATTTTTGTATATTTACTGAACTATCTGCATTGATTAAGTATATAAGTTATATAATATAACTTCCTAATAACATAATAACATATAACATAATATAGCTTCCTAAGAATAGCCAATCCTATGTGCAGTGGTTAAGGTTCGTTTATTTTCTTGCTGACTAACTGTTCTCGCTTCTTCATGCGTGTCATTATATCCATCATGGGCGCGGTGATCAACCGCTGGGCTGGTCGTAATGTAGATCATTAAGACCTCCTACACAGAGAAAATTCTGACGTTCTAATCTGAGTTGAAAATGTTCTTAAAAATAGAACGACATTTTTAAGTTCAAAATGTTTTTATTTTGCTCCAATCAAGTTGAGTTGGCGGTATTTAAGTAAATTGTATGTACAAATAAACTATTAGTTCAGTCCTTAGTGTATATTTATCAAAAAATTGTTAAATAAACTCAATTTAACTTTTCTCTTCTCACCATTTCGTTCTTATATTGATACCAAAATATACTTACACGGTTTTTAAGAACGAATGTTCTCAATTCAAGAACAATGTGCTCAGTTCAAGAACAATGTTCTTAGATAGTTTTCTCTGTGTACTCTTCCCAGTGAAAACCCTTAGAAAGAAAACCAAAACATGAAGAAAGGTTATATAGTTGTTTGCTTCGATGTCAAAGCCACGGCACCTAGCGAACGGTAGCGGTACTACTGTCCATGTCAAAGCCTGTTTAACTTAATTTGGCTATTAAATAACAATGCCATTGTTACGATTCTTAACATTTAGATGGATATGATGATTCATTTCAATTTACACATTTACATTATCTTCAAAATGTAGGCGCTAGAGAGATTTTAGCGTTATGGGTGTTTGGGTGTTTGTTTCGATGATACAAACTTGCGCATACTTTCACATACAACATTCTAATTCTTATATTTTCCGAGATCTACTCTACGAGTACCGGGTATAAAACACATGATTGCAATGAAATGTTGAAAATGTTTAGCTTATTAAAACATTTTGAGTTGAAGACCGAGTTTTAAAACATATCAATCCAATTCATTGCAAGCCTTCATACCACCGTTCGTTGCCTAGTTCGTTCCTCTGCTCTCAGGTCTCTTATAATATCGAACGAAAACTCCGCACATTGGTTCCATAACATTTCTGATTTAACCATCAGGTCGGTCAGGTTGTCTACTGATGGTCCGGTACCCGCCTATTCTTCCAAAAGATGGTTCGTGTCTTCTATTACTCCAGTGCCGCACCCCGCCCAAGTTTCTTCAGCGGGACCACGCCTGCGATGATGAGCATAGCCTCATTCGAGATGATTTGAGATGTACAGGAAGTCCTTGTTGCGCCCAGCCGGTTGAGTAGCTGCACACGTTCATCGATTTCTCCCAGACTGGGATGTAAGTACGTTGGTGAGAAGTTTCCTCCTTTTTGTAAGGTACCTCTCTTGTTGGCCAAGATCCTTGCTAAGGCCATTGCCTTATTGGAGTATTTCAAATGCTCCCTGAAAATGAGACGAGGTTGTCCCACGGTTCGAGGAATTTTATCGCTCTCTGCGACGAGATTATGTTCCCTCCGATCACTGCGTGCGGTTTCGACAGGCAAAATGGCTACTAATGAGCACTGCTTTCGCTTTGTGAGCAGCCAAATCTAGGCCGGCCCCTGAAAGCCATCGCAGTACCACGCGAATAGCTTCTTTTCCTGTTTTGTCTGTTTTATGGAAGTCCTTCCCGATTGCTTGGGTTCATTTTACATTACTTTTCACAGCAGAGGTCCAAGTACATATCCTAGCGGAACGTCGGCTGTCACGATTTTTCATAGATAGGTGGGACTCCAAAGAATTCTAGCGCCTCCATTATCTTTTCCCAGTCCGGTCGGCATACAGGGGTAAAGTCCGCTGATTGAAAATAGAAGAAGCATTTGCACCTTCCACCTCTTTGGAATGGTGATTTCTCAGGGACACCTACTGTATATCATTGTACTACTCCGTGTGTGGGGCGATATTTAGTTTCAGGTCCTTGTTAGATACACTGATAAAAAAATGGAATAGTACATTTAAATATCCGCATATTGAATCCAAAATATCATATTTCGTATTTAAATTTAAAACAAAAAACATTGTATTAAATAAGAAACAAATTAAATTGCATAGTTTAATACTAAAATATTTAAATCAAAAAAGAGCATTTTTAATTCAAATTTGTTTATATTTAATTTAAAAAATATTATATTAATCGTTAATATATTCAGAATTAAAAAATCCGTATTTAAATTAAAATTGTTTTATATTAATTTTGAGTACTCAAATTATTTTATTTTAAAGTTTTTAATATTTAAAATAAAAATGTTTGTGGCAATAATATTGAAAGTGTCAATTTGAAAGGGTTTTTCAATGTTTATTACTGTGTTTATGCGATGCCGAATTCACGCTTTCATTTCGCGATTTCGGCCGATTCGTGTGTGCATAAACGCCATTTCGTGATTTCGGCAACACACGAAAGTTGACTATGATTTCAGCCTCAAAGCGTGAATTCGTGATGCGCAACCAACTTAACGCTGTACAAATCAGGTGGCAACGCCGTGCATAAAAGTTGAAATTAAAACGCAAATTAAACAAAGAAAAGGGAATAATTATCGAAATAGCCATGGAATCGAAAAGATCGTTTTGGTCAGACGCTGAGGTAACCGAGCTGCTTGGCCTGATGAAGGAAAACAATATCTTGAGCAAGCTCGATGGGAAGAGCAAGCGAAACAACCTAGTTTACAGGGGCCTCGCAGAATCGATGAAGGCTAAAAATATGATCAAATCCGGAGACCAAATCAAAACCAAGCTGCGACAGTTAAAAAAATCATATTTTGAAGTAAAGCGCAGCCATGCAGTCAGTGGGGCTGCCAGGAAAACGTGCACCCACTTCGAGGAGCTCGAGGAGATGTACGGGACTCGCCCGGTGTCTCAGGCTGTAGGTGTGGACACATCGGAGGAGGGATTTGTGGCAATCGATGGCTTCGATGACCTGGCCAATGAAGTCTTCACCGAAACAGAGGGGATTGATGAATCCAGTTCTACTGTTGATGCACCTGAACTCCTGGTAGAGACATCTATGCCTAGGAGCCGCCGAACTTCAAGTAAGCATATTAATTCTCATTAACGGTAGCACGATGGTAATTTTCAATGATTTCATTTGATTTTTAGACAAGGCAAACGTCGTGCAGATGGTACAGAAGATGTCAGACGACAACAAGGAGGCGTTGGACAGGCTGGAGGTGCAGAACCAGGAGTTCCTTGAGGCTCAACGGGAAATCGACGCCACCTTTGTGCAGAGCATGCGCGATGTTCTTGCGGAGGATTGGGCCGAGACCCAAAGATTCATGCTAGAATTCTTCAAATCCAATTAAAGCTGAAATATTTCGAAACAAAAGTAATTGTGCAATTTTCATTTATTTTGAACTGCTTCGCAAAGGAAAGTTAGAAACAATGTATTCCTTAAGGTGTTCCCTAAGGTCAGATGGATCGCATTCAGAAGATTCCAGTACTTGGTTACAATGCCAGTCCGGTGGTTGCTGGTTACATTCATACTCGTTGATTGGCGTAAACTTCTCCTTTCTTATTTCGACGAAGTTATGAAGTGTCGCGCAAGCCAAAGCAACATATGGCACAAATTTATAATTAATATCTATTCTTTTGGCCAGGCACCTCCAGCGTCCTTTTAATCGACCAAAGGCATTTTCTACAACAATTCTGCCCGTGCTAAGGTAGCAGTTAAACGACTCTTCCTGTGGAGTTAAGTGTCCGGTATATGGTTTTAAAAGCCACGGTAGCAATGGGGTATGCCGGATCTCCCAGGATAATGAAGGGAATCTCCTTGTTGCCCACCAGTTTTAAAAATTCCGGAATAATTCGGCTATGGTTCTTTAAAAATCCCGATTCTTTAAAGACCGTGGCGTCGTGGACACTTCCTGGAAATTTCATGCTGACGTCTCTAAACCTAAAAATATATAATATTTGGAAAAACAACCAATATCTAAATATGTTTTTACATACAAGTAATTGTTGTCAACTACAGCTTGCATGACCATCGATGTCCATCCCTTTCGATTGACGAAATCCATGTACCCAATTTTTGGGGCTTTAACAGGAATGTGTGTTCCTAAATAATTGATACATAGCGTTTATAATTTGTAATTAATACTCTAAAAGGCATTTTACCGTCAATAGCTCCAATCACGTTAGGAATGTGACACATTTTTTGAAATGCACTTGCATTTTGAATGCATTCATCCAGTTTTGGGAATGAAATTAATTCACTCGTAAGTTTCAATATTGCCTTAACCACAATATGAAAGTACTTGTGCACAGTACTTTTATGTACTCCAAATACATCCCCAATCACTCGATACTCGGCACAGGTCGCCAGTTTATATACGCAGATCGCAACTTGTTTCTCCAAGGGAACTGGAACGGTTAGAAACATGCTCTGCACCGGTATGTGGGGACGTAGCAATTCGCACAGTTCGAAAAATGAACTCTTGGACATCCTTAAGTTTTCAAAAAACAAATTTTCATTTTTTGGCTCTTGCATAAGTAACCAAAATGCATTGCTTCTTGGCCTGCTCCTAAATCTTCGCACTCTGGATGTCCTCAGGCTGAGAGTCGCGGTTGCAGCCGGGTAAACCTGCATCAGCATCCTGTGACTCCTGGCCACCAAAAACCGCCTCGCTTTTAATAAAGCCATCGATCTTCTGTGCCTCCACTCAGCGACTTTGGAAATTAAATTTCCGGTTCTTATTTGCCGATTGTAAATAAAAAAAAATTGTAAAAAAAAAATTTAACTTTATCCATGGCGTTGTTTGGTTTGTTTACTTTTTATGCAAGTGTGACCAGACTAAAATACCTAATTTTTCACGTCTGGCATCTCTACTGAAATCAAATCACGAAATGATATGTGTCGCATAAACAGGGGTTATTTCTATATCGCGCTTTCAAGAAATCGCGATTCCCATAGCATAAACATAGTATATATCAAATAAAAGCACCTCAAGATATTTTTATATTTACGTACAAATTAATTATTAAAAATGTTTTTTATTTGTATTGTCACATTTAAATATGTTTTATATTTAAATATTAGCTACTGCCCTGTCCGTTTTTAAGTACAATAATATTTAAAACAAATATTTTAATTTTAAGCTGACTTTATTTACAACAAGATTTATTTCATAAACTGTATGCTCATGTATATACATCTGTTCAGACCAAACATTTTACATTTTTAAAAACAAATTGATATATGTACATTAAAGTAAATTGGCATTCGTACAAATGTAAATGGGCAGAAAACAAACGAAGATAATTTTTGGCGGTTTTCTTTTGTTCTATGCTACACACATTCATTCATTCGCGTTTTCTATGATCAACGACTCTTCTTCTTGAGCACTAAACGACGCGTGTCATTTACTGTGTTTATGCGATGCAGAATTCACGCTTTCATTTCGCGTTTTCAGCCGATCCGTGTGTGCATAAACGCCATTTCGTGAATTCGGCAACACACGAAAGTTTACTATGAATTCAACCTGAAGGCGTGAAATGGTCTCAATCAAACTCCGGTAACTCTATATAACTATCGGAGTTGCCAGATCAATATAAATACATAAATACACCTTACTTTTAACAAATTATTTTTTTATTCAGTGCTAATAGAAACTAGTTTTTATCTTTTATTTTGATGGTAAACAAAAAAATTTTATACTGGCTTGCACACCCTTTATCTTTAATATTAGCAAGATTATTTCACGCGAATCGAAAAAAATTTTCGGCTTTATTATCGCTCACACCTTTTTCCACCGGTCCGGCATCTCTGCCAGCTGAGATTGATAAAATGCATGAATTCGGCCGCGTCGCATAAACAGGAGCAAATTTTATTTCGCGCTTTCAAGAAGTCATGAAACCCTTAGCATAAGTTGCAGCCGAAGAAGTTGGACGTGTCGAGCCTTTATAAAAGTGAAGTTGGCATATACATATGTAAATATAAAATTCAATGTGTGGGCAGCAACTATAGAAGCCAAAAAGGACAATTGATCGCGCTATCAAAAAATCGATGTGAAGTTTCTTTAAATAAATAAGTGTGTATGTGGGCAGCAACATTCAAAGCCAAAAAGGACATATGTATGTATCTCGCGGCTTGTCTTTTTCTTGGAACTGTACTCGGCCATACATATGTACATACAGCTGTGTTCATTAAAATAGCAGTGCGACAGAAGCGAAACTATATAACGGTTTATTAGCATAGGCCTTTTTGTTAGTTGATCGCTAGTACATTTTTTTGTAAAAGAAACAAGTAAAGTCCCGTTAGATCTGGTTAGTTTTTGGGTTATTTTCATATTTTTGCACAGTGTTTGATTTTCTCCCACGAAAAGTGCTGAAAACTTTTGTAATTTGGTGAAAAGTGAGTTTAATTAAGATCATTATTACAAATAATACGACAATACACAATAACTATGGAAAAATATTATTTTAGTGGGAAGAGGACCTCATTGTTCCAAGGGAGAAAGAGAAAAAATCATTAAGCTTAGAGAGATGGGTAAAACATATCAAGAAATTCAGAGACTCTTAAAATGTTCTGCCAAGATGATTTCCAATACTATAAAATATGAATGGAAGCCCGAAAAACAAGGCGCGACACCCAAAACCACAATTGTAGAGGACCGACGCATAGTGCGCTTCAGCAAAACTAATCCTTTTGCATCCTCTAGGGATATAAAAGCGAACCTGAGTTTGGGAATCAGTGATGTGACTATTCGCCGAAGACTGTTGGACTAAAATTTAAATGCGCGAAGCCCGCGAAAGGTGGCATTACTTGGTAAAAGACATCTCAAAGCCAGGATGGAGTTTGCCAAACGCCACTTGAAGTGGCCACTATCCAACTGGCGTAATATCCGTTGGACAGATGAGTCCAAGCTGGTGTTATTTGCTGGAACAGGCTCAAGACAGTGCGTTCGTCGACCACCAAACACCGAGTACCACCCAAACTATACGCTTAAGACCGTTAAAATCATGGTATGGGCATGTTTCTCATACAGCGGTGTGGGCCCCATATATATGGTCGATGGTATCATGGACCAACAGGTGTATGTGAATATATTGAGAAACGTTATGATGCCTTATGCTGAGGATGAAATGCCCCTAATTTGGACATTTCAGCAGGACAATGATCCAAAACATACCAGCAAATTGGCCAAGGAGTGGTTTAGCCAAAACCAAATAGACGTAATGCCATGGCCAGCACAGTCCCCTGATTTAAATCCGATCGAAAACCTGTGGGGGGACTTTAAGCGATATGTGTCGAAAAAATCCCCGACTTCTAAGCCGTAGCTTTGGCAAGTTGTGCAGGAGGGATGGGGCCAGATTCCCCGCAAACGTTGCGAGGACTTAGTGGACTCCATGCCACGTGGGTGTGAGGCTCTTATAGCCAATAAAGGCTATTCAACAAAATATTAGATCGTAATCAAATCGTTATTTAGTAGAATTAAGTTATTTATAAGCTACATTGAATTTTATCATATTTTTCTTTTAGCACTGCTATTTCAATGAACACCATAAAGCAGTCCTTTTTGTTTGTTATTATCCATATTTTCTTTAATATTGAAGTACCTAAGATGAACAAGTTGTTAAATTATTTAAAAATAAATAGATTAAGCTGTTATAACTAAAGTTGGTCTCAAAGTTGTGTTTATAATAGTATTTTTCAAATGTGAACGTGTAGGTCATAAGCACTGCTATTTCAATGAACACAGCTGTATGTACATACATATGATTCCGCTTCTTCAACACAGCACGCCGCTTGCCATATTATAATTGCAGCCAAAAAAGAAGGACGTGTCGGAGCTTTGTTAAAAAAAAATTATTCACCCGTACTTTGTTTTCGTAGAATCCAACAAATTAGCTCGCGCCCTCACACGCATACATATACATACGTATGCACGTAGTGGATAAAAAGAAATCTAACTAAAGTGAAGTTTGTATTAATTAATAGTGGACAAAAATTTTCGGTTCTCACATACGTACATATGTACATACATTCAAGTGCAGCTACACACACATACATATGTCACAGCGTGCGATTACCGTTGCTTGGTCGCCAACAAAGTTCAGCGTGCCCTAGCGAACACACACATGTACATTTGCGTGCGTTTACCGTTCCTGGCAAAGTTATAGGTAAGAATACGGCAAAGTAGGTTTTATAATAAATAATAACTTTTTTCTATTTCTTTTCTCGCAAATATACAAATTCCAGAACGAAGCGTATAAAACTGGATAAAATCTTGGAGGTTCCTGTTGAGATCCAAACAAAAAGTGGAAACTGCTAGATTTCGACGAAATTTGTACTTCGTTGACAAAACGAAATTAACGAGGGAGATCTCAGACTGGAATCTCGTCATCGAAAAATGAAATAAAACCCATGGAGCTAAGTTTTTGAAAGCATGGCCAAAATATGCTGATTCGCGGGCGTCGGAATTGGTAATTTATAATTTTAGTGAGACTACATTCAGATTTTGTCTTTTTAATTATTCATTGTGCTCTTTTGTTGTTTTTTTTTCAGATTCAAATCTTTAACCAAAGCAGATTGGTAATTTAATATTTTGATTGATCTCTTTAAAATGAAATCTATAATTTTCTTTTTTATCTTACTATTTATTTCACAGATAACTTACAAAACAAATTTTTGTTTAGCTATTAAGATTGGTAATACTCTAAGAATGTTTAAAGTACTTTCTTTCGTTTAAGAATTGACAACTGTGTATGTAGCCTGTAATGCTATAGAAGTTAAAACATTCTGCAACCATATGCTGGCATATGAATGAGGAGTAATTAAAAATGTATTAGTTCTTAAAAACATTGAAGAATTTTAAAACCATCCAATGTACATGTATGATGTAAGTGCTAAAAAATATGTTGTATACAGATATCTGTAAAATGAATATACATAAGTGTAACTGTATTATTTGTACCTTCCAGCAAGCCATTATGAGCAATAAATGTTTAAATAAAATCGAAAAAACAAAATAAAATTTGAGTACTAATTTTTATTATTGTACAAAAAATATTTGAATATATATCATATTTAATATTAGAATTGGCATATTTCGAATAAATATGTCTAGTATTGAATCTTAATATGACTTATATTGAATTTTAACATTACCATTAATATGGTTACTGTTTAAATTAAACACGTGTACTATTTAATTCAAATTTTTAAAATTTAAAATCAAATAGTCATTTTATTTAATATAAATATGCATTGTATTTAATTTAAATATGTCATATATTTAGCTTAAATATTTAAAACACTAAAATCTATTCCGAAAATATTAAAATTTAATATGGAAGAAAAGTTAATATGCGCATATTTAAGGTTAATAAAAACCGCAATGGATGAAAATCGAAGCGAAAAATATTTGGGTTGAATATGAAATATTTAGATTTACTACGTTTTTTTTATCAGTGTACGTAGGCAGGACCAATTTCTTTTCTACCTTTTATTTGTTATTTCTATGATCATGATCTTGATGAATTAACGTATGCTGATCTCCTTTATTAAGCTGCGTTAAATCCAGAACTTATACACTCAGGAAAAAACAGCACGCTAAAATCGAGTACAATCAGTCTTGGCTTAAGAACGATTTCATACTTAACATTTTAGGGCCGCTCGTACTGGAAAAGTCACAATTTGGATTTAATAACAATCCACTCTTAAAATTCCTACCCTTTTTTCGGAAAGTGCTTGGTATAAAAATTGCATAAAATACACGGTCTCAATGTCGTAATTTTCGATGCTTGGCACAGTTTTGATACTGAAAATACTTGATTCAAGCACGAAATACTTGAAACGCTATAGTCGATGGCCTCCACTATCAGAAACCCTTTACTCAGCTAAAGGGAGTGCGAGGAAGGTGGAGATAAGTAAGCAGCAAAGCGACTGTTCATACAGACATACACTCAAAAAAAAACACCCATAAAGTATATATATCTCGGAAACTACAAGATCTAGAATGTTGGGACCTGGCATGCAGATTCTGGGGCTTCATCCGCAGCGCAAGTTGGTTTTAGCAAGGTTTCACGCACACTCTAACGCCTACAAATGCGGAAAACGCTGAAACCCGTCTAGCGTACATATTCTTTTATGTTTTGTATAAATTTAAATGAGATTTTGTTCTTATTATCTATGTACGCTGTACATGCCCAAATATTGAAATCGGACTATTCATTAAAAAGTTATAACCAAACAAAATAAATAATTAGCTAGAGGGACGGAGACATATTCATACAGCAAAGTGCGAGATTGCACATTACACTAATCGCATCCTATGATTGAAGCTATGTGGCGTGTTAGTGAAATCTCTTAAACAGCCGATAGCGATGAACGATAGGTGGCGCCTTTGTGTGGTGAGTAACGGGTATCTGATAGTTGGGGCCGTCGATTAAAGCGTTTTTTTTCTTCGTTAAAATCGTTTATAACTAATATCAAATAAAGAAAAACAGTTCATAAAATAATGCCAGCACTGGGAAAAGTTTTGATCGAATGGGTAAAGCCCCTTCTTGAGTAGTACTGCAAAAAGCAAGTCTTGCAGCGTTTTTTTGTTTCGCCAAAATCGTTTATAATTAATATCAAATAAAGAAAAACATTTTATAAAATAATACCGGCACTGGGAAAAGTTTTGATCGAAATTCTTGAGTAGTACTGCAAAAAGCAAGTCTTGCAGTCGTCGGGAACTACACAGTCTGAGCTATTTATATCTATACCTTGTGGCAGTTGTATGTATCTAAATTGTTTTTAATTTCGGGCAATGGTAAGGGAGTCCGAATATTTAGATCTGAGCGTGGACGTTGTGTAAACAGGTGGCATAGGCGCAGTCCGCAGTTGTACGTATACCCGCCCCAATTCCGTTTCCGTTCCCCGATTCCCATCCCATCCGTTCCGCCGGTCAGGTAACGGTAAAAGCGCCAGATGTTTGCACGCCCGTCGCCGTGGGAACTGGAACAATATTTGCGTAACGTGTTTGACAAAGAAATGAAAACTGAAAGCGCCAGCTTGGAAAATCAAATGAAAGCACACACCTCCCTGTTGCCCCTCCCCAACACAGAGCACTCCAGGCAGCGGTCGTGGCTAAAGATACTGCGGAGCATGGGCACACATAAGCCAGAAACGAGATACAAATAAAACAAGGCATGAATAAAAAGTACATTATAAACAAATAGATAATAGTGCAGTCGAATCTACATTGCAACCAAAACACTATTAATTTAAAGCAGTATACTCAGAAAAAAATAGAGTATTTTCGGTGTCAAAACTTCGCCAAGCATGGAAATAAAGCACCCAAGAACAAAATGCAGCTTTTAAGCACGAATTTTCAAGACCGAAAATACTAGGTTTTAGAACCTTTTGGTCTACAATGCAGTATGAATAATTCTTAAATCTAGTCATATTTGTACTAAAAACAAGAACGATTTAATAATAAAGTAAGGAAGTTTCAGGCTTGATTTAAGGACGAACCATTCTTGGGGTTTAATTATATGCTAATGAGATGAATACGTATTGGAAACTAAAATAAAAGAGATATATCTAAATAATACTAATAGTGCAAGTTTACTCACGACTTACCGCTCACGGGCACTAACACTGCAATTTATACGCCTTTTATACCGAGCACATTCAGAATAAACAGTTGGGAATTATTAGAGTTAACCTAACCTATTAGAGTTGACAGATATTTAAATCCAAAATGTGCTTAATGTGAGAATATTTTAGCTCGAACGTTCTTAAATGGTGAGCATGAAATCTTTGTTAAATCAATGCTGTTTGTACTTGATTTTTGCACGGTGATTTTCCCAGAGTGTAGTGCTTCCTCACTTTGTGAATATGGTTTTCCTTTATTGGGGATCGAAATCAAAAATATTCGGCTTTGACGTTTTAGTTCTGGAATTGTTCAATGTTCAAGCTGTAAATTACCAATATGGCATAAAGAGTGATGTAATTTTAACAGGTATCCATAAGTACATATAAGTATTATTTTTAAGTTATAAGAATTGGCCAGCTTAAAGTTTAAGATAGTACATTTATATAATGATATTTATATGCCATATATATTGAATACATAAATATTATTGACAGTATCAACTAGTATCATTTAAAGAAAATAACTATTGTGAGGTAACTTCTTTAGGACATCACGTTGTAGTTGGCAGTGACAAAGAACCCCCGAATAGTGGCCTAAAAAATGTCAATCACTTCCAGCAATTCCATTTCCGTTTTTCATTCAGCTGGCCAGAGAATCACACATGTTCCTCTTTATATAAATTCTACCCCTGCCTTCAACTTCATCAGCTTTTGCCTCGTTTTTTCAATTATTTTAAGGGTGCGGGAGGGGCTTGTTGGTCGGTTGGTTGGTAACAACAAACAGATTTCAATTTGATTGATAAATACGGCAGAGCGTGTAAATGATGTTGCAATCGAAGAAAAGGACACCAAAAATTACAACCCAACAGAATCATCATCATGTGGGTGGAGATGGGTTTTCTGGTAGGGATTTTTGGATGGGGAATCTACCATCTGATACGCTTGACGTTCCATCTTTTATTCTCCACACACACAAGCCCACCAACACAAGACCCACACAATCACAATAAGTGGCTGTTACATTTCACACCAAAACATTGATGAAGCGACCAAAAAGCAGATGAAAAAATGGAGGGGAAACGGAAGTAAGGCGCAAGAAGAAACAAGCCGCAGAATGGACAAGCCGAACAAAATAGCTATGTTTTGTAAAACCCACCAAAAAATATAAGAAAACTATCTCAGCTGCTGTTAAAACAAGACTGGCTTGGAACACTGATGTTTAAAATATACTTTAAGTTTATTTAATCTCGAGTGGTTTGAAACTACCTTAAAATGCTCCTTAAATTGTGCTTTTAAGCAACGGTCCTTACTAGTAAACTTTTCAAACCTTTACTTTATACGAAATTATTTTTTTTACCTTTTTTTATATGTTTTTATATGTTTTCTTCCTTACTTCCTTAAAGTTTGCAATGATATACAGATTGCAAAGATTACTTATTGAATTCTAATCTGATGCTCTATAGCATCACTAGATTTCTTAGCTATAATACCCGTCGAAAGGGTATTTAAACCACTGGGAAGAAATAAAGGAAAAATCACAGAATTTTCACAAAGATGTTTATCATTTTCACTCCGAAAGTTTTTCCGGCGGGGGTAAAAAGGCGAGACGTTGTCGGTGATGGACAAAATATTTTCTGCATACAGATTTGGCCAGTAGATAAAATGGTAGAAGGAAAAAAGCATTAAAAACGAAAAAAATCGAAATAAGCAACTGGCGATGCGGGAAACGTTAGCCAAACGAGGGAAAGTCCCGAAGAGAAAGGAGGGAAGTCGTGGTGGCTTGGGGAATAATGGCAAAAGGCACCCAAAGGACATAATCGGCCATTGGGCCAAAAACTGTGCGGACGTTGTAAACTGGCAAAGAAGGAAGTCGGCAAGGAAACCCATGTATTGGGAATAGGAGAAAGACCAAGAATGGGGAATCGGAAATAACGGCAAACAGCAGAAGTGGCAGTTAAAATTGTGCTGGGAATAAATCTATCATCTAATGCAATATTACATCGTAATGCCATTCAGCAGGAACCAATCCTGTGGGAGTCCACCCACCAAAACTCAGCTGTGGCTCACTGTTTTTCAGTTAAATGAAGTCGATTATTCGGGCGCCTCTGGGCTAGCTGGTAATATGATTGAACAAATGATGAATGCCAGACAATATATAGTGCTATGAGAGTTGAAATGGGGTGAGGTTATTTTCGTAGAAAATCAGAAATAAAAGGATAAAAACAGCAAAAAACATAGTAAAAACTCGAGAGGAGGCTACAGTCGAATGTTCGACTATCAGATACCCACTTAACTTAGCTAACCAATTTCAAAATAAATATACATGCATATATATGCTTAGTAAGCATTGCTTGCATTTTTATCTACAATATTACATTTCTACATTTTACCCTATTATCTACAGGCTGTGTATACTTATTACCTCCTATTTCAACATTTTTCGGTGTTCCGGTTGATATTGACAGGCGGAATAAAATAAATTTTATTCTTTAAAAATTTGATTTTGGGCGGTTTCTAGTGGCCAGAATAAAATAAAATATCTTTCAAATGTTAACCTTTGAAAATGTGGCCGCCACAGTTTTGAGTTTGGGTTTGGTGTGAGTACATTTTTTTTTAGGAAAATTGTAAGGTTTTTTATTCTAGCACCAGAACTGTAGGAGCCACAGTTTTGTGCGGCTTGTGGGCGTGGTACATTCGCAAAATAAACTTGCGCTGGGAAATCTAAATCTGAAACCGTAACTCTCTAGTTTCCATGTTTTTCAAGATCACACCTTTTAGACGAACAGACTGGCACGGTAAATAAGTAAACACGTATATCAGGACTTCGTTGAAAAAAGAATTTTTATACCCGTAAAAGGGTATACTAGATTCGTCGGAAAGTATGTAACAGGCAGAAGGAAGCGTTTCCGACCCCATAAAGTATATATATTCTTGATCAGGATCACTAGCCGAGTCGATCTAGCCATGTCCGTCTGTCGGTCTTTCTGTCCGTATGAACGCTGAGATCTCGGAAACTATACAAGTTACAATACTGGGAATAGGCATGCAGATTCCTGAGATTCCTGCGCAGCGCAAGTTTGTTTCAGCAGAGTGCCACGCCCACTCTAACGCCCACAAACCGCCTAAACCTGTGGCGCCCACAATTTTCATGCTAGATAAAAAATTTTAACTGAAATGTATTGGTCTCGTCAATACCTATTGATTGATTCAAAATTTGCTACGCCCACTCTAACGCCCATAATTAGTTTTAATTGGAATTTTTTGAAATTTGCAAAAAACGCCAAATTTCAAAAAGGTCTTTTGTATAAAAATATATATTTCCAGCTGTTGTAATCAGATAGACTTAATATTTAATGTATTTAATTCGCTGAAACCTTTTCTGTTAAAATACACTTTTTTGAAGACACTTGTTTTTTAATTTCTTTAAAATCAGAAAGAAATTTAATTTTAAAAAAATGTATTGGTAGCCCCCACAAAAAAAACAAGGAAGAACGCTATAGTCGAATGCCTTGACTATCAGATACGCGTTAATCAGCGACAGAGACCAAAGGGAGATGGAGATATGGAATCAGCAAAGCGAGGTGGCAGTGCGCCACCTACCCGCGATCTCAATATATGGTTATATGGGCGACAGATAGATTTCAGCCTTATGGGTGGGTGGGCGTGTAACACTTTGTTTTCGGTCAATCGATATGTTTTGATGAGACAAATGCATTTCAGTTAACATTTTTTTAGCATGAAAACTGTGGGCGCCACCGTTTTGAGCGGTTCGTGGGCCCTAAAGTGGGCGTGGCAAACTTTTTTTGGCTCAATCGATAGGTATTGACGAGACTAGTAAGTTTCAGTTAAAATTTGTTTTCTAGCATGAAAATTGTAGGCGCCACAGCCTTGGGCAGTTTGTGGGCGTTGGAGTGGGCGTGTCAAATTCGCGTAACAAACTTGCGCTGCGTACAAGGCTACGGAATCTAAATCTGAAATCCCAATTCTCTTTGTACCCTTGCAGAGGGTATATTGATTTCAGTCAGAAGTTTGCAACGCAGTGAAGGAGACGTTTTCGACCCCATAAAGTATATATATTCTTGATCAGTATGACTAGACGAGTCAATCTAGCCACACAGAAAAAAAAAATTGATATGATATGATGGTCAATTTGATGAAATCCAGTATCAATTCGGCCTAGATACGGCACATATCAATTTGATTTGTTCGAAATTGTAAAAACGATATTTCGGTAATATCATTTTTACATTATAGCGTATCAATTTTTTGAAATGTTTTGGTTGTAAATTTGATATTGTAATTTCAAAGGTACATTGTAGTATAATGGATATTAAAAATATCAAATTGATATTATTGTAAATTTGATATTATAATTTCAAATCTACATTGTAGTAGATTGGATATTAAAAATACCAAAATGATATTATTGTAAATTTGATATTATAATGTCAAACACAAATTTAAATAAATAATAATATGCCAAATCTTTTTGATTATACGTTTTTATTACCTATTACAGTTTTTACAAAGAATTTGTATTTCATATTTACACCTCTTTTATATTTACATTGAGTCTTTATTTTTGTACTTAAATATATATTTCATATCTACACTTTTTTTTATATTTACGTTGAATCTTTATTTTTGTACTTATATATACTTATTAACTAAAATTTCTTTATTCTTATTAGCTTATTACTAGAGTTTATGTACAAATGAATCGGCGGGCCCTCAAAGTTTTCTATATTATCAATCTTATAATTTTCCAATTCAGCACCCACCACATAAGCTTGATAATGCTCGCTAAAATTGGAAACTTCAATTAACTGGGTAATAACAAAAATTGTTTTTCAAAAACTTTCCAGAATATCCAGAATCCCGCACTGCTCTCTTTTTGGGAATATATGCAGCAAGTCGCTATCGTTTATATATTTGAGCCTTTGGAAAGTAAAACAACAATCTGAAAACCAAAATTGTAAATTAATACACTATATTTGTTTTATATTTACCAATAAGACAGTCGTAACAGGACATTGGTAGGTCCTGATCAGTCAAGAAACTTAATAGTCCTTCCTTTTCAGACTCCGTCATTTTTTCTAAAAAAAAAAGGGCCAATATTTACATTTGTGTGTACGTGTTTGAGCGCAAAAACACTGTAAATTTTTATTCATACGAATGAATGTGCGTGTGAGAAACTAAAAATGCGCAAGTGAAACTAACTAAATTTTCGCTAAATCAAGACACACATTGTCATACACACATAGTTACGCATGCACATACATATGTATGTATGGACAGATGCACGTGCTTTTCATTGTCGTAAGAATGTGCGTGTGAGAAGCAAAAAAATGCACAAGTGAAATTAAATAAACTCTCGATATATAAATTTCACTTATGCATTTTTTTAAACTACCCACACGCACATTCTTACGACAATGAAAAGCACGTGCATCTGTCCATACATACATATGTATGTGCATGCGTAACTATGTGTGTATGACAATGTGTGTCTTGATTTAGCATTTTTAGTTTCTCACACGCACATTCATTCTTACGGCAATGAAAAGTACGTGCATCTGTCCATACATACATAAGTGTGTATGAGAAGCGACTTTGCAGGACGGCGTAGAAATAAAAATTAATTTTTAAATGCAATTATGTTATGTTACTTGTTAAATTTGTTTTCACGCCGGCGCAGCCTCTACAGATACGCACGCTTACATACGTACGTATGTATGTATGTACACACATAGTTGCACGTGTTTTTCTTGTCGTAGGGCAGTCGTATAGTAAAAGCCACTCAGAAAACCGCACACGATTTTATTTTTTTCCACTTATTATGTTCTTATAACACTTTATACGTATACACATTATATATGAAGTTTACTTACCTGTTTTTTTCAACTTGGAGAAACACTACACTGACCATGCACGTCCGACCTGCATCAAAATAAAATTCAAGTGGCAAAAAATCCACTAAAACGCATCCTAGTGCAAGCGAGACAACATGTTCGAATTAGCCCAATTCGAATTTCGAATATATCCTTTTCGCTTCCACTCACGTGATTGATGTCGCCATATTGCTACATCCTCTCTTTTTCGATGTCAAGAAATTTCCGAAAAGAGAGAAATCGACAATTTGACATTTTTTGGTATCAATTTGACATTATTTGATGGTAAAAATTATGTGTCTAAAAAACACAAATTTACCATGCGCATATCAAATTGATCCTGGCTCGGTTTTTTTTCTGTGCATGTCCGCCTGTCCGTCTGTCCGTCCGTTTCTACGCAAGCTAGTCTCTTAGTTTTAAAGCTATCGGGCTGAAACTTTCCCAAAAGTATTATTTCTTTTGCAGGTCGGAACCAGCCGGATCGGACAACTATATCTTATATCCCCGGAAAAATAAATTTAATAAAAATATATCTTTGGTGTTTTTTAACATATAACCTCCTAAGCTTGGAAATAACATTTTTTAATTAGTTTTGAATTTTGATTTAAATTTTATCAAAATTGGACGACTATATCATATAGCTGCCATAGGAACGATCGAAAAATTGGTGGGAAAATAATATGAAACAAATTATAGCTTCGGTGTTTTTGACATATTAGGGTATACAAACTTCGGCTTGCCGAAGTTAACTTCCTTTCTTGTTTCTGACAGTTTTTGAGATATCAGCGTTCATACTTACGATTTTTTGAAGCTTGTGGGGGGCTTGTGGACTTTAAAGTGGGTGTGACAAACTTTTTTTTGGGTCAATCGATTGATGGGACCAATACATTTCAGTTAATATTTGTATACTAGCATTAAAACTGTAGGAGCCACAGTTTTGGACGGTTTGTGGGCGTTACAGTGGTCGTGGCACTCTGCCGAAACAAACTGGCGCAGGAAGCCCTCGAATCTGCATGCTAAGTCCCAACATTCTAGCGCGTATAGTTTCCGAGATCTCCGCGTTCGTACGGACAGACGGACGGACGGACAGACGGGCATGGCTAGATCGACTTGTCTAGTAATCCTGATCAAGAATATATATACTTTATGGGAAACGCTTTCTCCTACCTGTTACATACATACTTTCCGAAGAATTTACTTTACGTGAGTAGTCTCACGAACAAGTTACTCCAACTCTTGATAATATTATTGTAAATTCATTGTCGGCACGATAAGAGAAATCGACTAAACTTTTTGACGAGACGAGACACTCCCCTAAATTTATTTTTAATTTTGTTACGTAAGTCGCAGGTATCTGATGCCCGAGGCTCTCAACTATAACGTTCTCTCGCGTTTTTGTTTACATTCCTTTTTATTCGGGGGACTATTATTTTTTTGGATTTTAGAATTTTAAATATGGTTATAACAAATCGGACTACTACGTCGTATGAAATATATAAGGGCTATACGGTTTTTGTGATATGTGTGATTTAAATTGCATGATATGGTTTCATCTGCGTGCGGACATAGTTCGTTTCAAGTCTAAGCAATTTTATTTATATGGATGGTGTTTTTTCTAGATCTTAATTTAGAAATTAAGAAACGCTAATACATAGAAAAAATGCAAGGAACGAAACTATGTGAAATTTCGGTGAACTTCATTAATTAATCGAAGGATTTCCGATTGGTTGCACTGGACTTGGGCAAATCGTACGGATGTCTCATTTTGGTAGTTAAAGCTAGCCAGGTGCCCTCGAAATGCACTTCATGCGCGACCAGTCTTGACCCGCTGGACTCTTCCGCTTTTTCTGCTGTCTGTCTCTTTTCCCACAGCGTGGTTTTTCGGCACGTTCCACGTTCCTCTCCTTTCCACTCGTTTCCGGAGTGCGCGAAATGCGCAATGGCATTCGTTTCGCGCTTCATTCACTATTCCCCGTTTCCCGACCTACGTTCCTTTCCCATAAATTATTCCAACGCTCCAAATTAAGCGAACGTCATCGCCTTTTGATGGGCTCCTCGTTTTTTTGTACCATGTACTCATGAATTCTAAGGGTATATGGATTTCGGGCGAAATAGAGCATCAGATCCAATTTAAGGCTTGATGAGATCATAAAATCAAACAGTTTGAGTAGGCTGTATCAAAACGTATTCTTAGGTGTCATAATTATCTAGATAAAACGGAGAACAGAACCGAACTTGAAACAAGGATTTTAATTTGTTAGAATATCTCGGTCTATTTAGGATAGTTTTTTCTACTTTTGGAATATCTTCATCTGAAGAATTTAAATAATATGCGAGGGCCCACGAATCATTCTTAAATGATTATTCTTAAAAAAAACGTACACTAAAATCAGGCTATTAATATTCGTTTTGTAGTTTACCCAAAAATGTTTTTTAAATTCTTTAATTTCGCCGTCAGAGTGCGAGGGAGACAGATGCTCCGATTCGAAACTATTTTGACATTAAGATGGTAATTTTTAAAGAAAGAAAGTCTACACAAATGTGGGTATCAGAAAATGTTTAGCAAAATATTAAAGTCATGTTATGTTTTCGATACTGCACATGAATCCCACCTAGCGGTGATAAGATGCTCATAACTTTTTGATAAATCGGCCGGTTCGAACCATTTTTGAAATATAACTAGATGTATTTTGATAAACAAAACAAAATCCCAATTACATTTTAAGAGTTAGAGTGAGCGTTGTACATTTGAATGACAAACTTGCTCCGAGTCAGAAGCTAAGGAATCTTCATGAAAAGTCTCAACATTCTAGCTCTCATAATTTCCAAGATCACAGCGTTCACAAAGACAGGCTAACAGACGAACAAAAGTAAATGGCTAGATCAACTGGGCTAGTGATCATGATCAAGGATATACCTCCTACTACTTTGAACGAATACAACGTAACCTTTTAACGGTAACGCTGTATGAACGCTGAGATCTCGCAATACCCATCTGTCAATCGCACTACTATTTGAAAAGTTACGAGAAACCAAGTAACAAAGGCCTTGCGCGGTCAGTTAAACCACTACCCACCACTATTTAGTGCTCGCGTCCTTAGTATGTGTCCCACCAATAGAATTTTTTTTAAATTGGTCAACAAAGTCACGGGTATCTGATAGTCGAGGCACTTGACTATAGCTTTCCTTCTTGATTTTCCTCATTTTCTGTGTGTGTTTTCCCGACCCCTGGAAATTCAACAATTTGATTTTTCAACCACTTCGGCCCACCGTGTTGTCCACTGATTTTACATGCTGTGAATAAATAATGAATGACCATGATGTGGTAAATTGAATATGGCGTGAAATTAGCTTAAGTAAATGGAATTAAGTGGATTTTACAGCCGACTGAGTGTCGCACCCCGCCATCCAGAAAACAAAAAGCGAAATGCACAGGAAAAAAGAAATCTGTTGAATAGACAGTAGAGACAGTGATTTAGTGGCCTATAAACGCCAACTTCCCTGACCTAAAACCCCAACGAAATTTAAAAAGGGAAACCTCCGATGGAAGTCGTAAAGGTTTTCGGCATGAGTATATCGTGTCAGTTGTCGTGTCATGTCAGGACCTCCTGAAACATTTTATGGCCGCTCCGGAAGCAAGCAAAGGGGATATCTTAAAATCCGCTCAGGCAAATCGCATCGTATTAACCTTCAACGTTTTCATTTTGAACATTTTCAGTGACAGGAATTCAATTCTCACCCCACGAACTCCCCGCGCCACTTGATCCCCATTTGATTTGTCAAATGCCCCAGACATCAGAGACGTTGATATGCCAGCACAAAAAAGCACACACAAGTTAAAGTGAAGCAAAAAAGGGTTCCCACAACGGCCTCACGAGCAATGACACTTGTAGCAGACGAATGGGATCCTTGTATTCTGAAAGGAACTCTAGATACCCTGACCGTCGCAAATTCTCCTTTGAATGTGCGAACCCAAAGCTATTTTAATTATTGATCATTTTCTGGAATAAAATTGCATAATCGAATTTGCCATAATTTGCCTTAGAATCTTCATTTTTGTTCGATGAAATGTATATTTTTAATCAATTGGATCTGATTAATAAAATGTATCATATATGATGTCCAAACTCATACTTTTTCCCGCAGAACTCGAATTTTTTCGTTAAGGCTTTGTCACAAAGATAAAAGGCAAACTGGTTTGGTTGCCATACAAAGCAATCGGTCGTGCAAAATTTTCTTTTGCATTTTAATAATTCAGTAGTGCATTAAATTAATAAAGCATACTTTTTATTATACAATACCACTCTAAACCTTTTTTTTAGAGTTTTTAGGACATTCCCCTTTCGCTGTAGCTTAAAATCGGAAACCTTACTTTAAGACCATCAAGTCAGATGATTCGAATGGGTGGAAAGAAGGATGCAAAGGACTTTGGGGATGCGGTGTCTGGATTCCAACCATCTACGGATCCCTCTTCGCCTGCGATTCCGGCGGAGCTAAAATGACATTCACTGACACTGAGCACTCGTCGCCTGGGAGTCTTGCAATAAAAATAAAACGTTTCTCAAATAAGCGCTCGGGGAGTTTGCCACGGGAGCTGTCTTTTCCCTGCCAAAACAGCTCGCATATCCTTTCAGCCAACTACACCTGCATACATACATATGAATGTATATATATACGGAGAAAAGAGTATCAATAGTATCTGCTTCAAATTATAAACAAGATTGTATTTGACTTTTGTTATAAAGCTTTGATTCCCTTTCCGATTTTTCGAATTAAAATGTGACTAAAATAAGGAGATTTTATAAAATATAAATAATCTTAACGACTTTAGTGAAATATCTTGAAAACATAAAATGTGTACATAGTCGAAGTTTATATACCCTTGCAGATCGTTGCTATGGCGACTACACGATAAGGTCGTCCGATTTTAATAAAATAAGCAAGGAGAGGAATGATATAGACAATATGAATGTCTTTTGTTCTTTATTTTCCTTTTTGTAACAATCATAGTGATTTTTTTTTTTTTTTTGTAGATTTCCTTAATTTTATTTTTTGTTTTATTATTATAATATTCACAGTTCTTGTTATACTTAATAAAATTAATTTCGTGTCGGCAAAGAAGCAGTTCTTAACAGAATTTGCTCTGCAATCTTGGTCAGTAATTAGCCGGGTTAAAAGTTCGTCTTCTCAAACTTGCACCACCGCTTAACCAAAGACTCCATGTGTGAAAACGGGCTGAAAAAGAGGGATTGTTTGGGGAAGGGGAATGGTCCGGATAAAATGCTAATTATTAAAACAATTTTCAGCTGATGGCGGGTTGCAGGATTTGGACGGTCTCGTTGCTATGCATGCGCTTTTCGCTTTTAACAAGTTTCTTTAGCTAATTTGTCAAACACTTTGCATAATTTGGGCTCCGAGCCTCGATGCCCGCCCTGTGCCACACTCTTTGGACAGGATAACGATGTGGCGTAAGGAGCCTGACAGCCCGAGATCCTGTGAGCTTTCCCCAGACAGCAGCGTCTTGTGTTTGTTAATTAATAATTTCCACAGCGCAATTTGCAGCTTGCTGCAACCCATGTCGGACACCTTTTCTTCAACAATTTCCATGTCCAAACAAATTTAATATTATAGCTTGTAAGTCACGTAAGCAGAATAAAAATGCTTAACAGTTAAACACCATGTTTTTAATTTAGTCTTGGAGATTTCGCTTTTGCTCGATTAAGACAGAGTTCAAACACGATACACATGAGATTCAACACTTAATAACACTCACAGCTTTCCTCAATTACAAATAGACATATGGTACTATTAGGCTAAGTGGTTCCTATGCAAGAAAAGGGTTTTAGTCATATAAATGTTAATATATTTCAAATTTTAATTTCACTTATAGAAGTAAAATGGCGGAGATAGAGCTACAAGGTGTGTTTCAAAAGTTCCCGAACATTTGGACCAAGGCATTTTTTGGTGGTGCCACATTTTTGAGAGAACCAGTGTTGGAAACGTGCATCTGTCATTGACATTACCTCCAATTTTCATTGGAATTGGAGTTATAGCGTCCAATGGGACAGAATGTTTGTGTCATCTGAACAAAAATGAGTTTTGATAATGTTAGTTAAAGAAAATTCGAGCTTCATAAACATAAGTTATTTAAGCTTAACTGTAATCACAGCATTATATTAGTTTATAATATTATCGAAAACAACCAGTTGAATGCTAAACGAATCGGTTTAGTTTAATTTCTGAATTTTTTTTGTTACTATTATTTATTATGCTCGTGCTTATTCAATAAACTTTATTATAATTTATTTTTGGGTTTCATCTCGATATGTCACTTTCTTAAAAACAAATTAAAGGAAATTCCTTAAACGAAATAATGTATCAGTTTTATTAAGCAATTATCTAGAACAGTTCACCCAGTCAACTCAACTCCAAGTTATTCTTTAACCTACATTTTTCACCATGACCTCAAATCAAATAAAATATTTTTCCGGCTCCCCCCACAAAAATACGCCTCAAGTATGCAAAGAAAAGTGGTGGTAAAAAGAAAAGCCCCTTTACGTGTTAATGTGTGCAATGCGAGAACGTTTTCCGCTCATAAATTAGCGAGCGCGTGAACATTTATTTTGTTATTAAATTTAACAAGTGCCCCCACTTTCAACCCCCCTCGCACACACAGTCTGTTATTAATTTGCAGTTGCCTTGTTGCCATCTTGGCTCAAAAGTTTTTGTCTTAAATTGTTCCCGCTCGTTTCGTTACATTTTGCACTCGAATACAAAGTTGCCACCCTGCGACCTTCCACCACCCACCAACCACCACTCACCACCCACCGAGTTGCGCCCCCCGACACGCACTGCCCCCGGAAGGGGTAATTGCCACTGTGTGTGTGCGTATGGGTGGGGGGGAAGTAAGGTAGTCCCTTTGGCGTTATTAAGCAATTTACAAGATACTTAAACAAGAATTATGTGCAACATTTTCCAACAAAATGATTCGAGGAGCTGAATTTTAAAATAAACAAAACTGACTTCTGACAAGCTTCTTCTCGTTTTTCGTATGTGTGTGTCTGGTAAGGTGAGGGGAAAATTAAAAATAAATGCCTGTGCTTTTCACTCTTCCTTGAAGTGAGCTGTTTTAAAATCACTTAATTAGTTTCGCATACTCTTGGAGCTTCAACGAAAAGTTTCAAAATACCTAAAGCGCCTTAGCTTAAAGCTAATTTAATAAGCACACAAATTTTTTATGTTATGTTATGTTATGATAATAAACCACATTTCTATATATTTTAAGACTAAACTGTAAATCAATTTACACAATCAGGCGTGCTCCGGTTTTCACTTTCACATTTTTACACTACACCCAGAAAAAAACGAACGAAAAAAATCAAGAACATTTTTCATGAAATGCAAACAACCCGTTCTCCATTTTTAGTTCTCACATTTCAAACGTTTGTTCACGAAAATCGAACGGTGTTGGTAACAATTTCTACCGACGAACAACTTGGTTCCAAATTGCGAAAAATGTTCTCAGATATCGAACGCCGTTCATGAAAAAGCTGCGATAGACGCGTTAAAGTCTATCGAAATCGATAAATTATCAACATCGTTCATAAAAACATGTATGTAGGTCTAGTGTCCAGATTTTCCGCATTCGAAAAATTCGCTCGGTGGTCCAGCTGCTAGAGCGTCCGCCTTCGACACATGGTAGCACGGGTTCGAGTCCGCGAGAAGACGGTTGTGAAATGTAAGTTTTATTAAAATATTTTTTCGAATGTTTATATGTATGTACTTCTATTAATAATAAATTCTTTGTCTTCAGCAAAATAACCAAAACACATTGAATTCTAGCAATAACAAAACATAAGGTGGGAAATGAAATAAATCTCTACCAGGCGTTCAGAAAGTCTAGCATGTACACAAACCTCGTTTTTTTTATATTTTTATGTTCTCAAGTTAACCCCAAAATGTTCTTAAATTGACACCATTCGTTCGGAACCCAACCTTAAAGTTTCGGTCACATTTTACGAACGACCGTTCATGAACTGTCAACAAACGGGCTTACGCACTTTTTGACAACGTTTGGTCTTGATTTTTGAACGTTTCGAACGGATTTTTTTCTGGGTGTAGATTCGTCGGAAAGTTACATATTACATGTACTAGAAGAAAGCGTTTCCGACCCCTTATATTCGATCTCGCCATATTCGTCTGTCTTTCGTACGTCCGTACGAGTGCTGAAATCTTGAAAACTATAAAAGCTAGAATGTTGGGACTTGACGATTCTTAAGGTACTGCGTCCAGCGCAAGGATTTTTCTTCCGTACGCCCACGCAAAATCCTTTCATTCATGTTTTAACTAAAAATATAGTTTTAAGTTTTTTTTGGCTCACTATATATTCATTTCATACAAAAAATTCCTTTAACAAAGCCGCAATAATATAAACACTTTAGTAGTTAGCAGTAGCTGTTTGCAGCTACTGGAGGGGTCAAATCAAATCTTAGTGGACACCTAGGCCCCCTGTGAAATGTTGAACAGAAATGTGGCTGCTCTAGCTCTTACGGTTTGCGCTGAGGGCGTATACCCTTAATTATCGCTCTATCGCAATAAGAGAAAATTGAGTTCGATAGATTTACATTCAAAACTTATTAATATATTGTTAGGCACTCGTTCTACTCTGGTGCTTGGCTAATACAAAGTAATTTACTACCAAAAGAAGAGGTTTGTCCACACTATTGTTATACCCGTTATTCGTACAGTAAAAGGGTACACAAGATTCGTCGGAAAGCGTGTAGCACGTAGAAAAAAACGTTTTCGCCCTATAAAGAATATATATTATTGATCAGGATCACTAGCCAAGTCGATCTCGTCACGTCCGTCAGTCCGTCTCCCAGTCTGTCCGTATGAACGGCGTGATCTCGGAAACTATAAAAGCAGCATTGCTGGGATTAGACATACAGATTCTAGAGATTCCTGCGAGGCGCAAGTTGGTTTCGTCAGGGTGCCACGCCCTCTCTAACGCCCACAAGCCGCTCAAAACTGTGGTTCCTGTAGTTTTCATGATACACTCAAAAAAAAAATCAAGTACTTCGTGCTTAAATAAAGTATTTTCGGTGTCAAAACTCCGCCAAGCATGGAAACCTTTCGGTTTACAATTAAGTATGACTAATTATAGTTTGCCACGTCCACTTTAACGCCTACAAGGCGCCCACAAACTTCAAAAAATCGTAAGTATAAACGCGGCTATTTCTATCTATCTATCTATCAAAGATAGAGTTTTGGGACTTCAGATTTAGAATCCCTAGCTTTGTACAAAGCGCAAGTTTGTTACGCGAATATGCCACGCCCACTCTAACGCCCACAAACCGACCAAACCTGTTAGATACAAAACTTTAACTGAAGTGTATTGGTCTCGTCAAAACCTAACGATTGATCCAAAAAAAAGTTTGGCACGCCAACTCTAATGCCCAAAACAGTGGCGACCACCATTTTCATGCAAAAAAAATTTTTTTTACTGAAATGTATTTGTCAAGTCAATAACTGGCGAGCTTGCCACGCCCACTCTAACGCCCCCCAACGCCCATAACGCTTAGATATGCCTAACCATATATTGAAATCGGGGGTAGATGGCTCATTGCAATCTCGCTTTCCGCTTGTATATCTCCATCTTTCTTTGGTCCCTTTAGCTAAGAAACGGGTATCTGATAGTCGAGGGCCTCGGTATATACTGAATTAGGCGATGTTCACATCCCAACGTGACACGCCCACTCTGAAATCTGAAATCCCAACTTTTTGGCTGTAAAAGTTTCTGAGATCACAGCGTTCGCCCGAAAAAAAAGACGGAAATGTCTAGATCTAGTCGGCTAACGACCCTGATGATGAATATATACTCAAAACAAGAGAAAAAGCTATAGTCGATGGCCTCGACTATTTGATACCCGTTACTCTACTTAAGGGAGTGCGAGAGGGATGAAGGCATGTTTAGGGCAACTCTGCCTTTTCCCCTAACACACCTAGCCCATAGTGCCACCTATCTTCTTCTTCTATAGCGCCACCTAGCCTATGGCGCCAACTAGCCTATAGCGCCCCTAGCGGCTTTGTGGCGTATTAGTGACTGCATGTGCCGTGTAATCTCGATTGAATTGCAAAATATTGATTATTATTTGGTTATAACTTTTCAATTTCTTTGGCTTGTAGATACGTATTGATAACACCAGTTTACAAAAAAATCGACGAAATACGCCATGAAGGCGACCTTGGTAGAATTGCTACCATAAAAAAAATTTTAGGTGCCCTTTTCTTAATCAGGGAAATGTACCTTACGGGAAAACCAAGGTCGCCTTCATGGCGTATTTCCTAGATTTGTTTTTGTAAATTGGTGTAATATGAAAAATATCCTTTACAAAATTTTAAGAAATGTGTTTGTGTTAAAGTCATTTGTGAGCGTTAGAGTGGCACTCTGCTTCGCTGCGCAGAAAGCCTATGAATCTGCGTGCCAAATTCCAACACTCTAGTTCTTCTAGTTTCCGAGATCTCAGCGTTCATACGGACAGACGAACATGGCGTCATACGACTCGGCTAGTGATGCTGATTAAGAATATTTAGGTGTCAATGTGATACTATTGAGTGTCAATTAATCTTAGATACGAAGAACATCAAATTGACCCTTATATAGGATCACTTTGCCACTTAAAAAGTGTTCTACAAAAAAGCTGTTTTATCACAAAAAAGCCGCTGCATAACAAAATATAGACGTGGCTCAGAGTGTTTTTTTTTTTTTGATGCACGGGCCTGAGCGTTAGTGGTTCGAGTCCCGCTCGTGACAAACTTATTTTTCTTTTTTATTTGAAATCTGAAAACTTTTTAAGTACAACTTTGTTATTAAGGAAATTTTAGATAATAATTCCTTAAAATCTTACAGCGTACTCTGCATCGACGCGTACTTGTACCGGGGACCTTTTTCATCAGAGACAGACGCCTTACCCATTGGTCTATCGCACAACGTTTCCCGCGGGTGTTTAGTTCAAATGCCATGATAACCGATACTTGAGCGCAGTTCAAAACTCGAACAATCAAAAAAAAACTTTTATCGGTATCGAAGTATCCAGTTGTCAAAATGACATTATTTACGGTCAAATAGGATTTTTCATTCAATGTAGTATACTTTTGATACATATTTAGGATCAAATTGATCCCAATAATTTGATCCTAGGTGTAGTGTCACTTTCACCCACACTTATCAAATTTCCACTCAATGATTTTTTTTGGGAGTTGTCGTGTTAAACTTTTGCTCGTCAGTGTGCATTAAGCCAGTCCACATTTGTATAGAGATTTTTAAGGTCCCACTCTCACCCGCCTAAACTGTAGTCATTACGGCATTTGAGGCATACCAAATAAAAAATTGTTCAAAAAACTCTTCTTAGGGTCCGTGCTTTGGCTTCAAAGTTTATCACTCACTTGCTTTTAATCAAATATATTATTTTCAAACAGGTGGACTCGATTTAAATGAAAAAACCATTGTACATACATGTGTTTATAGATATAATACTTTCCGCAAAGTTATACAAAGGAAGTTCATGCAGTTCATCCCAATGCGCCAACCTAAAATTGTACTTTAAGCAGATTTCATAAGCGAATTTTATCTCTTTTCACTTGGCATTTCTCACTTATTGATAAAATTAGAACAATTTAAAATTAAACTACAGCTTAGCGGTAAAATACCCCGTTGTCCGACGCATAACTCTTATGTTTCCAAAAAGAGATATTTTTAAGAGCACCTTACAACTTTCATCGCTGCAATGAATAAGTTAAATTTTTGCAGACCGACAAAATGAAAGGAGAAATGCTTAATAATCCTGATAAGGCAATGTGTTGAGCCATCAAAATTGCGTGACAAATGCTTTAAAACCCACCCTGGCTCCATAATCAAACTTCAGGCCAATTGAAATTCAAGATCCCGAAACGCTTCGATTTTTTCATATCAAATGAAAAAAATCTAGCCGTTGCTGCTCCCTCCTTTTTACCCCCTTTTACCGCCACCACTGCTTCTCGCTTTTTTGCTGCACTTTACCCTGGCAATAAAACAACAATAGCGGGACAGCTGATGGGGCGCGCAACAGGTTGTTTGGGGGGAGGGGTAGCCGACAAGCTGAAACATTAAACTTTCCAAGGGATTTCAATCGGGGTGCACCATAATTCCATTTCACCTAAAATTGCCTAAGCTTAACTTATTTAAGTAATTTTACACGTTACTCGTAAAGAACAAGTGTATTTCAAATCGTCTGTAAGTTTGTATTAGCTTTGAAACTGAGAGATTAATCCGCGTAAAAACGGACAGACGGACATGGCTTTATCGACTTGTCTAGTGATGCTAATCCAATTAATAAAATAATCACGAGGGAACGCTTTAGTCGAGTGCCTCGACAATCAGATACCCGTTGCTCAGCATTTAAGTAGAAAATTGATAAAGCTTATTTTACGTTAAGATGACCGCATTAAAAATGGAAGACACTTGGAAAATTCGCAAAAATTCGCACAAGATCAAAACTTGTGCCAAAATAGAGTTAGTCGTAGACTAATGAGATAACAGAAAGATTTACAGCGCTCTAAAGTTTTTGCTCGCCAATTTTACGAGCACGGAATTTTGGTCCTTTTACTGCCTTTTAGTGCTTTGCAACACTGGCTAAACGATCTTCGGTCTCTCTCTTTTTGGCGCATGTGAATGCACTGCAGGTCAGTGTAGAGAGAGAAAATGCAGAGAGCGCGAAGCCCCCTTTTGCGCCATATGTACCTTTGTTTTACAGCAATTTAAATTTTACAATAACCTAATCGGCTTGCAACTATTGCCTAGCTCTGACGTCATTGATTTTTTTAATTTCCTAATAAAGTTATCATTTTCGGAGGGCTATGGGCGTTGAAGTTAGGTATTGACGACGCTATAGTCGATGGCCAAGACTGTTATATACCCGTTACTCAGCTTATAGAGGTATGAAGACATCCTTAAAGCAACTCTATTATTTTCACTAACACACCTAGCCTATTGCGCCACCTATGTTCTTCTTCTAAAGAAGACCTATAGCGCCTCTAGCGGCTTGGTGGCGTGTTAGTAAAAACAGCTTATTTTCTGCATGTGGTGACTTTTTAATGACTGCTCCGATTTCAATAATTTTTGTCATGTATATACGTATTGATAATAAGAACAATTTAAATCATATAAATTTTAACAAAAATTAAACAAGAAAGGAAGTTAACTTCGGCATGCCTAAGTTTGTATACCCCTGCAGTTATACAAGTAATTATTAAATTTAATACGAAATTCTTAAAAATAGAAAAAATGAATTTCCAATGGTTAAAGATAATATGTCAAAAAACACCGAAGCTATAATTTGTTTCATATTATTTTCCCACCAATTTTTCGATCATTCTTATGGCAGCTATATGATATATTCGTCCGATTTTTATAAAATTATATTCGCAATTCAGAACAAATTAAAAATTTTTGGGCAAGGTACTGTTTTTTACCTAGGTAAGGTAAAGGTACTTCATTTTCCCAGTACATGGCAAGGTACCAATTTTCATATATTTTTTGTGTTTTTTATACCCATTAATCGTAGAGTAAAAGTGTATATTAGATAAGTCAGAAAGTATGTAATAGGCAGAAGAAAGCGTTTCCGACCCCATAAAGTATATATATTCTTGATCAGGATCACTAGCCGAGTCGATCTAGCCATGTCCGTCTGTCCGTCCGTCCGGATGAACTGTGAGATCTCGGAAACTATAAGAGCTAGGCTATTGGGATTTGGCATGCACATTTCTGAGCTTCTTCAGGATGCCACGCCCACTCTAACGCCCACAAACCGACCACAAACTTCAAAAAATCGTAAATATGAACGCGGATATCTCAGATTTCAGATTTAGATTCCGTAGACTTGTACGCAGCGCAAGTTTGTAACGCGAACATGCCACGCCCACTCTAACGCCCACAAACCGCTTAAGCCTGTGGCGCCCACAATTTCCATGCCAGAAAAAATTATTAACTGATATGTATTAGTCTCGTCAATGCCTATCGATTAACCCGAAGAAAAAAGTTTGCCACGCCCACTCTAACGCCCATAACGCTTAAATCTATCTACCGCCCACATAACCAAATTTTGAAATCGCGGGTAGGGCGCTCATTTCAATCTCGCTTTGCTGCTTGCATATCTCCATTTCCCTTTGGTCCCTTTAGCTGAGTAACGGGTATCTGATAGTCGAGGTACTCGACGATAGCGTTCTTCGTTGTTTCACTTATTAACTTCTACTCTTGGGAATATCATTCTTTTAATATTTTAGGATTTCAAATATTTAAAAGAAATCGGACGACTTTATCATATAGCTGCCACAGGAACGATCAAATAATTAATGTCAAAATAATACATAGACCGCTATATTTCCATTTCGGTAATCATATAAGGTAGTAAATGGAAATGGAACATTATCTGAAAATTTCTGTAATTAGTTTTAGTATTCTTAAAAACGGCGCTCTGTTCCCACGAGGACGACATACAATATAAATTTCGGCGTGCCGAAATTTTAATAATTAATAATAATTATTAAATATTTAGGCAAAAAGAAAGTCACGATATAAGTATATAATCGATATCGATGTATCGATATTTTGATATATATCAACAGCCCTATAATTTATTCAAAAGGCTTATGTACTAGGTCACTTCTACACCCAAAAAAAAATCGTCATCAATATGCCATTATTTAGGTGTCAATGTGATACTATTGAGTGTCAAAAAATCTCTGATACGAAGAACATCTAATTGACACTATTTTAGTGACATTTTGATATTTTCGAAAATATCAATTTAACACTTTTTGGTGTCAAAAGGACACTACGCTTTGGCATTTTTTAGTAAGAATATGTGGTCAAATTGATACTATTTCACAGTAACTTGATACTCATTCGAGGTGTAAAAAGGCCATTTTTAGGGTCAACTTGATACGATTTTAGTATCAATATGACACGAATTAATTGTTAATTTCACACCCAAAAAAAAGACCAATAATTTCTTTTTCATTTTTTTTAATACAAATTTGGTTTTTTAATTGAAGTTATATGTGTATTTTTAATCTTATAAATTTGCTGCTGTCGACCAGGTGTACATACGTGGATAGGCGGGCCATCTGCATAGAATCGTTGTCCTCCATAGTGAACTTAAATGACAAAAAATGTTGCATTCAAAAATTGCAAGCGATGTGACCGTCAGTGCTTACATGCTTACATACATATATATGTGCACTGTGTATCTATGAATTCGAAGAATAACGAATAGGTACACATTCCATACATTACATACATATTACATATTATATTATTAGGAATGTACTTACTGATTCAATAAACACCTTGCGAAATTGGGACCAACAGGCCAGGCAAAAACGTCTAATTGATGGGTCATCCGCCGTACAGCGCTGTCTTGGCACCCAATGACGGTTTTTATTCCCGCACATCAAGAAAAAATGCGTGGTCAACTATTTTCGGCGCAAGAAGATGCTGTTGACGCGTTTAAAAACCAAGTTTTGGAGATATCTCAATCGGAGTGGAAAAAGTGATTCTACAATTGCTTTGAGCGCATGCAAAAGTATATAAATCTGGCCGGACAATACTTTGAGAAACCAAAAAAAACATTTTCGTTGATAAATATTCGCATTTTCATTGCTAGGCCAGAAATATATATAGCAACCCTCGTACCCCTTAAGTTAGGTTTATTTTTACCTAAATTTAAACCAATCTTTTCCCTAGGTGTATGTTACTACAGTACATGGGATAATGGCCGGTTTCTAGACCCAATATATGATCGATGTGGGGCAGCTGGTAGAATTAGCTAAAATCATCCTGAAGATGACTTGAAGATGACTTATAGGTGGAGTGGAAAACTTGGCGGACAGGTTACGAATTCCGTTATTTGTGTGAATTTTAAGGTTTTCAAGGTAAATATATTTAAATTGCTTCACTACATCTTAAACATTTTTAGGGCCTGTTGCCCAAGAAAAAAGCACCCCTTCGCAGCGCATGCCTGATGCTGCTCTTATCTCTTTCGCTGGCGTCAGTAAAAAAATAATGTATAAATAAAACTAAAATAAAAATTGAAAGCCAAACAACGGGGCGACATGCAATAAACTGGCTGCTCGCGGCTTTCAGACGCTGGTGGCTTCCAAAATCCCCAAAAAATGTCCGGGGATGCCGATGCCTGGGCCACGAATGATAGCTTGGTCGCCTTTGCTCGCCTTCACGCTCGTCGCCGCCTGACATCGTTTTATGCATAAGCAAACATGTCAAGTCGATGCCGTGATCCTCCCAGCAGCCACTTCCTCCGCCTGCCCCCAAATCTTAAAATCAGGTACACTACCAAAAATGAGCTAAAACACTTCCTTAACATTTCAAATTAATCCGTCTTTTAGTCGATCCAACGCCCTGAAGTCGCGAAATTGTCTGGCACCTATGTTTTTGGTGGAAGATAAGGTTTTGGTCGGAATTTGTGTTCGATAAATATAAAATTCCAAGTCAGAAATTGTTAAGTAACCAAGGTAAAATCACATAACATTATCAGGGACCCCAGTGTTACCAGATACTATCATTTTGCAGGGAATGGCCCTATTTGTTGTTGCACACACGCCATACGCAAGTATTATCTTTCCTTACATTCTTATAAATCGGCTTAAATTAATAATTTGTTGGGATATATTCAGAGTTCCGAGCTCAATTTATCTGAGTGCTGGTCCCCTTCCAAACTTTACTCCTGAAGCATAATGTTTATCCAGCCGGCTAAGTCAGGCAAAAGATGTTTCGCGTGACTTGGAAAGGGGCGAGACGGGACCCGGGCGGAGTTCATTTTGGGTTAATGTTAATGCGCTGCCCGGGCGCTGCAGGATGCGTGTGTCCTTACAGATTTCGTGTGAGTTATGGAGTTGGATATGGAGCCCGGCTGCAAAGTTCAGAGTTTGCAGCTGGAACTGTTGCAGGCTTTGTTTGACTTGGCTTGGCATTAAAGTCTGTGCCGTAAGTCCCACCGCCCTTCGCCTTCCGCTTCTCAGTCCGTTCGAGAGGAGGGCGACTGAATTGACAGAAAATTGAATTTGCACATCTTGCTGCCAAAGTGCGTGGCAGGCGACTGGGACAGCTTTAAGCTGACAAACAACACGTCGTATGCGGAACATGAGACATGGCAGTCTATAACTTCACTTTCCCAAATTTTGTTTCTAGCATAGGATAGCTATATATAGGGCTCTTCGGCGCGCTTTTTGCTGTTCTCTTCTAACGCATTGCGATGTTGTTGCTTGACGCAGAATCGCTTTCGTTACCACACCCAAAAAAAGTATTTGAGTGTCAATTTGATAAGTGTGGGTGAAAATTACACTTCACCTAAAATCAAATTATTGGGATTAATTTGAATAGGTATCCTATTTGACCCAAAGTAGTGTCATTTTGACAACAACCGTGGTTACTTCGATACCGATAAAAGCTTTTTTTGATTGTTCGAGTTTCGAACTGCGCTCAAGTATCGGTTATCATGGCATTTGAACTAAACACCCGCGGGAAACGTTGTGCGAAAGACCAATTGGTAAGGTGTCTGTCTCTGATGCGAAAGGTCCCCGGTTCAAGTACGCGCCGATGCATACTACGCTGTAAGATTTTTAAGAATAATATCTGACATTTCCTTAATAATAAAGTTGTAGTTAAAAAGTTTTCAGATTTCAAATAAAAGGAAAAATAAGTTTGTCACGAGCGAGACTCGAACCACTAACCCTCAGGCCCATGCATCAAAAAACAATGCGCTAGCACTCTGAGCCACGCCTACATTTTTTTATCCAGCGGCAAAATGCATTTTTGTGACAAAACAGCTTTTTTGTAGAAAACTCTTTTTTCAAGTTGCAAAGTGATCCTATATTAGGGTCAATTTGATGTTCTTTGTATCAAAGATTTAATGACACTCAATAGTATCACATTGACACCTACATAGGGGCATATTGATGACGATATTATTTTGGGTGTAGCATACCGTTTTTCTCTACAGGTATCGGGTATAACAAGAAAGAACGCTATAGTCGACGGTCTTGCCCATTAGATACCCGTTACTCAGCTAAAGAGAGTGCGAGGGAGATGGATAATGCATGCAGCAAATCGGCTGTTTCCGAGCGTGCCCGCTTCATTTGATTATAACATTTTAATGAATTGTCCGATTTGAACAATTATAATACAATTCATTATAAAACGCGTGCGCTAGACAGGTTTTGGCATTATGGGCGTTTGTGGAAGTTAGAGTAGACCTGGACCCTGCTCTGCATGCCAAGTCCCAACGTTGTATCTTTTAAAGTTTCCGAGATCTCTGCGTTCATGCGGACGGACACACAGACGGACAGGCAGACATGGCTAGATCGACTCGGCTAGTTATCCTGATCAAGAATATATATATACTTTAAAGGGTCGGAAACGCTTCCTCCTACCTGATATCTTTTTTCTTTTACTCTACGAGTAACGGGTATACTTAAAAAATTTTTTTAACTTACGGTGCGCAACAGTAATTAAATAATTGGGGGGTGTAGGGTAGGGTGACGAACGAATGGTTTTTTTAATGTAACATCCCCAAAAATCAATATTTTTCAAAAGTGTAAAAGCAGAAAGTTGAGCATATTTCTGTAAAAGTACGATTCGAAACTCCACTGGACCTAAATCGTACAGCTTTTGGCGTGAACTTTGAGTTAACTGACGGCATATCTATAACAATATGAAAACGCAATAAAACTGCAGCAGTTAATGTTATCTGGTAATATTTCAAGTCTTTTTACACACGATAACAATTAAAATTCTTGAATAAAATAAGGTCGTCACCATACCCTACAAAAGTTCGTCACGATAGTCTATAAAAGGTAGACTTGGAGCAAAAACGGTGTCACTCTCAAACGGCGCAAAAAAAAACGACAAGTGCCCAAAACTGTTGATAAAGATCTAATTTATACGTGTAGATAGATTTGCTAATTTGCGCACCACATTTTTAGCAAAAATCACGAACAAATTACGGGACTTCTTTAAAATATTTCTGTAAATACATTGTCGACAACGGTAAGAGGAGACGACTACATTTATTTTGAATTTTTGTCGTGAAACACAACTTATTTCAACCGAAATTTCGGCTTAGACTCTTTGTATTTCAAACTTTTAGGTTTAGTTTAAAAACTTTAAGGTAAGTTTAGCTCAAAATTTCAAACACGGTGAAAATCCGTTTATAATTACGACTTCTAGGCTCAGAATGGGTAGAGGAGCGTACTGCACGACTCCGGAAAGGCATATAATAAAACAACTGAGTGATGAAAACAAATCGATGACTAAAATAGTTAAATTAATGAATTGCTCAAAGAAAAAAGTGTTCTCCGCGGTTCGTTACATCGATAAAAAGGAGGACCGAGGCAGAAAGCGAGCCACAACCAAAAGGTCTCACGACATTTTGGCTCAAACAATAAAAAGGACCCATTACCTACAGCCAAGGAACTCAAAAATACCTTAGGGGCAGCAGTTACAACTCGAACAATTAGAAACACGATGATTAAACGAGATCTGAGAGCATATTCAGCCAAGAAAGTTCCATCTCTGAGCCAAAAAAATATAAAAACAAGGGAGAACGCTATAGTCGAGTACCTCGACTATCAGATACCCGTTACTCAGCAAGCAGTAAAGCGAGATTGACAATATATGGTTACGTAGGTGGTAGACAGATTTAGGCGTTATGGGCGTTAGAGTGGGCGTGGCAAACTTTTTTTGGGGTCAATCGATAGGTATTGACGAGACTAATACATTTTAGTTAACATTTCTTTCTAGCATGAAAATTGTTGGCGCCACAGGCTTATGCGGTTTGTGGGCGTGCCAAACTATTTTTTGGATCAATCGATAGGTACTAACAAGACAAATACATTTCAGTTTGTCTAGCATTAAAATCAGGGTTCGAAAATAACTGTTATTTTTGTTTTTTCAAACAAGAAAATCACTAACAGGTGAAAATCCTGGAAAAAATGCATCTACACCACTGACATTATTAAACATTGTATTTTAAATAGCCGCAATGATTTTTATTTTTCAGAGATTTATTTAAAACTCATGAAATAATCATGAATAATTGTGAGTTTTATATTAAACTTGACAAAAAAAACTTATTTACTGAGTTTTACTTTCCGCTTGAAAAATAACAGTTATTCTTTAAGTTGTATATAAAAATCAAATAATAAAACTTATTCTCTGAGATCAAACATAAAACTCAAAATCATATTGTGGCGGTTCCGTGGTTCGTAGAAATGTGATTAAAAATTTAAAATACTAAATGCGCGGTTGGCAATTTTTAAAATTTTTTTTTTAGATACTATAGACCACCGTTAGTATGTATATTTTTATTAATTTATGTCGCACAAAGGTGAAATGTCTTTATTAGCAGAGTGGATCAATGATAGGTCTGAAAACGAAAACAAAAAAAATAAAACAACAAACAAAATAACGTTGAAGGAATGGACAGGAAAATCAAATTTTCCTGTAGACATGTCCAAAACCGAGGTGATGGAGGCATGTATAGACCTGGTAACAACAGAGAAAATGCCGTTCTTAGTGTTGGATTCAAAAGCCTTTACCACATTGACAAAGCAAATCTTTGATGGCCTCAATATGAGCCCTGTTTCATCGAGAAACATAATGATGTTAGTTGAAAGGAAATATAATGAAATCAAAGCGTCTTTAAAACTGTTGTTCAAAAACAATATAGTATGCATAAAAATGGATACAGCAACAAGATTCAACCGTGGCATTTTTGGAATCAACGCCGAGATTTATCACAATAACCGGATTTGTGTAAAAACTCTCAGTCTCGTCGAACTGCAAAGACACAAAGACATTCAAGAAGCAATCTATGCTCGGAAATCGAGAAAATTTTAAAAGAGTTTAATATTTCGAAGAAACAAATATACAGTACTACCACAGATAACGGCAAGAATATGATCAATGCAGTGTCTCTCCTAAGCGACGACGAAGCCACTTCCTTGGACGATGATGAATTTGATGACAATGAAGAACTTATCAAAAACCTTAAAGTTTTCAATAACATCTGTAAAATGTGCGGTCCATACCTTGCAATTAGGTGTGAATGACTTTTTAATCAACTCAGAATGTACAAAAATAGGTTTTTTAGGTTTGTGTTAATAATATTATATTATCTTTTAAATTTATAAGGTATAAGTCTTGCGTCCAGGGATTACCTCTTCCCGTCATAGATGTCCCAACTCGGTGGGGCTCAACGTATTTTATGTTCCAAAGGCTGCTGGATTATGAAAACTTTTGCAAGACTTAACATAATATTGAATCCAAGTTAACGGCTTCCGACTGGACTATGATCAGAACTATGTGCACTACTTTGGAATTATTATTCGTGGCCACCAAAAAATTTCAGTCTGAACAACTGTATATGGGCGATTTTTATAAAATATGGCTAGAGCTAAAGCTAGCTGTTACTGCGATGGGTGCCAGTAGTAAGGTATTGGTGGACTGCCTCCAAAAAAGAGAAGAAATCCTTTTGGAAAATAATATAGTAATTTGTGCTGTTTATTTGGATCCTCGCATTCGACGTGTGCTAAACATAAAGCCTGAGTGCACAATCAGAGCAAGAAGTCATCTAAAACATCATTATTTACAGATACATGCTATTAATAATCAAGTATGTAAATATTTCAGTTTTAAAGTTCGGTACGATTTAACTTAAGCTTTAATTTCATTTATTCAGACCGATTTCCGACAAAATATTCAAGACGATGAACCTATACCATCAACTTCAAGCCAATCAAGTACTCTTTTAAGTCAATTCCTAAGTTCATTTGAAGAATTTCAGAGCGGAGAGACCTCAGACGCCTATGATGACGACATAAAGAAGGCGTATAGTGAAATTGAAAATTATTCTCCCAAGTCGGTTGATTTTAATGTTCAAATCATGACTTATTGGGAGGAGAAAAGATTTGCCTACCCTAACCTATACGAAATGGCTAAAGTGGTCCATGCTGTTACCGCTACCCAAGTTAGCGTAGAAAGGTCCTTTTCCGCCCTAAAACTTATTCTAACGGACCTCAGATGCAAACTTTCGTCAGAGTCAATAAAAAAACTTTTATTTGTTAAACTAAATAAACAATTTAAATAAAATACAACTTTAAATTAATGAATTTATATCAGTCCATTATTACCCGTTTCCCCGTTTTCGGAACTAACACTGATGCACAAGGCCAGTATAGGCAATTTATTTAAAGTGTTAAAGTGTACTCTTATATATAACTAGTCGGATATGTATGACTGTAAGGTCTGCTTACTATTAAAACATTGATTTTTCCCCTGTGCGACATAAATTAATAAAAATAAACATACTAACGGTGGTCTATAGTATCTGAAAATTTTTTTTTTAAATAGCCAACCGCGCATTTAGTATTCTAAATTTTGAATTACATTTCTATGAACTACGGAACCGCCACAATATGATATTGAGTTTTATTTTTGATCGATAATAATAATACTAAGATAATAATAATTGATAATAAAACTCAGAGAATAAGTTTTATTATTTGATTTTTATATAAAACTCAAAGAATAACTGTTATTTTTCAAATTCGTCGCGTCTCAAGTGCGAAAACTCAGGATAGCTGAGAGAGAGAGGAGAGGTCTGGACACGTAAGCTGCCGCGGTTGTGCGAAGCATTAGAGGTGCAGAAACATCGATGGAAACATCCATGCATCGATGTTTTTCAAATTTCTAAAAACATCGATGTTTTTTTTGGACCATCGATGTTTCTAGGGCCCTCACAGTTCAAAGAAGAAGAAGAACAAAAGCAAGCTAAAGGTTTGTAATTTGTTACATTTTTCCTATTTTGTTAATAATAATGTTTAATTATTTACTTGCAACTATAGGAAGTAATATTGGTGGTGTAGGCCCGACGCTGCTTAAAATTTCAGCGACTGATAAGTTATTGAACCCTAAGTTATTTAAAAACAGCGCAGTACATGGCCAACTGCAAGCAATTTAGTTGATTCATTTCTGTTCATTCTCATCTGTTCATTTTTTATATTATAGGTACAACGAAGGAAAACATTGAAGGTCCGTCTCCGAAAAGAAAGCGAGAATCGTCATGTGTGTGGCAGCACTTTAAAAAAACCGAGGACAAGACGAAGGCCACCTGTGTTCACTGTGGGAAAACATTAAAAACGGCGGGCATTACAACCAACCTAATGGACCACCTCAAAAGGATTCATCCAAGCTATAGTGTTTGTGAAATTGATAACATGTCGCCTAGGTTGGATAGGTTGGATGACTCTGACTCCGTCAGAGTCACGACAAAAAAAATCATTGGACAAATATGTAATGCTAATGATAGCACGGGACGTTCAACCGTTTAGCATGGTTGACGACGACGGACTCCGAGATTTGATGCAGCGCATGGACCCTAAATATAAAATGCCGAGCAGAACCTACTACAGAGATATAATGCTACCTAAGCTATACAATGAATTAAAAAAGGATCTTGAATGTGAGCTCGAAGGGGTCCACTATGTAGCAATTACCACGGATGGATGGACTTCCCGTGCAAATGAAGCGTATATCACAGTAACTTGCCATTTCGTGAACAAAAAGTTCGAGCTAGTTTTAGCGGCCTTGTCGACGGCGAGTCTTGTAACGCCCACTAATCACTCAGCTGTGAATATCGCTGATACTCTCCGACAGGTCTTGAATGAGTGGGGACTCCTACATAAGTTGTAACTATAGTTACAGATAACGAAGCTACAATGAAGAAGGCTTGCGAGCATCTGCAAAATAAACATTTTCCATGTTTTGCCCACACAATTAACTTGCTGGTTCAAGAAATTCTCAAGATGGAGGTTATTCGACCCGTTCTAACCAAGTGCAAGACTGTTGTCGCATTCATTAAGAATAGCTCGACTGCCATGGCAAAATTTAAAGACGCTCTAATGGTGGCAGATCCCCTAGGACTCATTCAGGAGGTACCAACAAGGTGGAACAGTGCCTTTGAAATGATCGAAAGAATTTTAAAGACTAAAGAGGCACTTTCAATTGCATTGCTAGGAACTGCAAAGGCTCCGGAACCTTTCTCTGCGGATAAAATCGATGTGTTGGATGAACTTTGTTCATTACTTCGTCCGTTTGAGAAAGCGACTAAGTTAATATCGGGCGGAAAATACCCTATTATGTCGCTCGTCATTCCGATGTTTTGCGAAATGGAAACACAAGTCCTGTCATACAAAAATAGCTTTAAAAGCCCAGAAGCCATACTGGCATTCGACACTTTGAGTGATCGCTTTAAAGACCGTTTTGGGCACTACGAAACACGCACCGTTCCTAGGATTGCCACAATGATAGACCCAACTTTTGTTTTTATTTTTTTATTTTTATTTCTTAGCATATGACTTGAAAAAATGAATGGTTTTTCTAGTTTTAATACAAATTCCATCAATATCATCGATGTTTTTTGAAAAACATCGAAACAGCAAACATCGATGTTTCTGCACGCAGCATTGCTTTTCGACCGTACCGCACAACTTCTACAGTTTACGCCCATTTATTTTTCTAAATGTATATTTGTTAGTAGTAGTAATAAAGTAAAAAAGGAATACAAAAAAAAAGTAACCACGACTTCTGCCGCAGCTGCAAACAGATAGACGAAGAGGAGATCACTGAACACCTATACTTCTGCCCAGCGCATAACCTAAAGCGCTTTCAAACCCTAGGGAGCTACACACTTCCGAACCTTGCGGCCATTCAAGGCGTAAACATTCAAAAACTCTTATGTTTCCTAAGAAGAACAAAATACTTCGCGAAAACAAATAACCCATGAGCTAGGGAAAAGGATCTGCACAGAGATCACGTGGTATTAGTATCTAATCTCCAACCGCTCCTTCCTAACCTAACCTAAATATAATAACATAAAATAAATATTACTAAATTGACATATACAAGTTATTGAACTTCAAGACTTAATTGTAAATATTTTCTCATTTTCTTTTCTATTACTTTGACCTCTATTGTAAAATGATAACTTAGATAATACATTTGACGAAATTAACAAAGCTCAAAAGATCATTACATATGAAAACAAAAAAATATATATGGTTGGGTAATGAATACGAAGTGAATACAAAATACGCAAAAGACATAAAGAATATAAAAGCAAATTAAGTGAAAACAAGGAAGAACGCTATAGTCGAGTACCTCGACTATCAGATACCCGTTACTCAGCTAAATAGAGATATGCAAGAAGCAAAGCGAGATTAAAATGCGCCACCTACCGGCGGTATACAGATTTAAGCGTTAGAGTGGGCGTGGCAAATTTTAACCAATCGATAGGTATTGACGAGACCAATACATTTCAGTTAAAATTTTTTTATCTAGCATAAAAATTGTGGGCGTCACAGCTTTTCGCGGTTTGTGGCCGTTAAAGTGGGCGTGGCAAACTTTTTTTTGGGTCAATCGATAGGTATTGATGAGAACAATACATTTCAGTTAAATTTTTTATTCTAGCATCAAAACTGTAGGAGCCACAGCTTTGGGCGGTTTGTGGGCTTTAGAGTGGGCGTGGCACTGTGCTGAAACAAACTTGCGCTGCGTAAGAAGCTCAGGAATCTGCACGCCAAATAGCCAAATAGCCTAGCTCCCATAGTTTCCGAGATCTCAGCGTTCATCCGGACGGACGGCTAGTGATCCTGATCAAGAATATATATACTTTATGGGGTCGGAAACGCTTCCTTCTGCCTGTTACATACTTTCCGACGAATCTAGTATACCCTTTTACTCTACGAGTAACGGGTATAACCAGAGATCTGCAACGGGTATGATCAAATCAACTCGATCCCCATTCAAAAATTTTCGCTCAATTCAACTCACATCGCTCTGCCGAAAAATGATCGTTCATTATGCATACCCGAAGCAAAACCCGAAAGAATAATCAGGCACGAGTAAGCATTTTGATTTCATGTTCGTGCATCTGATCGGATCACTTCGGAACGATCAAAACGATCATTTTAAGCTTCGTGAACGAGTACAAAGAATGATCGACGCTAAGGGCGCGTCGTCCCGAACAGAGCATGAATGTTTTGATTTATGTTTCTGTTGCGCAGGGATTGATCATGCAGTACTCGAGTTGAATGTATGGATTTTGTGTGTGTGTTACGCAGGAACAATACTGCAATACTCATTCATTACAATTACATAATAAGAAACAATAAAAAATTAAAATTAAAACAAATAAAATTATCAGTTTCTTATAGACAAACGAAATTAAAACATGGAAGAACGCTATAGTCGAGTACCTAGACTATCAAATACCCGTTATTCAGCTGAAGGGACCAAAGGGAAATGGAGATACCCGCTATCTCAATATACGGTTATGTGGGCTGCATACCGATTTAAGCGTTAATCGATAGGTATTGACGAGAACATGACATTACAGTTAAAATTTTATTTCTAGCATGAAAATTTAGAGTGGGCGCAGCAAATTTTTTTCGGTCAATCGATAGGTATTGACGAGACTAATACATTTCAGCTAAAAATTTTTTATCTGGCATTAAAATTGTGGGCGCCAGGTTTGGGCGATTTTCGGGCGTTAGAATGGGTGTGGCATATTCGCGTAATCAAACTTGCGCTGCGTACAAGGCTACGAAATTTAAATCTGAAATCCCAACTCTCTATCTTTGATTGATGATAGAGATATCAGCGTTTTTTTTAGGATTTTTGGAAGTTATTATTTTTGGGTCAATTGATAGGTATTGACGAGACCAATACATTTCAGTTGAAAGTTATTTTCTACCATAAAAACTGAACGCACCACAGTTTTGGGCGGTTTGTGGGCGTTGAAAACTTGAAACAAACTGCGCAAGAAGATCAGGATTCTGCATACCAAATCCCAACTTTCTAGCTTTTGTAGTTTCCGAGATCCCAGCGTTCATCCGGACGGACAGACAGACGGACAAGGCAAGATCGACTCGGCTAGTGATCCCGATCAAGATACTTTATGGGGTCGGAAACACTGCCTTCTACCTGTTACATACTTTCCAACGAATCTGGTATATCTTTTATAACGGGTATAAAAATAGCAAGTTAACGCCCCCTATAAAGCCATTTAAACACAAAAGGCAACAACAAAGGCAAGCAGTATTTCGACAAAAATTTCTATCTCTTAAGGCACACTTAACTAACTATAGATTTATCTACATGAATGGTTCTAAATCTGCCCAAGGAGTGTCCTATAGCATCACCACACCGCTGTCTGCTCTAACTGCAGTAACTAACACCAAAAACCAATCTTTTTATAGTTTTCACAAACGAGACATCCTCAAATCCAGGCCACAAAAATATTCCTGGTAACGACACAACAGACTTAGCAAGGAAAGAAGCCTATAAGTTCCCCAATGATATCGAATGCAACTATAACTTTTCATATACACAGTCATTCATTAAAAAACCAATGGAATCGTTTTGGCAAAACGCATCGGACCACTAAAAATATTTCAGCCCAAAGAAAACATCGATCAAAGATTAAACCATTTCATCCCAAGACAAACACAAAATTCCTAAGATTACGTTTTGGGCATGAGCATATCCTCAATAATCACCCCCACCCCAATGCGGAACTGCGGTACGCAAAACAACGTTCGGCACTTCTTCTTAGAGTGTCCACTATATGAAACAGCAAGAAACAACAGCCTTCCCATAAAGTCACCTGATGCCTTATCCCCAAAAACCATCAATATCGTTCCCACCAATGAATTTACCAAGGCCATAGGCTTATATATAATACAAATAAAACAAATAGAAAATCATATAAATAACATCCTCGTAGCTTAAGACCTATTAGCTATAGCTAGAAAAAAGTGGTTGGAGGAAATTTGTAGGACGGTTGCTATATACTTCTGGCATAAAATTAAAAATGCGAATATTTATCATCAAAATTGGTTTTATTGTTTTTAAAAGGATTCTCTAGCAATATTTACACACCTTTGCATGTACAATTATGGAAGCACTTTTTCCACTCTGATTGAGACACCTCGAAAACATGGATCTTGAACGCTTCAATAGCATCTTTTGGTGACAAAAATTGTTGACCATGCATTTTTCTCTTGATTTGCGGGAATAAAAAAAGTTATTGGGGCCAAATCAGAGCTGTACGGCGGATTACCCATCAATCCGACGTTTTAGCCGGTCAAAAATTATCTGCTTTGAGATGATGTGTGAGAGCTCGCATTGTCATGGTGCACAAAGATCAGCCTAACCTTGTTCGTTTCTCGAATTTCTCCGAAGACTTTACGCAAACAAATTGTGGTGTACCAACCAGAATTGACCGTCCTTCATTGCTTAAGCGGAACAGTCGCCACATGACCAGTTCTACCGAGGAAACAGGCGACCATTTGATTTGAAGTGCTTCTTTCACGAACTACTTTCGTTGGATTTGGCTCATATTATGGCTAAAAGTGACCTTAGCCAGAAACTTAAGTTTGAGACCTCGTATTTGTCTTAAAACTAGATTATAATTAAGTAAATAAAATTCAGTTCGATTTTTGGAGTGTGTTGTAAAAATTCTAAAATGAAAACTTTTTTACTGTTTTTTAGAAAAGCATTATTAAAAAATGACCAAGATCTACACAATTTGTTTCCCGTTACTAGTAGAGCAAAAGGGAAAAGTATGTAACAGGTATGTAACAGTATGTAACAGGTAGAAGAAAGCGTCCATAAAGTATATATACTTTTGTGACGAACCCGCCTAGAAGGCGCGTACGCCACAATCATTATTACCACCGTTATAATAGGTTTAAGAGAAATACTGTGAAGTACAATAAATATTAACTCACATTAAGATTAAATAAGTTATATCTAAGTTCAGAGCCCGGGGTGGCAACGCCAACAGATAGTTAGCCAAGACATGTTAAATACTTGAAAAGCAAAGGAGCTAAAATACCAGTAATAGGAAAATACTAGAAATCCCGAATGCAGGAGAAGGGCGGAAAAGGGAAGGCGTCACACTAGTGATGTAAATTTGGGTCGAAACATCGATGTCGATCTTCATCGTTGTTTGCAAAATGATACATCGATGTTTTGTGAAACATCGGCTAGAAACATCGATGCATCGATGTTTTCAACCCATTCCGTTATTTTTCGTTAATTTAATTTGTAGAAGCCTATTAAATTTTTTATTGAGATTTTTTAATATTTAAATAAGAAGAATTTAAGACTACAAAAATAAAAGCTTTCTTAGTTTTTTGTTTTTTATTTCTTCATGGAGTGGTTTTGTTAACAATTTTATAAACGAACTTAAAACTATATCAATTCATGAGCATTCAGCAGTCTTTTTCATTACATTGAGAATCAAAAATAATAAAATAATAATATAAAAATAAATGCTTCCTTAGCACTATTTTTCATTACATTCAGAATCAAAAATAATAATAAAAACAAAATAATGTAACAATAAATGCTTCCTTAGCTGTCTTTTTGTCACAAATATTGCATATTAAAGTGCCTCCAGCAAAAGCTTGTCTTTGTTGTTATTCTAGAATGAATACATTTGTAATTGCAAATAACTATATTTATATACATATATATTTCACATAATACTTACTTTGGCATTGCAAACACGGTAAACTAAAACAAAAACCGCGAATTTGTCTGTGCGGCACTGAAACCATGTTCTGCAATGTTGTGCAACTCGACGCCCGATGTTTTGGTTAAACATCGATGCATCGATAAACATCGGCATAACATAAAACATCGAAAAACATCGCCGAAAAATCATCGATGCTCGATGCATCGATGTTTTTTTACATCACTAGGTCACACAGCGATCGTGATGTTCTTCTTCTCTCGGGATAGCGGAACGGGTAAGACGTGTGATTTGATCATAGCTTAGCGAGGCTTCGAAAACCACGTATGCTCCTCGAGCTTTACCGCCGGTGGTGAATCGCAGGACAGGCCAGCCTTGACGCCGGACACGACCGCTCTCGGCCTTCTGATCGAGCGTGTTCCGACAGTTTAAGGTAGCCAGGTTCTACGCGGTGGTTCGCGGATCATTTTAAAGATATATATAAAACGGGTCAGCTGAGGTTAGTAGGACCAGGTTCTCATGTACTCAAAACGGTGTAGCGGACCCGAGTAAGGACGAATTGAATTAATAGCGAAGAATATATAATCGCACCTCTCGATCGTGTGTTTTCTTTTCGTAGTCAGGTACTAAATCTAACCTAACCTAACCTCATTCACACAGCTGCTTTGGGTCTGAACGCGGACACCCTTCCCGTTCGCCACAGTGGTCGTATTCCTGCTCCTAGTAAGATATTACCGTAGCACCACCGGACCTGAATGTGGACCCCTTCCCGTTTGGTCCAGTAGTTTTCCCACTTTTCGCCTCTGACGCGAGATACAGGACTCCAACACCCACAAAATATCCTTCCCGGTTTGGCCTCGCCCGAAGGTCCATCACGGTGGATTTTTCGCCTCTGACGCGAAGTACAAGACTCCAGCCAGCCTGTTAGGTCGTAGCCCAGGAATTGGACTCTGCATAACCAACGTCGTCTGCGTTTTCCTCGACGCAAATAAGGACTTCCGGTGAATAAGGACTTCAAAGCTACCCGTTCCCCTGTGGAGTGGAACCCTCTAGTCCGGTGTTTCGGTGATTTACAAATTTTCTTGTAAAGGACTCTTGGATCCGACTGAGATCTGTACCCCTGTACCCCTCCTTGCACTTTTGATCAGGATCACTAGCCATGTCCGTCTAACCGTGTGATCTCAGAAACTATAAGATGTGGTTTCTACATTTCGTAAGCAGCGCATATGCCCCACCCATTCTAACGCTCACAAACCGCCGAACACTGTGGCTCCTACCGTTTTAAAGCTAGAACAAAATTTGAACTGAATTGTATTGGTCGCGTCAATACCTATCAATTGATTGAAAAAAAAATTGCCACATACACTCTAAGGCCCATATCGCTTATATCTGTCTTCCGCCCAAATTACCATACATTGAAAGCGCGGGTATGTGGCACTTTACAATTTTGCTTTGTTGATTTTTTTATCTCCACCTCCCTTTTCCTTCCTTTCTAAACTCGAATACAGCGTTGTTTCTTTGTTTTTCTTAGGACTTCGTTTTTTTTTAATTTTAAATTTTTTAATTAACAACTGTTGAACAATTTCTGAAGTACGACCAAAAAACTTATCCGATAGTTTTTAATAATGCACTCGTAATGTTATTTTGTATTTTGCTTGCCAGGTGCAATGCTGGTTTTTTAATGGTCACTGATCGGATCGGCATTATCTGCCGACTGAAGCCCTTTGAAGACCCAACCACTTGAAGGTAACTTGGCAAATTTCATTCAAGTTAGTGCTCGGCAATAACAACATAAAGCGAGTGAGCTTCAATTAAAATAAATGCAACACAAGCGTAAAAAGAGAAAAATAGCGCAGTACTGGGAAAAAGGGGGTCTGTAGAAAAAAAAGAGTAAAACAATAAACTTTGACTTGCTGACGGTGGCATTTGCGTGATGGTCCCGGGTTCCCTGTCCGTGTCCCATGTCCTTTAGACCATATATGTATATGCTATCCTATTCCAGCTCTGTGTCTATTTGCACCTGCATCACAGATCAAAGTGACAGCCCCCTTTCACCACGCTCCTGGTCAAGTGCTGCACTTGTGTGCGTGGACCCGTAATGAAAAAGCGCGACGTGAGTACTTTAAGAGGGGGAAAAGGGGGCTCAGAAGAGTTGAAAGGGGGTCAAAAAGGGGAGCAACATGGCTGAAGCGAGGTGGTGGGCAGAGAGGAGGTGGAAAGGTTCTAAGATGGTGGCAAAAAGGGGGTAAAGACACCAAAAGGGGTCTATAACAGCGGAGTTAGATAAGTGTTTGCCCGCTACTTGCCCTGCCCTTTATTTTTGTTGCTACAATTTCATTTTCAATTTCAATTGCCAAGTCCTTCCCCTGGCCACCATGTATAGAATAATATTTGTATTGCATCTCGCCAAGCGATGACCAAGAGCGTCCTCTTACCGGCGCTCTTTGACCAATTGCATTGCCATTTGTTGGCTTTGTTTATTAAAGAGAAAAGTCGCTCACATGTATTTACCGAGTCATTCGAATCTAATTTGCTTCAGTTCAAAGGAGCCTCGGCAAGAGTGATTATTTTCTAAGTATATTTTTATATCCATGTAAAGGATGATGAATCGAACCGGGATTGTGCGCGAACTAACTACCATAGCGGTCGCCTTCAAACACTCTCCTTGTGCGCTATGTCACCACCTCATCAGTTATATGAGTTTTCTCGGTTAAATATTAATTTGAAATAAGAAACTCAACTCGACCAATTTTGTTCGGTATATTTTCACATTATATCGACATTGAGTAAGAAACTATATAGAGGTTTCAATTGATCTGCCGGCAGCTATGGCCTACGCCGAGGACTGAAGGTGTGGGGAAAACAACACCTGTGGGAGGGACCAGCAATAGGACGCAACCACCGTAAGAGCTGCGTGCGAAAGAAGAGTACCGGTAGTAGGGGTTATATTCAAAATTTATGGCGGTTTTATAGGTAAAACAGCAAAAAATGAATTTCTAAAATAAACTTCCGATTGATTTCGTTTAATATTGATGAACATGAGAAATATTAAAATAAATTAAATTAAAAACAAAAATTTACATGCATTTTTATTGAATGGTTTTTACCTCACTTGGTTTGGCGTGACGTCACGAGGTTGAACGCAAGGTTTGACGTCAATTATCGATTCTCGACGTCTTCCCATACAATCACATATTGTCTCTAAAAAAAAAGCCAAAATGTGGCGCGCATTTCAAATTTGTTTGACTATGCTGACAATTTTCACTTTGTAACGGACATTAGACATATAAGTATATTGCAATTAAATATAAGAAATTAGGCAATTATATTATATTAATAAGCGTATGAATAAAATATGTTAATCATTTTATAATATAATAAACAAAATAGGCATTAAATATATTCAATGTAGAAAAATGCCTGTATATAATTTTAATAATATTAATATTATTACAAACTTATATACATTAGCAAGTGAAAATGGTTTATTATTTACTTTTCTCTTTCGTGTTTTTACAAAAATTATATTCACATTCGAACTTATAACACTAGGTAAGGCGTCATCTGTTTTACAAATAATATATAATATAATATGACTGCTATTCTTCTTTCACAGATTTTAAAAAAGAATTCAGTGAATACTTAAATTCTTTACATTACATCTGTAATATTGTAATACAACATCTTGACGGTATCTTTGGTATTTTTTGCAGCCATATCAAAATAGTGAAAAGGTGGAAAAAAAGTTTGAATTCAAGTGTGTCAATTTGATTTGCTTTCTTATCGCGAATATATAAATGTATACCTTTATTTAGAAATAAAACGGTGTACATAAATATAGTTAAGAAAGTTAAATGTCACGAATAAAAAGGTAAGTTACTTAATAAGAGCTTGTTTTTGTTATCAACTTCCACTTTAAGTTACATGCTGCAATGCTTTCTGTATGTACAGTGACGAACATAAGTTTTGGCACACTTAGTATCTTAAACATCAAGTGAGCTTTTCCACCTTTATAAATGTGTTATAAAATTCAACATAATTATGTTATATATATGTATATGTATATATATAAATATGTTGAAAAAAAGCGAAACTATAATTTGATTCATATTATTTTCCAACCAATTTTACGATCGTTTCAGTTAAAAAAATAAATGCATTGTTCCCAATTGCGTGTGCCAGGTTCAAGCCTACTGTTTTTTCGCAAGAGAAAACAGGGAAAAATGGCTGGTAAACCTGAAAATAAACCACGCTGCAAAGCGTTCCCAAGTGTGCAAGTTGCAATTTAGGCCGGAATGCTTCCTAGGAGATAATCTTAGGAAGGGAAGTGTTCCGACCGAAATGTTGGGTACGTAAAATGAATTTCTATAATTCAATATATTAAATAACTAATATATACCTATCTCTTATTATATTTATTTTTATTTAGGTTATATTCCAGTGCATGAACCAACGTTTAGCACTTGGCAAAAGAGTTGTATCAAAAAAGGTAAGTCTACCATTAAAAATGAATTGAGCTCTCAAACTGAAACGCTTGGATCGAGCTCTTCTAATAATTCAGCTGGGGATACGAAATGTACACAGCAAGGATTGAGCTCTCCTAGTGATTCTGCTGTAAATATACCTCACAGATTGAGCTCTTCAATATTATTTAAGTTATTGAGCTCTCCCAATGAAAATAAGTATTTAGAAAATGGATTGAGCTCTCCCAATGAAATAAAGTATTCAGAAAAAGGATTGAGCACTCCAGTATATAATAAATTTTTGCCATTAGGATCGAGCTCTCCTTTAAATCATAAATTATTACCACAAGAATTAGGCATAATTCTTAAAAATGAAAATGCATCACTAACACGAATTAATAAAGGCTTAATATTGAAAAACATATATTTAAGAAATGAGACCACAAAATTGAATGTCAAAATTAATTTGATGATTGAAAAAAATTATAACATTGATAAATTAAATAAAATTATCAATAAAAAGTTGTGTAAACTTAAGGCTGACAATTCCCGCCTGGAAATGCAAAATGATGCGCTGTAAAAAAGAAATTTCGCCATTTCCAACGAAAATGACTCATTGCAAAGTGAAAATTATGATTTGCTTTGGGAAATAATGCTGCTTAAAGATAAATCTGCCACGCTGCAGGTCGAAATTAATTATTGCAATTAAATATAAGAAATTAGACAATTATATTATATTAATAAGCGTATGAATAAAATATGTTAATCATTTTATAATATAATAAACAAAATAGGCATTAAATATATTCAATGTAGAAAAATGCCTGTATATAATTTTAATAATATTAATATTATTACAAACTTATATACATTAGCAAGTGAATATGGTTTATTATTTACTTTTCTCTTTCGTGTTTTTACAAAAATTATATTCACATTCGAACTTATAACAAAAATTCCCTTATTTCAAAAATTCATTCATTTTTAACTCAAAGTGAAGAAGCCGTCCAGCTTAAAACATTTTTCAGCAACGAAATTCAAGAAATTAAAACTACATTTTCGAAATGGTCAAATTTGTGCGAATGCAAAATTAAGAGCAGCGCAGGAATGAATGATAACGTCATGACATTCCAGAACATTGTGTCCAGAAAAAAGGGAATTCATTGCACAGATTCTGAAAAGCGGCTCTTTTTGCAAATTTATATGAATAGCCCTAAGGCTTACAATAATTTAAGACTAAATTTAGGCTTCAATATGCCATCTGAGTCTTCTTTAAGAAGATGGTTGCCATTAAAGGACTTTACACCTGGCCTTTCAGGAGAACATGTCAAAATTTTGGCAGAATTTGTTCAAAGTATGAATGAGTCAGATAAAAACTGTACCATTCTGTTTGATGAAATGAGCATAAAGTCTGGATTGGAGTATGTCCAAAAGTCTGACCGTGTAGTTGGATTTACAGACTTGGGAGACGGTTATTCTGACAATGACCAATATTCCTCTCCAGCGGAGGGAATGCTTGCGGTTATGATCCGTGGCCAAGTGAAACCTTGGAAATATGTATTGGGCGTTTTCTTCGTAAATAATTTTATACGAGGTGAACATTATGCCAAAATCCTTCAAATGTTGTTGAAATATTGGTCTTAATGTTACGGCTATGAATTTCGTAGCTTTTAAATCTTTAGATACACTTATTTCTAGCCCAAGGCCACAATACATTTTTGATTACGTTCATTTGTTTAAGAGTGTTAGAAACAACTTCTTGAACAGGGATGTGCAATTACCTGCAGACCCACTTAAATTTGATGAAAAAACATCTAAAAGTATCGCCTCTTGGGAGGTAATTGAAGAGTTTTATAGAATTGACTCATGTGGTGTGACTCGACTTGCACCAAAACTATCAGATAGGCACATTGATCCAAATAACTTTCAAAAAATGATTGTAAAATTGGTTACACAAGTTTTTTCAAATACTGTAAGCCATGGTATAAATGTATTGAGAAATGCCGGAACATTACAAAGTTCAGTGAATGCTCTTGCAACGTCAGAGTTTTTGAAAACAATGAACGATGGATTTGACCTTCTAAATGAAGGTATATATCGTTCAGATAATATAATGAAATCAAAGCTAGAAGATTTCATGGCTTATTTGTCCAATATACAATTTTTACGTGATCGCAAGTCCAATAAAGTTTCAACTGCAACTTGCGTTTTAAAGCTAATTGAAAGTTGCCAAAGAATAATAAATGTATGCGATCTACTTTTACGGAATGAAAGCATACAATATATACGCCTAAACAGGTTTTCCCAAGATCCTCTTGAAAACTTATTTGGCTTTTTAAGATCCAAGTTTGGAAATTTTACAAATCCAACAGCTCAGCAATTATTGTATGCTCTTCCAAATTTATGGTCAACAAAAATTATAAATGAGCATACTACAAAGAACACAAATTGCATTCCAGATTGTGACATTTCCTTAGATTGGTCCTATGAACCAGGAATGATGCAGGAAATTAACAAAAATATAGAAGAATTAGAACTGGAAATATGCAAAGAGAACACAGTTGTTGAAGACAATCTAATTGTTAAACCTACATTGGGTATAGAACCAATGGAAAGAAATTGCCCTGACGACAAGTTGGGAGAACGTAATGCCTTAAGATACTTTTTGGGTTACGTAATTTTAAAAAAATAAATAATAATAAATAAATAATAATAATAATAAATAATAATTGCCTAAAATGTACGAAAACTCTGTCCTCAATGGATGAAATGAAATCCAAAACAGAGCAGTTCATCAAGTCAAAAAATTATAGTTCTGTTGAGCTTTATTTAAAAAATCCTTCTAATGCTATGTTCGAAATTACGGTGCTCCATGTTCAAATATTTGATAAAGAGTTTAGAGAGCGTCCAAACCGACGAAATATTTCGGAACATTTAGTCAGCAGATGCATAGAAGAAACCAATAAACAGTATTCTTATTGGTTTGCGTCTGCTGACCCATGCGCTCTGCACAGGCAAAGTAGATCGCTGATGAGGAAGAGTGGTGTTTTCCGAAACAGTTTGAAAAGGAAACGAACCCCGTACACATATACTGCAGGCAGCTGTGGTGGGCGGGCGGCAGGTTAATCTTCTAGTTTCCATTTAGAATTATACGCACATTCAGAGACGCGGTGATTAGTTATGGTTAATAATGAATCTTTGTCTACATCGATGGTTAGTTTTGGTAGAGAGAGTAGCTCCAATCTCTGTTTTCAGTTTGCTTCAGTTTTCAGCTAATTATTAGGGATATATATCTCGATATGTATATGTATATATATCTCGATATCAGAATTTGTTCTTCACCAGGGATAAGAATGGCTAAGTTGGAATCACAGAGTTGGGACTTCTGGCGGAATGAACAGATCGGCTAGCTTGGCAGGTGTTTCAGTGTTGCTGTTGTGTTAGATAGTGTGTGTTGCTTCTATTGTCGTGGTGCCAAACAGTTGGAATCGGAAGGACCCGGCCGACCTAGCCGCTCATGACAATGCGAACAAACTCCTCGTAGTTGATGTTGCCCTGCTGGTCCTCCATGTTGGCCAGCAAGTGGCGCAGCTCGACGGAGGAGATGTAGCCGCTGGCGTCCTTGTCAAAGTGACGCAGTCCCTCGATAAAGTCATCGGCCGTATCGCCAGAGCGGTCCTTTGAGATCGCCTGGTAAATAGGTAGGAACACCTAAAACGAGGTGCGCTCGTTGGGTTTCAGCTGGTGGGTGCACTTCTTCACGTCCGAATCCGTGGGGTTCTGTCCCAGGGCCGTCAGGCACTAGCCCACCTGCCTCATCTGGATCTTGCCATCGCTGCGGTTGTCGAACAGGTTGAAAGCCTCCTGAAATTCTGTGGAAAATTGTGACTGTTACATAATTATCAGTGAAAAGCAACGTAAATTCAATCCTACAGTTAGACAGTTAATATTTTTTTAATGTTCTCTTTTATTTTATTATAATTTTAGTTAATATACATGTTAGTTGTTTATGTTCATTCTTTCAACAGAAAGTTCAGTTCCTGCTGTACGTGGAGCTGCAGGTGGAGCTGCAGGTGCAGCGGCAGGTGCCGGACCAGCATCATTCCGGTAACGCTTGTGTGCCCTTATGGTGCAGTGGGGACGCCGGCGGCGCCCGTTAGCCCCTCCTGCGTACCACCGCTGATAGGGGTGTCCGTACTGGTAAAAGTACGGACCAGTGGCAGGAGACGGTGGGGGCGGGGGCGGGGGATAGTAACCGTACGGCTGCGCTGCGTAGATTACCGGGTACTGTCCCTGGTACGGTGCAGGGGCATAACCCGGCGGATACGATGTTGGGTAGTATGGATTCATAATTTCTAAAATGTATTAAAACTATTATATTTATTGGTAAATAGTTAAATTACATTTACTTACATGCATGTCCTGTTAACGCGCGCTTTGTAAAATGGAGTGACCGGAACAAAAAAGGGCAATTAATACAGAAAATACTAAAAGTATTTTAAAGTATTAGAGTACCCTTTTAAAATATTTATTTGAAATTGTATGCTTATATTTGATTTATCAATCATAGTTTATTATTAATAAATTAATATTTATTAATAATTATTTATTATATCTTAGTGATTATTGATTATTTATTATTCATTAACATTGCTTATACTACAAAAAATGTTCCTCATTTATGATATATATTATTAATATTTTCATATTCTGTTATATTAAATTTCTATTTGGCAACGTATTAATTATTTTATATTATAATAACTAAAATATGAATTACTATAAGTGTATATCGATTGTTAAATTATAATGTAGTCCAGATCCCTCATTCAGACTTTCATTTCTTCTCCTAGGATTTCAAGTTTATGGCCAGTGGATTTTAAATTTCTTCCCAGTGGATTTTTAATTTCTTCTTTCAAGGCCAAAACAAGATGACAAGCAATATAGCTATTTCACTTCCTCTCCCAAATTTATCATAGCCCAAAAAATGTTCAATGAGTGCGATCAGTGCAGTTGCAGAAACTCACCGCGGGAACGAATTAAAGGTTCGAATCGAACATCTGAAAAAGAGGGGAAATGGGCTTTTTTCGCCTAGGTGGCATCATAGCCTCGTTATCTAAAGAGAGCGGCAGAGTAGATGACGCCTCTATACATTATTACTCTATGATATCGAAATGACTTTTTTATAAAAAACAAAGATACCCGTTACTCAGCTAAAGGGAGTGCGATGGAGGTGGAGATATGCAAACCGACTGTTCCCAAGATAGCACATTTTATTTGCTTATAACTTTTTAAATAATTTTTGGCTTTGGTGAGTATTGATAATAAGAACAAAGTTTAATTTTTTATAAAATAGTATGCATATGCTAAAAGGGTTTTAGCGTTATGGGAGATATATATTGTTGATCAGGATCACTAGCCGAGTCGATCTAGCCATGTCCGTATGAACGCCGAGATCTCGGAAACTTAAAAAAATTTAATAATAAGAAAATAATAAGGTAATAGGTAAAAATTAAGTAAAATTAAATTTATATTCTGTTGTAAACTTTCAACCTATCGTAGAAAGAAAGAAAAAAAGGGAAAACGATGACATCGACTATCAGACACACGTTCCTTAGCTAAAGGACGTGCGATAGAGAAGGAGATATGCATACAGCAAATGTTTTTTAAGATTGCACACCACACCAACACGCAACCTATCGTCTACAGACCAAAAAGCTAATTCATTTTAAATATATTTGATTTGTGATAAACAAGAACAAGAAAGTCGATGACCTCGACTATTAGATGGATGGGAGATGGATGCATGCATGCAGCAAACAGGCTGTTTTTGTGATTTCACTCTTTATTTACTAACAACTTTTTAACGAATTGACGGATTTTAACCATTTTTGGCGTATAGATAGTTATTGATAATCGTAAAAAGGTTTTAGCGTTATGAGCGAACGTTAGAGTGGGCGTGGCGGCTGAAATAAACTTGTGCTGCGCAAGAATCTGCATGCCAAGTCCAAACCCTGTAGATTTCATAGTTTCCGAGATCTCAGCGTTCATACGAACGGACCGACAGATCCTGATCATGTATATATGTACCTGTTATATCTTTCCCACGAATGTAGCATTCCCTTTTACTCCACGAGTAACGGGTATAATTGGGAAATACAACTTTATGAGGATTTTGGTTTACTGAGTCAAAGTCAATCAATTTTGTGTAGATTTCAAAGCTCGTAATTAACTGTCGACACTTATAATCTGTTTGATAAATTATATTGAATGACAAATTGGGAAATTCGTCAGAGTGAAACAGTTTATTTGTGTACTTAGTTATTTCTGGCTTCGCTTAACAGAAAACAGTTTGTAACTTTTCAAATGTGATTCTATTTTCTACTGACCCGAGTTTTAGGACCCCAACAATAAATGTATTTTGTTCATAGCTCGCAAATAACTGTCAACCGTTTTTCTTCAGGCGCTCTCGTTGCGAGCACAACCGAAAAAGTTCATACTCTCCCGCTCTCGCTCTGAGCAAACGACTCTTTCTATCTTCATTTATGTTTTCTGTTGAGCGCTTTTCGTTGATCTCTTTGTACGTCGCTCTTTAATGAGCAGTGCGTAAAGAGCGGAACGCGAAACGCTCGCACAATGAGAGTCAACAAATATATATTATGTGTTAAGCTTTATAACTAGTAAGGCGTTCAGATTCTCTGCACTAATCGAACTTCTTCGTTCACTTAATATAATATAATAGCCAGCACAACCTGCGCTAGTGCACTTATATGAGGAAACTTAAGCTGCAAGTCACTAAAAAATTCCAATATATTTGAATTTAATGGCAAGCGACCAAATGTAACGTCGAAGTTTTCGATGTCGGCATAAATTTTGCGAAATTCAGAATTTTTCCCATGAGTTTTCAATTATGAAAATATAGAATTTAAAATACATACATATTTAATTACATTTTAATTCATTTTAATTAGATGGTATTATTCAAATTTTCAAATAATGGACAATTATTGTTTCTGTTTTTTGTTTTGTTAGCTTATTTTTAACATTTGTCATCGCCTTTCTCAAACATTTCAACGCTCCTGAAAAAATGTAATGGCATATGTTTAGAAATGCGTTTTACTTGTTTATTTGTATATTTACCTTTAATAACTCCGTATAACCCTATACGGGATCTGAGGGACTTTTTCCCGTTGGACCCGTCCAAATTGTAGTTGTTTATAATGTTTTCCGCTATGACAAGTTTGAACCGCTTTGACAGCAGTTCGCTCCCAATAATTTTTGATATTTTCTTTGTCTGAAAATATAAATAAAAAAGAAACATAAAAATGCAAAAACAAGTCGGCCTTGCTCGATACTTACGTAAAAACCGATAGGCTCCGGGGTCAAGGAATTTTCGAATTCATCCAATTCCTCTTCCGTTTTTAACGGAAATGGTACCACGCCCGAAATCTCCTTGACAGGAGCAAACGACACCTTTAAAATGGCGGCGGTTTCCGCCAGTTTGTCCGCCAAAAGGTCCAACTTCTGCATTACGACAGAGATCTCCCTGCGGATCTGGAGAACCTCTTCGGAAATTTTAATCTATATACATTACAAAAAATAAATAAAACATCAAAATAGACTGAAAATAGTAATCGCCCTGATTTTTAGAAATTTGTCGTCAATGGCGATTTATTTTATAAATTTAGAATACAATAAATTTTCAAAAAAATCCGGCCGAATACTTTTTAATATTAATACTGTTACTTACACTAAAAATAGTACTCGGCCGTATTTATTAATTATTATTATTATTAAATTTATAAAATAAATCGCCAATGACGACAAATTTCTAAAAATCAGGGCGATTACTATTTTCAGTGTAGGGTTATAAAACATACCTTTCAACACTGCCATTTGTCATTCAGTTGAATCTTAAAAAAAAACGAAGAAAAATTACAAAATTACACAATAACACAAATTTATTAACTCACTAGAGACCAATGGGGTTTCTGTAAAAAAATATTGTATTAATGCAATCACTATGGATATTGAAACAAGAAAATCAATTTCTTGTGTTTACACTCACATTCCACATCAAACTGGACTAAACGAACTTTTGCATTTGGTTGAGACCTACTAATTTAAAAATGTTAAAAAATACAAAAAAATAGTTAACTCAAATATTAATAAAAAAATTATAAACTTATCAAATTATAAAAAAAAAAAAAAATAAAAAATAAAAAAAAAATAATAAACAGAAAATAAACCATAATTGTAAATAACGAAAATATTAGTAAATAGTTAGAAGTATATGAAATTATAAAAAATAAACCAAAATAATGGAAAATAATAATAAAGAGTAAATAAACAATAATTTTAAATAAAGAAAAAAAAAAGAAATAATTAAAAAAAATAATACAAATGAATTTTTTTTTTGGTACTCAAACCAAGGTAGGTGAATCTTCAAAATAAAACAAGGAAAAACGCTATAGTCGAGTACCTCGACTATCAGATACCCGTTACTCAGCTAAATGGAGATATGCAAGCAGCAAAGCGAGATTAAAATACGCCACCTACTGGCGGTAGACAGATTTAAGCGTTATGGGCGTTAGAGTGGGCGTGGCAAATTTTTTTTTAGATCAATCGATAGGTATTGACGAGACCAATACATTTCAGTTAAAATTTGTTATCTAGCATGAAAACTGTGGGCGTCACAGGCTTGGGCGGTTTTTTGGGCGTTAGAGTGGGCGTGGCAAAGTTTTTTTTGGGTCAATCGATAGGTATTGATGAGAACAATACACTGATAAAAAAAACGTAGTAAATCCAAATATTTCATATTCAACCCAAATATTTTTCGCTTTGATTTTCATCCATTGCGGTTTTTATTAAATTTTAATATGCGCATATTAACCTTTTTTTCCATATTAAATTTAAATATTTTCGGAATAGATTTTAATATTTTAAATATTTAAGTTAAATATAAGCCATATTTAAATTAAATACAATGCATATTTCTATTTAATATTATGACTATTTGATTTTAAATTTTTAAAATTTGAATTAAATAGTACACGTGTTTAATATAAATAGAAACCATATTAAATTCTAAAATTTTAATAGTTAAATGAATAACCGAAATATTAAAATTCAATATAAGTCGTATTAAGATTCAATACTAGACATATTTATTCAAAATATGCCAATCATAATATTAAATATGATAAGTATTCAAATATTTTTGGTACACTAAAAAAAATTAGTACACAAATTTTATTTCTGTTTTTTCGATTTTATTTAAACATTTATTTTTCATTACGGCTTGCTGGAAGGTACAAATAATACAGTTACACTTATATTTATTTTACAGAGATCTGTATAAAACATATTTTTTAGCATTTACATCATACATACATGTGCATTGGATGGTTTGAAAACTCTTCAATGTTTTTTAAGAACTAATACATTTTTAATTATTCCACTTTCATATGCCTGCAAATGGTTGCATGTTTTAACTTCTATAGCATTACACGCTACATACACAGTTGTCAATTCATAAACGAAAGAAAGTACTTTAAACAATCTTAGAGTATTACCAATCTTAATAGCTAAACACTAATTAGTTTTGTAAGTTATCTGCGAAATAAATAGTAAGATAAAAAAGAAAATTATAGATTTCGTTTTAAAGAGATCAATCAAAATATGAATGGTTAAAGATTTGGACCTGAAAGAAAACAACAAAAGAGCACAAAAAAAATAAATAAAAAGACAAAATCCGAATGTAGTCTGACTAAAATTATAAATTACCAATTCCGGCGCCCGCGAGTCAGCATATTTTGGCCATGCTTTCAAAAGCTCAGCTCCATCGAAAGTTTTCACATCCTTACGCCGAGTATGGGTTTTATTCTCAACAGGAACCTCCAATATTTTATCCAGTTTTATATGCTTCGTTCTGGAATTTGTATATTTGGCATATATGTATGTATGTTGGTTCGAGAATGTATTTGTTTGCCACTGCGAGGAATGATATAGAAAAAATGTATTATTTAATTTAAAACCTACTTTGCCGTATTCTTACTTTTAAAAATGTATTTATTTCTACGTTTTTTACTTACCTATGACTTTGCCAGGAACGGTAAACGCACGCTGTGTGTGGGTAGATGTGTTGCAGTAAATGTACATGTGTGTGTTCGCTAGGGCACGCTCAACTTTGTTGGCGACCAAGCAACGGTAAACGCACGGTGTGATATATGTATGTGTGTGTAGCTGCACTTGATTGTATGTTCATACGTTTCTGAGAACCGAAAATTTTAATCCACTTAATAATTAATACATTCTACGTGCATATGTATGTATATGTATGCGTGTAACGGCGCGCGCTAATTTGTGGTATTCTAGGAAAACGCAGTACGAGTAAAATATTTTTGATAATTTTAATTTAACTTTTATACACACATATGCACATATTAATTTTTAGACTATTTTCACTTTAAAAAAGATACGACACGTCCTACTTCTTTGGCTGCAATTATGAAATGGCAAGCGTCGTGCCGTGTTGAAAAAGCGGAATCAATTGTACATACATATGTACATACATATGTATGGCCGAATACAGTTTAAAGAAAAGACATGCCGCGAAAAATGTACTTTTTGGCGTTGAATGTTGCTGCCAACATACACACTTATTTATTTAAAGAAACTTCACATGATTTTTTGATAGCGCGATCAAGTTTAATTTTATATTTGTATGCCAACTTCACTTTTATAAAGACCCGACACGTCCAACTTCTTCGGCTGCAACTCTTCAATAACACGCGTCGTTTAGTGATCAAGAAGAAGAGTCATTGATCAAAGCAAACGCGAAAGAATGTGTGTAGGATAGAACAAAAAAAAAACCGCCAAGAATTATCTTAGCGCCTTCGTTTTTGTTCTGCCCATTTACATACGTACATACATATGTACATATGTCAATTTACTTTAATGTATATAAATTTGTTTTTAAAAATGTATAATGTTTGGTCTGAACAAATGTATGGACATGAGTATACAGTTTATGAAATAAATCTTTTTGTTAAAGTCAGCTTAAAATATTTATTTTAAATATTATCGTACTTAAAAACGGACATGGCAGAAACTAATATTTAAATATGAAACATATTTAAATGTGATAGTACAAATAAAATACATTTTAATTAATTAATTTGTACGTAAATATAAAAGATATCTTCTTGAGGTGTTTTTATTTGATATAAACATTGAAAAACCCTTTCAAATTGACACTTTCTTTATTATTATTACAAACATTTTTATTTTAAATATTAAAAACTTTAAAATAAAATAATTTGAATACTCAAAATTAATATGAAACATTTTTAATTTAAATACGGATTTTTTTAATTCTGAAAATATTAACGATAAATATAATATTTTTAAAAATAAATATAAACAAATTTAAATTAAATATGCTCTTCTTTGATTTAAATATTTTAGTATTAAACTATGCAATTTAATATGTTTCGTATTTAATACAATGTTTTTTGTATTAAATTTAAATACGAAATATGAAATTTTTGATTCAATATGCGGATATTTAAATGTACTATTCCATTTTTTTATCAGTGTACACTTCAGTTAAAATTTTTATTTTAGCATCAAAACTGTAGGAGCCACAGTTTTGGGCGGTTTGTGGGCATAAGAGTGGGCGTGGCACATTGCTGAAACAAACTTGCGCTGCGTAAGAAGCTCAGGAATCTGCACGCCAAATCTCAATAGCCTAGCTCTTATAGTTTCCGAGATCTCAGCGTTCATCCGGACGGACAGACAGACGGACATGGCTAGATCGACTCGGCTAGTGATCCTGATCAAGAATATATACAGCTGTGATCATGAAAATAGTAGTGAACTTGAGCTCACCACGTTAGGCAGGAAAATCAATTGATAACCACAATTTATTTCAACGATGTTTTCAAAATAACAATTTATATACTTAATTTTATCAGTTCAGCTGATTTTGTTATTCTAAATTATTATAGTTTGCACTTCAGAGCTTATAAACAAAAAAATCACAAAATTTGGCCGCTCATGAAAATAGTAGTGACTACTAAAAATTAGAAAAACTTAACTAAAAACTCCAAAATATCTCAAAAAATCATAATATCTTATTATCTAGAATCTAATATTTAGTTGAATATCCTTTATTCTGCAACACGGATGTGCAACGGCGTGGCATGGAATCGATAAGGTCTTGGCACCGCTTTGCCGGAATGTCATGCCAAGCTTGCTGAACCACCATCCACAGCTGAGTTTTGTTTATTGGTTTTACAATAGAAACAGCTCTCTTAACATCCCCCCACAAGTTTTCAATAGGGTTTAAGTCCGGAGACTGAGCTGGCCATGTCATTACGTCGATCTCTTGTGATGCAAACCAAGCCTTCGCGTGCTTACTTGTGTGTTTCGGATCATTGTCTTGTTGGAACGTCCACTTTAAGGGCATTTCCCAACTGGCATAAGGTAGCATAGTGTTTTCCAAAATTTCAACGTAAACATTTTTGTCCATTATGCCATCTATCTTATGTATAGGACCAACCCCAGCATAAGAAAAACATGCCCAAATCATGATGCTCAGGCCACCGTGTTTAACGGTCTTCTTTGTGAACTTTGGGCGAAATTCCTGGTTAGGTGGACGTCGAACATACTCTCTAGAACCAGTACCACCAAACATAACAATTTTACTCTCATCGGTCCACAGTATATTGCGCCATTTGTTAACGGGCCAGTCCTTATGCACTTTCGCAAACTCCATTCTTGCAACTATGTGCTTCTGTGTCAAAAGGGGTACCTTTCTTGGACTTCTGGCAAATAAATTATTTTCTCTTAGACGTCTTCGAAGTGTTTGAAGACTAATCGTTAGATTTAATTCTTTTTTAATCTGCCCTGCAGAAGCAAATGGGTGGATCGTGGCGTATCGCACAATCTGTCTGTCGTCTACCGCACTAGTTTTGAGCTTTCCACCCCGATTTTCTGGCTTCAATTTATAGTGAATGGCGTTAAATATCATGGTAGGTGAGCAACCAACTATGTTTTCAATTTCCTTGTACGTTTTTCCTTCATTTTTTAATTTAATAATTAAATGTCTCATTTCGGCCGAACAGTGCTTTCCACGGCCCACTAAAAAAATGTTATTTTTAATTTTCATCATTAAAATAATTACAATATATTTTTACTTACTAATGGCGTTCCTAACTTCTTAAGTTTTTTTTTTAGAACTTCTCACATCAAGCACTACTATTTTAATGAGCGGCCAATTTAGCTTGCATATTCTAATTATAATCAAAAATTACTCTTTCCGTGGCAAATCTAACGGCTCTTCCTCTCTTTCCTCATCCTTACGTTCCATTCTGAGCAAAAAGTGGAAACACGTTCCAAGAATAACGGTAAAAGTACCGAAAACTTCCTTTCCAATGTTATTTCAAGTTGCACTACTATTTTCATGGTCGTAACTGTATACTTTATGGGGCCGGAAACGCTTCCTTCTGCCTGTTACATACTTTCCGACGAATCTAGTATACCCTTTTACTCTACGAGTAACGGGTATAATTACGCCCACAAACTAAACACCTCCTTTACAAAAAAAAACTAAAAATCCAATTAAAAAAAAAAATGCGAACATGGAACTACTACTATTTTTTCTAAATAAAGAATGGGTACCGCTTTTCTGCTAAATTCCATTATTGAAAATATAAAAAAAAAAAATATTAAAATATATAAAACTTGTCATTAAATATTGAATCTTTAAGAGCTACAATACCTGTGTATAAAAGGAACTGCCTAAATACAGTGCTTTTCCAATTAGGAAGCTCTAACAATGTCCTCGGCTTCCTTGCAAATTCCCCAGGTAAAAAAGTTCGCATTGACATTAATTTAGCAGAAATACTGTTTTGGTTTTGTTTGGAAACTTTATTTATAACTTCATTATAATAAATAAGATCTAAAAATTTGAGCATTACCCCCAACTCAATAAGATGCTTACAATCTAAAGGAACTTGGGTTATCATACGAACACCAAGCGTTTCAAAAGCGGACGTACTATTCAAATAACCTTTGCTGTGATGGTTTGGATAAATTCTATTCGCAAAGTCTTCATCAGTAGTTAACTCACCAGCAAAAGTACTGTATGTTAATGTACCATCTACTTTGCGACCAACCTGAAGACATTTTGTACAACCGTGACTGGATGTCCAGGGGTTCCTGTAACAAATGCCCTTGCAGGTGCATCACAAACCACCGCCCTAAGTTCTAAATTTACTTTTTTGTATGAAATTGTAGGTCCGTTTATAAAAAGATCGGACAATTCACTAGTACATTTTGACATGTATTGAACACAATTAGATGGATTTTTTTAGATGAAAAAACTCCTACTTGAAAGACGGGCCATTTATTAATATTATTAACACGAACTAAAATAGGCCACAATTGAGCACGAGAGCTTTTAGTTAAGGGAAGACCGTCAATATTAACGTCAATGCTTAAAACTTTTAATAATTGTTTCGACAAGCCAATATGCAAATAGGAACCCCCATCTATTTTTCATGCTGCATATAAATTTATAAAATTAAATTAAATTAAATTTTCTTCATTTAAAATTTTGATCAGATCTGTAGCGCAACTACGAGGCTTATGCTTTATAAATCACTTTTTCAACTTAAAATTTAAGTCTCCCTGATCGAACTCAATGTTTTCTATATCTTCTTGATTAACAGGGATAACTTCTACATTATCCTGACCTCCTAATACATTTTCCTGATCTACATCTAAATTTTCATGAACTTCTAAATTTTCCTCACCTAACTCCTGACCAAACTCCAAGTTTTCCTGATCAGCTTCAATTTTCTCGTGATCGCTTATTTCGTCAATATGTACGTTCGAATTCTCTTCAACTAACCTTAATCTTTCACGTAACTGATCCCTTTCTATTTTAATTAATCTTCTAAGCTGACGAGAACCTGGCATTTTGATAAAAAACAAGGAAGAACGCTTTAGTCGAGTACCTCGACTATCATATACCCGTTACTCTGCTAAAGGGACCAAAGGGAAATGGAGATATGCAAGTATCAAAGCGAGATTGAAATGCGCAAACTACCCGCGATCACAATATATGGTCATGTGGGCGGTAGACAGGCTTAGGCGTTATGGGCGTTGAAGTGGGCGTGGCAAACTTTTTTTTGAATCAATCGATAGGTATTGACGAGACCAATACATTTTAGTTAAAATTGTTTATCTAGCATGAAAATTGTGGGCGCTTTATTGACGAGACGAGACTAATACACTTCAGTTAAATTTTTTTATGTAGCATAAAAAATTGTGGGCGTCACAGGCTTAGGCGGCTTGTGGGCGTTAGAGTGGGCATTTCTGAAACAAACTTGCGCTGCGCAGAAACCTCAGGAATCTCAAAAAAAAAAGTGTGTCACGCCCACCTTAACGCCCACAAACCGCCCATAAACTTCAAAAAATCGTAAATATGAATCTCAGGATCTCAGATTTAGATTCCGTAGCCTTGTACGCAGCGCAAGTTTGTTACGCAAACATGCCACGCCCACTCTAACGCCCACAAACCGCCCAACACTGTGGCACAATTTTAATGCTAGATAAAAAATTTTAACTGAAATTTATTGGTCTCGTCAATACCTATCGATTGATTCAAAAACAAGTTTACCACGCAAACTCTAACATCTAACGCTACCGACCCGCCGGTAACCTCGCTCGAGAGCCAAGCCTTAAATTGCGATCCGTTATCAGACATAATCGTCTCGGGAACGCCAAAAACGTGGAAAAGTTCCTTCTGAATGTACTTCACAACTACGGCTGCCGTCAGCTTCTTTACCGCCTTTAAGAAAACAAATTTGCTGTAATGATCTAGCACAATAAAGATACAAAATTACCACTTCTGGATCTTGGGTAAGGTCTTAGGAAATCTATGTACAGCTGTGTTCATTAAAATAGCAGTGCGACAAATGCGAAACTATATAACGGTTTATTAGCATAGTCCTTTTCGTTATTTAATCGCTAGTACATTTCTTTTGTAGAATGGATCATAGAGATACAAAACAAGCAAAAACCCCATTAGATTTGGTCTGTTTTTGGGTTTCTTTCATATTTTTGCACACGGACACAACATTTCGGCTGTTCACTAAAATAGCAGTTTTTGATTTTCTTCCAGGAAAAGTCCCGGAAATGTTTGTAATTTGGTAAAAATAGGTTTTTAATGAAGATTATAAGATTATAAATTGAATCATAATACACTATACCTATAGAAAAAAATTAACTTTAGTGGGTAGAGGACCTCATTGCTTCAAGGGAGAAAGGAAAAATTGATTGAGCTTAGAAGGGAGGGCAAAACGTATCAATATATTCAAAGTCCCTTAAAATGTACAGCCAATATGATAAAAAAATATAATAAACTATGAACCGAAGCTCGAAAAATGTTATGCGATACGGAAAACCACAATTATAGAGGACGTTCGCAAAGTGCGCTTCAGCAAAACTTATCCTTTTGCATCCTGTAGGACTATAAAAGCGGATGTGAGCTTGGGAATCAGGGATGGCACTATTCTCCGAAGTCTGTTCGATGAAAATTTGAATGCTAGAAGTCCACCAAAGGAGCCTTTACTTGGTAAAAGACACCCCAAAGACAAGTTGAAGTTTGCCAAAAGCCACTTGAACTAGCCACTTTCAAAAGGTCCATATATCCTTTGGACAGATGAGTCTTAGCTGGTGTTTTTTGGTGGAACAGGCTCATAATAGTATGTCCGTCGACCACCAAACACCGGGTACCACCCAAAACAAAATCTCAAGACCGTTACGCAGATGGCCTTAAAATCATGGTATGGGCAAATTTATCATATAGCGGTGTGGGCCCCATAAGTTTGATCGATGAGATCATGGACCAACATGTTTACGTAAATATACTGAGAAACGTCATTCTGTCGTATACTGATGATGAAATGTCCTTAATATGGACATTTCAGCAGGACAATGATCCTAAACACACCAAAAAATTGGCCACACCAACATTTAGCCAAAAACAAATTGACGTACTGCCGTGTCCAGCACAGTCCCCGGATTTAAATCCGATTGAGAACTTATCGAGGGACATAAGCGTTTTGTTGTCAAGAAATCCCCGACTTCTTAGCCGCAGCTTTGGCAAGTTGTGCAGGAGGGATGGGGTCAGATTTCCCGCAAACGTTGCAAGGACTTGGGGGACTCCATGCCACGTAGGTGTTAGCCTGTAATAGCCAATAAAGGCCCTACAACAAAATATTTGGTCGTAACCAAATCGATATTTAGTAGGATTAAGTTATTAATGAGCCATATTGAATTTTATCAAATTTTTCTTTTAAGACTGCTATTTCAATAAACACCATAATTCAGTCTTTCTTTTTTGTTATTATCCGTATTTGCTAAAATATTGAAGTACCCAACAGGAAAAAACAGCTAAATTGCTTAACAAAAAATAATTAAAACTGTTGTATTTAAGTTTTGTTTCAATGATGTGTTTATAATAGTGTTTTTCGATTTTATACGTGCAGGTCGTATGCACTGCTATTTCAATGAACACAGCTGTATATTTTCTTTGGAGTTTCAATGCCCACCTTGCGAGTCTTGAATGCACATCTGTCTGCGACATCAACCATTTAAGCGACGCGTGGTCGGTAATCACCGTGAATTAGTGGCCCTCAACATAGGCCCGAAACCTCTTTATGCAAACGATGGCTGCCAAACACTCTTGCTCAGTGACCGAATAGTTTCTCTGAGCCTTATTTAGTTATTATTGAGGCAATTGAACACTCTTCGCCACTCTCAGACTTTTTGACTAAAACACCCCTACTCCAGTATTGCTGGCATCACAATCGATGTAAAAGGGCTTGCTAAAATCTTTCAGTATATTAAATGCTTGCTCACCCTCAACGCTCATTACCAACTTTTGCCTAGGCTTCAGAATATCGGTTAATGGACCTAACACTGCCGCGAAGTTACTAATAAATTTCGGTACCAACAGACCATACCAAGGAATCTCCTTAAAGCTTTTAGCGCCTTGGGCACTGGAAAATTTGTCATGGCCGACATTTTATCAGGGTCCGTGCGAACTACACCTTCTCCTACTTTATGGCCTAAATAATTGACACTTTTCATACAGAAATTACTCTTTTCTACATTCAAGGTCAAACCTGCAGCTCGAATGCAGCTTCCCACAGAACTCAGAGCCTTCAAGTGGCTGTCAATACTATCTGAGACGATGAGCAAATCATCCATCATACAAGTTTTCCAGGTATTGTGAATGCCGTTTTGTCGCGTGACTGAGGCTCTAAAGGGATTTGCCAATAGGCTTCTTTGAGATCGAGGCTAGAAATCATGTTCGCCTTGGGAAGCCGACTGAGAATTCCGTCAATTTTCTGCAAAGGATACGCATCTTTTCTAGTTACAGCATTGTCCTTTTGGCTACCTCTACAAAAGCACACCCTTCCTGGCTTCTGCACCAACACAACCGGTGAAGACCAAGGACTATCGGACTGCTCGATTACCCCAAGTGTAAGCATACGATCCACTTCTTCATAGAGCAATTTCTCGACCGCTGGCAAAACCGGAAAATGGTTTTCCCTAGACCAGAAACCGCGAAATAGGGAAATTTGTCAATCACAGCTTGCAACTGGATTCTTTGACTATCAGTTAGAATATGGGAATTACAAGTCAATTCCTCAACCTGCATATTCTGTGACATGAGCCCAAAAGTGGACCAAAAATCTATGCCCAAATAGAGGTTTTGACTGAATTTCGAAATCCTCTATTGTCCCTGCGTACTGTACTGGTATCTTCAAGCATCCTATCACCTTTTGCCTTTGCCCATCAGCTGTGGTTGCTGTACTTGCACTCCTCTTGAACGGATCTAGGCTTATAATTATTTGTGCGGCTAACTAACCGCCTATAGCGCTTATGGATTCCCCCGTATCTAATAGTCCAATAACAACTCTATCTAACAAACGAACCTCCGCATAGGGCCGTCTGTCCAAACTTTTATAGCTGATTCCATAAATGGCTTTAGCTTGATTGTTGTCGCATTTCGAGAAGATATCTTCTTTTTTTCCTTCTTCTATTTCTGATGGTTTCGAATTTCGTTTTATTTACAATTTGCAGCCAGAAAACTGGTGACTTTCCCTTAATCCCTAGCCCATCAGCGTTTACTGCTGATTGACAACGGAATTCGCTGGTATGTTGCGAAGACCACACGGCTGTTGTCGGAGTCGTGAGTTCAGCTCCGCTTTTTTATGACATTTTAAACAGGTATGTTTATAAGTATTTGGAATACCGCATCCAGAGCAAAATAATTTCCTCCTCTCCTTGCAATCATGGTAACGGTGCCCCTCTTGCCTGCAGTTCCAGCAGACCAAACCTAGAACATCCACTTCTGCTATCTGATCAGAATCCGAAAACTTCGAAGCTTCACCTGACAGACACTCCTGCACTAACTCCCACACTTGCTTCCGAAAGAGAACTGGCTTTTGGTATCCCTAAGTACGCTTCACGTCTTCAAGAAAATCTTCCCTACGACAGCAAATATCACGAAGCTTCTGCTTCATGCCATATTTCCGGTCGTAAATTCCGCTGAAGAGTTTCGATTAGATCCTTTTCTGCCATCCGTGCTTCCAGACAGTCCGTGATCTGTACAATGGCGTCGTAGAAAATTCGAAACTTTCCAACTCTTTCTGCTTCCGGTTTCGAATCATTTCCCAAAGATCCACATTAATACGCGTGTCTCGGAACTGATTGCGTAAATCATCCGTAAGCAAATCCAATAAAATTCGCGAGCTTTTTCCTCAAACAGAACACTGGCATTCGCACAGAGCGAATCAAACCGCGAGCTAAGCGTCTGGCGTGTTAGCGCCTCCACCCGATATACAAATTCATCCACACTTAATCCATTGAAGCGCAACTTCCAACAGCTTATGATTTGTCCAACTTTATCGGGACGACTTCTCAAATCAGAGCTCGAAGAAGCTGAGATAGGCCGGTCTGGAATTTACATATCTCCTATCTCTGACAGAGCTCTAAAATTTTGAATAAATCTTGCAGGCCTGAGCTGCTCTTGTATCTGAGCAGCTAAATTTGTACTGACCTTGGCTTTCGAATTAACACATTCTCCCTTGGGTTTGCAACCAGGGCAACTGCCCTTGGTCTTGATAAGATTGTCTATGCAATCTTCGTGGAATTCATGGCCGCATTTTGCCCGCCCTACATGGTCTGCTGACAACGTATTTTCGCAAAGCGCGCATTTGGGTGACCCTGAAGCCTCAGTGTCCATTCCTGCGTTGGAAACTTCTTATTATTTTGAACAACACAAAATTATAAATATATCACGCCTACCAGTAATATCAAACAATAAAAACGCCTAAAAAAAATTTATAAACGAGTTTAAAACAAAATTCCTGATAACTACAATTTAGTTTCTAAAGATAATTATGTAAAAACTTATTTAAGTTCAATCCACAAGATCGTTGTCGGCACTGTTTGATCCCCACAAGTTCGATTAAATGGATGCGTCTGACTTGAACCACCTCGAACAAAAAGGGTTTGCTTCGGCTTAAAAACTGTCGGCAGTGGAAGGCTTGATGATTATCTTCTGTTTTCCTATGCTTCCAAACACCTTCGAAGTCGAAACCAATATCTTAACGACTGGAGCAACCTTAGCTAAATAAATACATGTAAGCACAGCTTTATACTAGCCCACCCCTTAGTCATTAGAAATCTCAGCAATACTTAAATATTCATAAATATAACGGGTAGCCACACTGAAAAAAGTTCCAGGCAAGATGTTGAATATGAGATTCGCGCTAAGGGTTCGGCTTGGCTGGTCAGTAAATGGTGGTGATGTTCTTGCTCGACCTCACTGAAGCCCATTATTAATGATAAACAGATAATTCGCGTCCAAAGACAAGCTATACCGGAAAAAAGAGACACACACACAAGTTTTGCTGGAGGAAAAATATATTTCTCGATTGCAGTAACCTACTCCCTCCCGGACCTCCCAGATGTTCCAGAGGTTCCTCTGTTCGCCCACCCCTCCAATGATCGCTCAAACTCCGAGACCTATTCAACTAAAATGCTACCCTACATCGCAATCAAACTATCTGCGGCCAACGCAAAGTTTTTTTTAGATCATTATAATAGAAAATAGCTTAAAATTGTAAAACGGTTATACAATTTGATTTAACGAGTCAAATATAATTCGAACAACAAATATAAAATTCGAATATTTAAACAAGGAAGAAAGCTATAGACGAGTACCTCGACTATCAGATACCCATTACTCTGATAAAGAGACCAATCAATCGATAAGCGAGACTAATACATTTTAGTTAACATTTTTTTTCTAACATGAAAATAGTGGGCGCCACAGACCTGGGAGGTTTGTGGATTTTAGAGTGGGCGTGGCATACTCGCGTAATAAACTTGCGCTGCGTACTAGGCTACGAAATCTAGATCTGAAATCCCAATTCTCCATCTTTGATACACCCAGAAAAAAAAGAACGAAAAAAATCAAGAACATTTTTCATAATATGCGAACAATCCGTTCTCCATTTTTAGTTCTCACATTTCGAACGTTTGTTCACGAAAATCTAACGGTGTTGGTAACAATTTCTACCGACGAACAACTTGGATCCAAATTGCGAAAAATGTTCTCAGATATCGAATGCCGTTCATGAAAAAGCTGCGATAGACGCGTTAAAGTCTATCGAAATCGATAATTTTCCGCCACATGGTTGATGTTTGTTTATTGCAATAAAAACATGTATGTAGGTCCCGATTTCCGCACTCGAAAAATTCGCTCGGTGGTCCAGCTGCTAGACCGTCCGCCTTCGGCACATGGTAGCACAGGTTCGAGTCCGCGAGAAGCTCAACCGTCTTGTAAGTTTTATTAAAATAGTATTTCTAATGTTTATATGTATGTACTTCTATTAATAATAAATTATTTGTCTTCAGCAAAATAACCAAAATACCTTGAATTCTAGCAATAACAAAACATAAGGTGGGAAATTAAATAAATCTTTACCAGGCGTTCAGAAAGTCTAGCATGTACACAAACGTCGTTTTTTTATATTTTTATGTTCTCAAGTTAACCCTGAAATGTTCTTAAACTGACACCATTCGTTCGGAGCCCAACACTAAAGTTTCGGTCACATTTTACGAACGACCGTTCATGAACTGTCAACAAACGGGCTTACGCACTTTCTGACAACGTTTGGTCTTGATTTTTGAACGTTTCGAACGGATTTTTTTCTGGGTGTAGTTTCCGAGATATCAGCGTTTATACTTACGATTTTAAGAAGTTCGTGGGCGGCTTGTAGGCGGTCAAGTGGGCGTGGAAAATTTTTTTTGGGTCAATCCATAGGTATTGATGAGAACAATACATAATATTCTTATTCTAGCACTAGAACTGTAGGAGCCACAGTTTTGGGTAGTTTGTGGGCATTAGGGTGACTTCCTGTACGCGGTTTGGCATGCTGTCTACCAATTTTTCAATTATGTCTTTAGAAATACGACTCTAAAAGGTTGCACATGTTTGGTGGAGCTGCTCGTACTGCCCGATTGACCAAAGATTTTCAATCGGATTGAGGTCGGGACTTTCTGGATTCGTTCTCCGGGTCTACGCCAGCAGTATTGCTTTCCGTCAGACTGAAAACGGTTAAGATTTGACTCGTCAGATCAGACAACACGTTCCCAATCGTCAACAGTCCAATTTTTGTGTTCTTGCAAATTTCAATCGTGCTTTAACATTTTTGTCGGACAATGGAGGTTTTTTTTTACAGTTGAAATACATCTGGTGTCTCGCTGCGCTCTGCTTGCAGTCCATTCGCTAACATTCTTGTTAATAGTCAAAGAAGCGCCCTTTGGTGTTAGAAGCTTGTTCCTTCTCATCTCAGACATCATTAGTCGAGCATCTGACTCCTTTAATAATTTTTTCCGACCTGCGACTTGCGCTTTGGGAGTCTCATTCCGTCTCTTTTGAACTGCGATCACCGCCGATTGGCTTATACCAAGCCTCTTGGAAATTGCACGTGAAGTACAACAATTCTCGGTCAGGCTTACAACATTATTTTTAATTGCTTCAGATAATTTTCTCACTTTTATGCTCGCAAATTTTTAACAAATTATTTTTTATTAACAGCTAATTCAAAAACACTTTGCTTAGTCCGAAACCCGTTTTAATCTACGCTACGAACATCAACAATAATACAAAAACGAATTTACCGGTGAATCTTGCCGGTTTGTGCTGATAAGAGAAGTACTAAAGCGAAAATAGGTGAAAATAGGTTTTTACTTTAAGTCTCTGCGAATTCATCTGTATCATCATTGTTTTTGCTTGGAGTTTATTAAGAATTAAATAATCAAAATAAAACAAAACCATATTTTTGATTTTCTGGTGTGATTATGATTTTGTGGGTGACGAAAGTCTGCGTCTGAATCTTATGTATGTAAATAATTTCAAAATTACTCTTATTATACCCGTTACTCGTAGAGTAAAAGGGTATACTAGATTCGTCGGAAAGTATGTAACAGGCAGAAGGAAGCTTTTCCGACCCCATAAAGTATATATATTCTTGATCAGGATCACAGCCGAGTCGATCTAGCCATGTCCGTCTGTCCGGATGAACGCTGAGATCTCGGAAACTATAAGAGCTAGGCTATTGAGATTTGGCGTGCTGATTCCTGAGCTTCTTACGCAGCTCAAGTTTATTTCAGCAGAGTGCCACGCCCACTCTAACGCCCACAAGCCGCCCAAAACTATGACTCCTACAGTTTTGATGCTAGAATAAAAATTTTAACTGAAATGTATTGTAAATTTGCCACGCCCACTCTAACGCCCATAACGCTTAAATCTGTCTACCGCCGGTAGGTGGCGTATTTCAACCTCGCTTTGCTGCTTGAATATCTCCATTTCCCTTTGGTTTCTTTAGCTAAGTAACGGGTATCTGATAGTCGAGGTACTCGACTATAGCGTTCTTCCTTGTTTTGTTTGTTTTTTACCATACGGGTAAAACCAAACGGGACATACCAAAAGAACAGAGCAACAACGAATAAGCGGAACCGTTGTTCTTTTCGATTTCTGGAAGGCACGCGCCTTTTCTCGTCTTTTTCACTTGCGTTTACACATTTTCAGTTTCCCAAATTAAACAAAAACAAGGAAGAACGCTATAGTCGAGTACCTCGACTATCAGATACCCGTTACTCAGCTAAAGGGACCAAAGGGAAATGGAGATATGCAAGCAGCAAAGCGAGATTAAAGTACGCCACCTACCGGCGGTAGACAGATTTAAGCGTTATGGGCGTTAGAGTGGGCGTGGCTAAGTTTTTTTTGGGTCAATCGATAGGTATTGATGAGAACAATACACTTCAGTTAACATTTTTATTCTAGCATCAAAACTGTAGGAGCCACAGTTTTAGGCGGTTTGTGGGCGTAAGAGTGGGCGTGGCACATTGCTGAAACAAACTTGCACTGCGTAAGAAGCTCAGGAATCTGTACGCCAAATCTCAATAGCCTAGCTCTTATAGTTTCCGAGATCTCAGCGTTCATCCGGACGGACAGACAGACGGACATGGCTAGATCGACTCGGCTAGTGATCCTGATCAAGAATATACATATATACTTTATGGGGTCGGAAACGCTTCCTTCTGCCTGTTACATACTTTCCGACGAATCTAGTATACCCTTTTACTCTATGATTTTTTCTCATTCCAAAATATCTAAATCTTTGCCATTTTCTTTTTCTTCCAAACGCTGTTTGGAGCGGCTAAAGTTTAAACTGTAGTTAACCGCTCTTCCGCTCTCCCACGCAAAACTTTGAATAGCAAACACTTACGTTCCCATTCTCCCACGCTCACTCACAGTCTCTCGATCTGTAACTCTCTCTTATTTTTTGGAGCTTTATCTGCACTGCGGTCCGATATATCGCAAAAATGGCAGTCTGTTCATTCTGTGTGAGCTCACACAGTGAGCAAGAGCGGTGCAGAATGAGGTAGGAATGAATTACAAGTTCGATCGAACTTTGAAAAAGCTCGGGAAATTATCTGTGTTCGCCTAGGTGGCATCATTGGCAAAGTACCAAAAGAGAGCGGCAGAGCAATTGGCACCTCCATATAGATTCTTAATCTATGGTCTGTTGTTCAAAGAAATGCAAGTCAGTGATTTCGGTTGGACAACGGAGTATTCCGCGCCATACCTGGGATAATGTTTACTATGCAAGGTGCCTTGACTTTTCGGGCCTGGTACGCGATGTAATTAACATGAAGAGTGGCTTGTCTTCAAAGGAAGTTGAAAATCCCTCTAAAGAGCTGTCCACAGCGCCCTCTACTTATTTGTCTATCCCAAGAACTAGATTCTTTTCTACTGCTTTCCTATCAGAATACAAGAGGTTTACTTAGTAAGCTTACTAGTTTGTATACTGATTGTTTTACCTTGTGTTTCCATTTAATTGTGTTCACAGGAACCTGGCTAAAAGCGAAAATTTTTAGTTGGAAAGTTTTTCCAAGTACACAACTTACAGGCCTGATCTACCGAACCGACGTAGAGGTGGCGTTTTGATTGCAGTTGACTTAGAATTAACGACTCGAGTGCCGGTTTATCTGCTCCCTGACAGAGGGAATGTGGAGGTCGTTTTCGGCGTCGTTCCTGACGTACCACGGCGCATCTGCAATCATACGCAGCGCCCAGTTTTTGGGCCCTTTGAACATTCATGACGTACGAGTCTAAAGTCATGCCAAATTGGATACAATAAACCATCGAGGTCACCACAATTGATTTAGACAGCAACACTTGTTTGCCAAGGCTGAGCCTGATCGTTGGCTTAAGCAACCAGTTGAGTTTCCTAAGCCTAGGAGGACATGTAGATTCTATTTTGGTTGTTTGCTGTTTTCAGGTGAGCCGCTTGTCCAGGATCAAACCAGTACTTGTACTGCGCCTGGGGAGTTCGCAAGGAAGGCAGTATGTGGCCAGACGCGTGCCCGGCTCACTAGGACACGGCAGAACAGAAGTAAGCAGGGGATACAAAAAGAAATTGGCCAGTCGGGAGTAGGGATTTCAACTTATGAAGTAAGCCATCATTCCATATGCGGTCGAAAGCTTCCTTAACGACGAGAAAAATAGCAGCGCTGTATTGCTTACTTCCGAAAGTATTTAAAATATGCTACACAACTTGATGTGCTTGCTCAGGGGTCCCATGATTATGCCTAAAACTACGCTTCTTACTCATATGATTCTACTAAGAAACATTCTTTCGAATATTCTAATGTAGGTAGCAAGCTTATCGGTCTGTATGACTCGACAAGGCATTATGGTATTATCGTTATCACAACACACTTCCATTGAGAGGAAAAGTGGTGGATACGTAGCATTTAGTTAAACAGGAGAACAAGGAATAGGATTCCCTTTTTATGTAAAGCCTTGGCGATTTTCCTATCAATGCCATTAGAGCCCGGCGATTTCCTAGGATGTAGCTTTTGTATATAAAGAGAAAATTCTTCTGAACTTACGGGCTGGCTCGGTAGGGCATCCGGGGAAGGAGCATTAAGGAAGTCCAGTTTTTCTTCTACATCCTCGCGGCTCGCGCGGTCAAATGGCTGAAAGCGTTTCTCAAGTCTGTCTGCAAAAGCTAGCGAAATTTCTGAGTCGGACCTGCACCATGTGCCGTCAGATTTCTTTATAGGGATCTTTCGGAGAGGTCGTACGACTTGGTGGGGCCAGCATTAAGAAGCATATCATCAAAATATTTTCGTTCGGTTTCATACAGAAGCTTTTTAAGATCGTCTTCAGCACGACGATATGCGTCGTTGTCGACTGGATTTTGAGATCTCATATATCTGCGACGTAGGGATCGTTTCAACCTTACTGAGTCCATAACCTCGGGTTTTAAAAGAGCCTAGTGAAATAGAGGGGCTGGAAACTTGTCCACAGGTTGAGGACTCGGCAGCGATATGGAAGTTTCGGATAAACAGCTCGACAGCGTCGTTGATGGCGTCAGGAGAACCTAACAACATGTTGAGGTTTACAAGCCGTTGGCTGCTTGACCATTTCCTGCAGAATATTGTGGTAACAGTTTTGAGACAAGTCCCGTCATCAACACCATCATTTGCCACAAGGTTTGACCGAATATTTGAAATAGCTGACTTTTGGGAACCGCTGCTGCGATGGGATGTCATATCCTTTTTCGTCGATTTGCAGCCTGCTGATAAACGACACAACATTTATAGCCAGCAGTATAGTTACCGAAATAATTTACGCACTTGACTGGGTGAACATCTTTTAAGCAGGCCTCCAAGCCGTGTTGTGGGCCACATTTGACGCAGTTGAAGAGCTTTTAGCAATAATTCTTAGTGTGTCAAAATTAAAGTTTCTAATTCTACAAAAACTAAATTGACGAACTTGGTTTTGTCGAAGCGGCTTCAAGGTCTATCAACAAATCGAACCTTGTGGCCAGTCAAGGTAAGACTATCCTTAATGTTTTTCTTCCGGGGTGGAATGATGAACACCACGGATGACAACACGATATCTCTCTCTCTTTTTTAAGCAGCCAGGAATAGAAAGGCACCTTTGCAGTGATAATGGAAACAGAATTGTTGTGGCGGCATTTAAGGAAATATTTGGACGGGTCAAAGATCCTGTCTGTGGATCTAATAAGTCCGTTCAAATTCTCGCAGCGATCAACCGCAATTGGGGGTGGCTTGTGGGAGAGATATTGTCCTTGGCTGCCAGACGGTTGGCTGAGATTCTTGTTTTTGCTAGCAGTATTGTTGCCAAATTTGGTGTTGACATCGTTGTTGTTGCTGGTACTGGCTTTTTCAGAGTCTATGTCCATGTTCCATGTAATTTTGGTGACTGAATCCTTGGATTTATCAAAAGGTGGTCGAATGAATTCGATGACCCCTGTCACAAAAACCTTGTTCATTTCATTAGTCCGATCAATTCTTGAGAACTACGCTTCCGTCTGAAATCCGCATAACGGGGTACACATAGACCGGATTGAGTCTGTTGATATTTGCCCTACCGGGACTTAACTGGAGTTCAAGCCTTATACTACCATCCTTTTCTAGCAGAGTTCTTATTCATGGTGAAGTGGAGAGTCCCGAGTTAATCTGTCGCCTCCACTTTATGGTGCCAAATAAATTCACTAAAAACTCTATTCCACTAGTGTTAAATCATTGTTGGTCTAATGTAAGGATTATAACAGACTATGTCACCTAATTTCTACTAGCGACTCACTGTCTATTTTAAAATCAATTATATTATCCTACTTAGCAACTGATTAGTAATATTATTAATACAATATTTGGCTATTTGTACTGCATGCATTTTTAATTGCCTTGTTATATTATCTTTTTCTATGTCCGCGATCTCGTTTATATGGCCAAAAGCATTGCTTGGTGTCGTAAGGCCACTTGCTTGTACCGATCACAGTGCATCGTCAAAGTGCGATCGTTTAAGAATAATATATTCTCAATGTTAGGTAAGGGTGGCATTATGGTTGTAAATTAAAACATACATCATCTAAATTTGTTAGGTGCAAGTTTATATATACAAAAATACACCGATAACAATAATTTTGTCTTTTAAAAACTGTTAAAAAAAACCTACCAAAAAAAATGTTGTTTGACTCTTTTTTTGTGATCTACGGATGATAGAGTTTATCAGGAACTAATCAAGTTTAATCGGTCCTTTTCCAGTTCTCACTTCCGAAAGATTTACACGGACTCCAGTTTGCCAGACCTGTTCCGCACTTCCGAAAGAAGTGCTCAAATTTCCCTCTGTTCCTACTGTGTTATGAAAAAAATTCACAAAATTCTAACTAAAACTCTTCGCCAAGCATTCGGCTGGCAAATTTCAATTTTATTTCGTGGTTGCACCCCTGAATCCGATAAATTCGAACACTTACAATTTTTGGAAGTCTGCCGCCCCGTTCTGAATTCTACTCGGAAAACTATACAGCACAAGTGTAAAAATTATACAATACTGCTGTTATAGATTGAATTTTGCATAGCGTACTTAAGGTGGGCAAAACTGGATTGACACAGCTGCCAAAAAAACGAAGATAAGAAAGAACGCTATAGTCGAGTATCTCGATTATCAGATACTCGTTACTCAGCTAAAGGGACCAAAGGGAAATAGAGATAGGTATTGACGAGACCAATACATTTCAGTTAAAATTGTTTATCTAGCATGAAAATTGAGGTAATCACTAAAAAAATTTTCATTAAAAAAAAAATTTTAAAAGTACAAAGTTTTATTTATCTTAAATGTTTTTTCCCATTTTAGGCCTATTTCTTTTAAACTGTGTGGGTAGCTTTTACGGGGGAGAGGAGTGGCTTATGCTGGGAAAATGAGAAAGGGGCACTGCGAGACAGAAAGAGATTTATGTAACCGACTGACGACAGCACTTGGCTGACTTGCTGACTGTCAAGTTAAGTGCGGATGCACACACGTAGTGCGGCCTTTGCCCCCCTTTTCACCCACAGTTCCGTTCTTTTCATTCTGCGAAAGTTGGGCGGCAAGGCCGGGGAAGAGGCGTTAGTTTCGGAAGGACCTTCCGCAAAACACAGTAAAACGCGCGCATATTTATAACGAAATGCTCAATTTAAATTCCCATCAATCTTGGTCGAATACCACACAGACACACACATTTACACTCGCACAGATGCGTACACGTTCAGTATTTAGATTTTGAGACTCCCCATCCACTCACGAAATTGCTCACTGCACTAAAAAAAATTTAAGAGTGAACTACCGCTTGCCTCAAACCTCTTGAGACATTTAAGAAACTTTTTTTTGTTTGTTTGATTGATTTTGATATACATTTGTGATTTTAACTTTTGCTGAACCCAATTTGCGACGGTTTTCAAGCATACATCGGGTGATACCGTGCAATATTACGTTCAAGTTCATCAATCGTTGCGGCATCAGTTCTTGCCTCAATTTGATCATTAAGGATGTAGGCCAAAATCGTTTCTCAAAATTCGCCACAACGACGTCACAGAGATGCCCAACGCTTAAGGACGACGCGAGAAGAAACTAAAGTTGAGGGCACTGAGTCCAAATTTCGGTAGTAAATTTTAATAATCTCGACTCGTTGTTGGATCGTACATCTTTCCATGATGAAATGGCACACCTAACTGAAGCGAAATGTCAAAAGAGCTGCGTCGTTTGCTATCCTATCGGTCTACTTTTGTAGCATCACTAGAAAATTGGAAGTTACTAAGCTTCACAAACTAGAACTCTCTTGGGTTCAAAGCAAATAACACCTCAGGTATATTCGAAAGCTACGAAAACAATTCAACCACAATAAGTAGGGGATAACACTTTTTAGTAAACATAGTGACGAAACGCACAAGGAGAGTATATGAACGCGAATTGAATTGACTTTTTATACCCGTTACTCGTAGAGTAAAAGGGTATACTAAATTCGTCTAAAAGGATGTAACAGGCAGAAGGAAGCGTTTCTGACCCCATAAAGTATATATATTCTTGATCACGATCACTAGCCGAGTCGATCTAGCCATGTCCGTCTGTCCGTCCGTCCGTCTGTCCGTATGAACGCTGATATCTCGGTAACTAAAAGGGTTCCACGCCCACTCTAAAGCCCACAAGCCGCCCACGAACTTCAAAAAATCGTAAGTGTGAACGCTGATATTTCGGAAACTATTAAAGATTGATAACTGGTACTTTAGATTTAGATTCCGTAGCCTTGTACGCAGCGCAAGTTTATTACGCGAATATGCCACGCCCACTCCCAATAGCCTTGCTGTTATAGTTTCCAAAATCTCAGCGTTCATCCGGACGGACGGACAGACGGACATGGCTAGATCGACTCGGCTAGTGATCCTGATCAAGAATATATATACTTTATGGGGTCGGAAATACTTCCTTCTTCCTGTTACATACTTTCCGACGAATCTAGTATACCCTTGTACTCTACGTAGCGCAAGTTTGTTACGCGAATATGTCACGCCCACTTTAACGTCCACAAACCGCCGAAACCTGTAGCCCCCACAATTTTCATGCTAGAAAAAATTTTGGATAAACTTCCGTTTAGCTCCAACGCCCTATTTTGTTCAAACTTTCCATATCAACGTGTTTTTGGGACCTGATTACGGGAAAAATAGTCAAAGTTGGCGGAAATAACATTTTAACATTTTAAAATATTGCAATACCCCGCCATAAAAATGGCGTCAGATAGCTTCGATTAATCGATAACAGAATTTTAGGTGATGGACCTTTTTCGACTTTTTTTTACGATATATCGTGTTTTTGTTCCTTTTTCCCATTTAGCGAAATATTCAAGTAAAAAAAAATCAGATACACATATACATACCGAAGACAGTACTAAGCCACGAGAAAGTAAAGCGCCGGAGTCAACAAAATTTTTTAACAGAGATCTCCGCGATTTCTGATTAAAAAAATTTTGCGACATTAGAAATGCTTTTTAAATCATTTTTGTTAGTACATTTTATTTCCGTTTTTATAACTTGAATTTTATTTTGTTTTCTTACCTTCATTATACCCGTTACTCGTAGAGTAAAAGGGCATATTCGATTCGTCGAAAAGTATGTAACAGGCAGAAGGAAGCGTTTCCGACCCCATAAAGTATATATATTCTTGATCAGGATCACTAGCCGAGTCGATCTAGCCATGTCCGTCTGTCTGGATGAACAATGTGATCTCGGAAACTATAAGAGCTAGGCTATTGGGATTTGGCATGCAGATTCCTGAGCTTCTTACGCAGCGCAAGATTGTTTCAGCCCACTCAAACGCCCACAAACCGCCCAAAAATGTTGCCTTCTACAGTTTTGATGCTAGAATAAAAATTTTAATTGAAATGCATTGTTCTCTCAATACCTATCTATTGAAAAAAGTTTGCCACGCCCACTTTAACGCCCACAAGCCGACAACAAACTTTAAAAAAAATCGTAAGTATGAACGTCGATATCTCGGAAACTATCAAAGATAGTGAATTGAGACTTCAAATTTAGAATTCGGAGCCTTGTACGCAACGCATGTTTTCGCCCACAGTTTTCATGCTAGACAAAAATTTTAACTGAAACGCATTGGTCTCGTCAATACCTATTGATTGATCCAAACAAAATTTGCCACGCCCATTCTAACGCCCATAACGCTTAAATCTGTCTACCGCCGGTAGGTGGCGCTCTTCAATCTCGCTTTGCTGCTTGAGTAAAGGGTATCTGATAGTCGAGGTACTCGACTATAGCGTTCTTCCTTGTTTTTAACTACGACAACTGAAAGGCTCTTTCCAACATATATATTTTGCTTATACTTTTCATTTAGACTTTATTATTTTAATTTCGTGTTCTTAAAAATTGTAATGCCGTTCTCGTGTTTTGGTCGTACCATCACTAAAAAAGGAGTGATAGCGATATCGATATCGACACGCCGATATAATAACAAGCATTCGTGCGATATATTGGGCAAAATGACGCAAGTGTGCTCCAACGGTTTATTATTTTCAAGCCTTGTGAAAATGTAATCTAATTTAGCGTTTTTAACAAAAACTATTAGTTTTACAGAAAATTTTTATAAAACATAGATCACTCATTTCTTTTATAGCTTTTATTTCCTCCTGGCAATCTTTCTAATTAAGTTAATATATTCGAAGATATATTATGTATTCCCATAATCAGGACCCGAAACAATGTGGATATTGAAAGTTTGGACGAAATCGGGCGTTGGAGCTAAACGGAAGTTCGCTCAAAATGTTTAACTGAAATGTATTAGTCTCGTCAATACCAATCGATTGACCCAAAAAAAAGTTTTCCACGCCCACAAACCGCCTAGGCCCGTGGCGCCCACAACTTCCATGCTAGAAAAAATTTTTAACTGATATGTATTAGACTCGTCAATACTTATCGATTGTCCCAAAAAAACGACGATAACGTTTTAATCTGTCTACCGCCCACATAACCATATATTGGTGGGTAGGTGGCGCATTTCAATCTCGCTTTGCTGCTTGCATATCTCCATTTCCCTTTTGTCTCTTTAGCTGAGTAACGGGTATCTGATAGTCGGGTACTCGACTATAACGTTCTTCCTTGTTTAAAAAATTTTTTTTCCCGATTATTTCTATGGGAGCTATAAGATATAGTCGGCCGATCCGGCTGGTTCCGACTTATATACCACCTGCAAAAGAATTAAGACATTTGGGAAAGTTTCAGCCCGATATCTTTAAAACTGAGAGACTAGTTTGCGTAGAAACGGATGGACAGACGGACATGGCTAGATCAACTCCTCTAGTGATCTAGAATATATATACTTTATGGGGTCGGAAACGTCTCCTCCACTGCGTTTCAAACTTCTGACTGAAATCATTATACCCTCTGCAAGGGTATAAAAATTAGGGTTTTCATATTTGTTGATATCTTAAATATTGCACTCTGGGCAATCCATCTTCTATTTCCTTTTTCTAAGCGAAGATATTTTCTAGAAATTTAGGCAACTGTCATTTGCAGTGTTGGAAAGTGTTTTTGTTCAATTATTTCCATCTGATGCCTGTAGCATTCCGTCCATTTCCTCTGTAGTTAGGTGGTTAATTCCATGTTGAAGGCAAAATTCCTTAAAGGTTTCTGCAGTGAGCTGCGGTCCATTATCACTGACAATTGTTTCGGGGTAACCCTCAATTGCAAATATAGCTGTGAGCGCTGATATTGTACTTGCAGTTGTAGTTGACGACATTTGGGTTATAAACGGGAACTGAGAATTAGAATCGACGCATATTAGCCACATTGAGTCAAATATAGGACCCGCAAAGTCTATGTGTATCCTTTCCCAGGCACTTGTAGCTTTTGGCCAGTTTTAAAACTCTTTTACCGGGGCTGGGTTGCCTACCTTGAAAACGGTGCAACTCTTAGTTAGTTGTGCTATGTCGTCGTCGATACCTGGCCACCAAACATCCTGACCTCCTACCAGTTTTCCTGCCCTCCATCTAAATTTTCGTGATCTACTTAAAAGTTTTCTGATCAGCTTATATTTCCTCCTGATCCGTAATGTATAAAATATTTAAAAGAAGATGTTTCAGATAAATAAATACAAAATAAATAAAGTCAATCGAAGTACTTCATCCGGAAAAACAGATGTTAAGCAACGGTTATAATTTCTAATAAAATAAATAATTACTTAGTAGTAGTACTTCTACATGCAAAAACATTTCCGCCAAATAAAAAATTTAATCCAAAAAAACGGTCTGTTACATACTAAATACCAAATATAATAAATACCAAATAATGGAAATCAGTTTTACTTATTTCTAAATACCAAATATACCGAAACCCACTATTCGGTATTTAGGGATTTTGCGATAGGTAACGGGAAGGTCTTTCATTGGTGAATAGCTACACTAATCAACCTGCTTCCATCTGCGCAGTCGAAATCGGCCCATTCGCGAGGCATGTTCTACCTTGGAGGGGTTAATACCAAAAATGCACCGGCGGAAGTGAAATGGAATCCGATTATTGTTTATTGTACTTAAATCGCTGATTTTTATTTAAAATTAAAACTAAAATGTAATTATTAAAAAAAAGACTAAGGAGTATTCAAGTTATTTATTTTAACTTTTTCGATAAAGAATGATTAATATATAACATTGAACCTTGCAAGCACTGCTGCATGTCCCGATGAGTAGTTCTTAAAACGATAATTCCGGCAGTACACCTGATTCTGGCAGTCTCGTGCACCGTTGCTGGTCTATCCGCACTGTCGGCAGATATTTTTGTACCTGCAGTCCTTAATCTTAGGGTCGAAACCAGAGAGCCCTCTCATCAGTTTTCCTGTGACACTTTCAATGTAATATTTATTCAAAATAGCCATCCGTAATGCCATCCATACTCGGCGATCGCCGGCTTTTCAGTCTCGCGACGCTGGTTGCAACCTCAAAGGCTTCGAGGATCGGTGGGGCGCCAGGGGTATGTCCTCTCGTGCCGTCGACTCCGCAACAGGGAAAAAGTTGCGGAGGAGCACATTTGCGCAGTCGTGCCAGGTTACGGAAAGCGCGCCGTTCGACCGAAGACATCCGAGATCGGCTGTCTTTTTCCGGCCTCGGCATATCTGGTAGACGTGCCCCCATGGATCATCCTTGTGCCGTCCCACGAAGTCCCGCCAGTTGTTCTCCTTTGTCCTCAGAATAAGCTTCTTGTACTGGGCTGAGGCAAGCCTTAGTCCAGCGCCAAGTTTCACAGCATCGCCGGTGCCATTCCGGCGAGCTGCCTGCAGCCTACGCCTCAGTCTCCTGACCTCTTGACGCTTGGTACTAAGTTCAGGATTCCACCATATTACTTTTCCCCTTGCTGCAGGTTTCCTGCGCCCTAGCACCCTGTCGCACACCTCGTGTACTACTGAGCGAAGGGCAGACACCCGGTCGTCCAACGGCGATTCCTCCATCTCCTCAAGACTTCCTGCAGCACTCCTGAGTTAGTTCCGTACCAAACCTTCGTCAACTTACATTGGAATGTCTCCATTGTGGAACCGAACTAGGATCTCAACGGTTCTGCTGGGATCTGGATTGACCTCAACAGTGATAATGTTGTGGTCACTCAAATCCCAGAATGTGACTTTCCACTCATATGTGACCCACACACACGCTGCTTCGTTGGCGAAGGTGACATCGATATCGCTTCTGGAGCGATGGTTGTCAAAGGTATATACCTGGCTGGACGTGTTAAGTGTTGTGTTAGCGTCCAGTCCAAGGATGGTCGGCTTCCTCCTGGCCAGCAGCAGTACCATATCCAGGTACTCGATGTAGGGCTCCTGAGCAGCGCTGTGCTGGCAGTATACGGAGGCCAGAAAGACAGTGCCATATCTTCCTGTGACACTCACGCATACTCCGAAGTCCGTCGTCAATGTCTCGATGGGCATGCAAATGGCGGATGGGTCGTCCACGATGATAGCAGCTTTACTCCTCTTATCGGCGAAAATCCTCGTACCTCCAGGCAGTCCAGTGAGTCGGTTGCCCGCGTCCACATAGGGCTCCTGGACCAGTGCGAACAGGTGGCTAGCATCTCTCATCTGCTTGGCAAGCTCGATGACAGCGCAGCGGCCTCGACCACAATTCGCTTGGATGAAACTAAACATGATTAATGTTTAGCTTGCACCCTGGCTAGCACCGCGCCATATATAGGGCAGCACCCCGAGAGCATATAATGCCCCGAGGGCATCCCTTTATGACGGCAGTCCACCGCATTTCTGCACTGAGCCGCGACGTGGTCGTTCTGCCCACACTGGCGGCAGACCTGCTTTTCTCGGGCGTACCGACCCTCGCTGACCTTATGGTCAAAACCAAGGCATCGGTGGCAAGCGTAGGTGCGCACCTGAGACCGGCAGCGGTAAGAAAACCACTTCACATAAACTCTCCCGCCTTCGAAAACGCCCAGCGCATGGTCATCTACCTCCAGCGTCACATTTACTGTGGCGCCGTCTGCAGCTGACCAGGGCTTGGTCGCCAGGATTACCGCTTACTGGAACTCCTTTAGCGTCATCTCCTCGAAGTTTTCCTCCTTAACCTCCATCATAAATTCATCCGGTCCCACGGAGGTGTCCATATCCTGGACCGTCACACGGGGCTTCGCGGCAGTATTCTTGGACACCTTGAGGCCCACCTCGGCGAACTTTGCGGAGGCAACGACTTTCGTCATCTTCGCCTGCGAAGGCGTGCCAATAATCGCGCCGCCCCGCTTGAGTTCACGCACCTCGTGTACTCGTGCGCCCAGAGCGGGCCCTACCACCCTGCGGATCGTGTCCGCAATTTGCCTGCCTGACAGGGCTGACTCGTCGCACGCAACGACTGCCGACCAGGTCTCCCGGATCTTCCGCGGTGCTACGGGGGCAACAGGGGCAGCACGTGAGACAACGTGGTGCGCGCCTCTAGCAGCGGTGGCTGCGTATGAGTCGGCCGAGGCGACTCCTCAATCGGTCCTCCAGTACTCCAATGCGGACCAGCAGGGCTCCGACGACCTCCTCGTATCGGTTTGCCACAGACTGGACCTTGAGGCTCACGGTAGGGCTTCCGATCGACAGCATGAACATCCGCCCGATCTCCAAGCGGATTTCACTCATCTCGGCAGGGACTGCACCGTTCCGTCTCCACTCTCTGTCCGAGAAGGATTTAACAGGGCTGACTGGTGCGAAGAAGGTTTGTTTCATAGCGGCAGCAGCGGCAGACCCAGCGGCGGAGGCAGCGGTAGCAGCAGGGGCAGCGGCAACGGCAGAGGCAGCGACGGGAGCTGCTGCAGGGGCAGCGGCGGTTGCGTCGGCCCCAGCGATTTTCCCATCCTCTTTCAGCTGGTCCCAAAGCTCAGCAGAGCCACAGGCCGCACAGCTGTGGCCGCCAAAATGTGCCTAAATAAGGCAAACGCCTCTGACGAAAAAGGGCCTCTCTCGCGACGCACGTGTTTCAATGAAAATTTTCAAAATGTAAAGACGAATATCACTCGATTTCGCAATATTTCACTCGGAAAACATGCGCACTGGGTTCGCAAGCACGAAACACGAATTTTCGTACTACTTTGTATCTGGTCTATTACTGCCGATATTCACTGTACTCGCGGAGCTACCGAAAAACACGTCTGTTCGCGCGAGCAATCTAACACCGACTGTGTAGATTTGGCCACAACCGTTATATTGTTGTGGTCACTCAATTCCCACTCCTGCAACATTGGCGAGTGTAACGACAATATTGCTGTGCGACCTGTGGTTGTCGAACGTCTATGCCAGGCTAGGCCGGCTTAGTAACACGGCTTCCTTTCTTTTATTCAATCGGACAGCAGCTCGTCCAGAGACTTTTAGCTAGTTTTTCAGCGTTCAATTGAATGCGCAGAGTGCGGAGCAGAGGAACATTCAGCCAAAATCCCCTTTTACGGATACCACGTAGTCAGTGGTGAGGAGCTCCACATACATGCAGATGGCATCCATTTAGTTCACACAGATGGTTGCCTTCCCTCGTCGATCAGCAATGCTTCTGACTCCATCCAACAACATATCCATCCTCGTCGCCCAGGTAACTCTCCTGCGCCAGTGTGAACAGACTTTTGGTCTCTCCCAACCGGCCTCGAGCTCGACGGTCGCAGCTCGTCCTCGGCCAGTTTGCTTGGATGAAGCTAATCAATAGTGTCTAGAATTCACCCTCGCTAGCACCACCGCGTACACAGGACATCCCGGGGCCAACATATGGGGTCCCGAGGCGACATTGCTTACGGTGACCTTCGGCGTTTGCGTCGCGCTCTGCTTGACCTCCTGGCCAGCTCCTCCAAACTTCTTGTGCCCCACAACCTTCTTAATCTCGCCAGACTGTGAATGCGGATGGTGGCACTGCCACCACGCCAGCCCTCTCACCCCGTGCAGGCGCACTCCAAGACAGGGAGCGATCTCATTTCGTACCTTCACCGCCTGATGCTTGCCCGAAATGTTCGAGGACAGCATTTCGCGCGGTCAACGGCGAAATGAGACCCTCATACTACGTATGATTTGCAGCAGCTCCTATTTGCGCACGGTGCGGACGGTAGGGCTACGGGCTGAGGTGGTGCGATAGCGTTCCTGACCGTCAGTGTCGCGGCAGGACCCCTGGAAATCATGTCTCTAGCTTCGAAGAGTTCCGCGAAAACACGGTAGGTCCACTTTTTAAAATTTCTTCATAGTTGGGGATATCGGATGCGGCAGGGTTGACGGGAGAAGCACTTTATAATTTGCTTTTATTTTCTCTAGAGTTAATGGTACACTTTTTGTAAGTACGCAGTTTTGTATTCTTATCTTTTATGAACATCTCCTAATTCAATGGTCCTCTTTGGGCTTCATTGTGTTTTTTATAGGAAATAAGCATATGTGCAAATTGAGATTATTGTGTTATTGATAGCGAGTAAGCTAAAAAGTGTGATCTAAAAATATTTTTTAATCAGCGGAACGTAAGTAAAATATGTTCTTTATCCTTGTAGAATAAAATAACTAATATATAGTTTGATTTTACGGTAGAATGCCACGTGGTTTACATATGTCAGAGGAAGATCGCGGCATGATCAAGGGACTGGCTGAATCTGGCCAGACCATTTCTTATATTGCTGCCATATTAAGTAGGTAGGAATACAACACAACAGGAATACAATTAGTAACTGTCTTAAAAATCCGGAAAGTTATGGAAAAATAAATTGAAGCGGCAGGCCCACTGAAATCGACGAGCGGTGCAAGAGGAAACTTCGGCGTCTAGCTGTTCAAGACAACAAGTCTTTCATGGAGATCAATGGTCAACTTAATCTTGACGTACCCAAAATACGTACAAACCAAATTATTGAACGAAAACGAAATGGTTACATATGGTTCACGCGACGCTGTACCAAGGCTATTAAAGCGTCACATAAACGGTGGTCTACAATTTGCTGAGTAATACAAATTTTAATCGGAGGAGTTTAAAAAAGTTATATTTTCGGACGAATACAAATTTAATTTAGACGGTCTTGACTCCTGTCAAAATTAATGGCGCGACAAAAGGAAACCACGACAGGTCTGCCATAAACGAAACCACGGTGGAGGATTTGTTCATGTCAATATGTAAATCTATCTAGAGCCTTAAATAACGATCTGTAACTTAAAACCTACAAGGGTGCAGTGCCGGACAATTGTAATCTTAAGTACAGGCCACTTGAGCCTGACCATAAATATAGTTCTCACAAAGGGTGGCTTAGCGGGAGACCGTTGATAAGGCTCCCGCTCAAGCAAACAAATGTGGTCTTTGCGTAGACCATAGATATTTTATGTTAGTTACGTAAGCGAAGACTTAGAAAAATAAAAGTCAGTTTTTATACAGAACTCAAATGTGAAGGTTGTTTTTTCCTTATTAAAAGATTACCCTTACAGGATCATTAATGGTTTGGGCCGGGTTTGGGTATGCTGGGAAGTCCCCACTTTGTTTTATACCGACTAGAACAAATGCAGAAATTTATATAGAGTTACTAGAAACAGTGCTCATAGAATTTGCTGGAGACATTTATGGGGATGAGTGGATATTTCAGCAAGACAACGCGCCAATCTACACAGCTCGTAAAACTAAAGACTTTCGGGCAGCTAGTAAAAAACCGCTATTGCAATGGCCAGCGATCAGTCCGGACCTAAACCCAATAGAAGATCTTTGGGGAATACTTTCTAATAAAGTTTACAAGAATGACCGCCAGTTCGACACAGTTAAAATCCTCAAAAAGGCTTTAATTAAGGAATGGGATCAAATTAATACGACAACTCTGCAAAACTTAACAACTTCAATGCCCAACCGGATTAATAAAATTTTTATTAAGAAAGGAAAACATATAAATTATTAGGAAGTATATTACAAATTGTTAAAACATTTTTCAACTTGTATTTCGAATTTTCGTGCAGTATGCACAATGTGCATTGCACATATACTTATTGCATATGAAATTAAAGTTCTTTATTTAATTTAAAGTTAATCTAAACGTTTACGAAAAATATATTGAATTTTTTTGTTAATATGTATTCAAGCAATATACAAAAAATTTACCTATTACCTTTGTACCTTTTTACCTATTATTTTTTTAATGTTTTTTTTTTAATAATTTCAATGCACATATACTTCTTTCTCTGAGATATATAGCTCCCATAGAAATAATCAAAAAAAAATATTTTAAAAACAAGGGAGAACGCTATAGTCGAGTACCTCGACTATCAGATACCCGCTACTCAGCTAAAGGGACCAAAGGGGAATGGAGATATGCAAGCAGTAAAGCGAGATTGAAATGCGCCTACCCGCGATCTCAATAAATGGTTATGTGGGGGGTAGACAGACTTAGGCGTTATGGGCGTTAGAGAGGGCGTGGCATCTTCGCTAACAAACTTGCACTGCGTACAAGGCTACGGAATCTAAATATGAAATCCCAATTCTTTATCTTCTATGGTTTTTGAGATATCCGCGTTCATATTTACAATTTTTTGAAGTTTGTGGGCGTTAAAGTGGGCGTGGCAAACTTTTTTTGGGTTAATCGATAGGTATTGATGAGGACAATACATTTCAGTTCAAATTTTTATTCCAGCATCAAAACTTTAAAAGCCACAGTTTTGGGCGGCTTGTGGGCGTTAGAGTGGCACGCTGCGCTGCGCTGCGTAAGAAGAAGTAATCTGCACGCCAAATTTCAATAGCCTAGCGCTTATAGTTTCCGAGATCCCAGCGTTTGTCCGGACAGACAGACAGACGGACGGACATGGCTAGATAGACTCGGCTAGTGATCCTGATCAAGAATATATGTACTTTATGGGGTAGGAAACGCTTCCTTCTGCCTGTTACATACTTTACAACGAATCTAGTATACCCTTTTACTCTACGAGTAACGGGTATAAAAATTAAGAAAATTAAAGCTGTATGAAGATGAATTAGGTGATTGATGTGCAAAACAAAAACTTCTGATATCAAACAAAAACACCTCTTAACGAGGTAAAAATTTAGTGACGATCGCACCTTCAGCAAATAAAAATGTTGATATCAAGTAATATATATTGTCGAGTATTTCGACTACCAGATCAATCAAAAACCCTCTTAACGAGGTAAACAAAATTTCTGATATTTACTTTTGTATAGAAAATGTGTTATACGATCGACTAAATAAATAAAATTTCTTAATTTTCTTACATTCGGCACGCGGCTATTATTCAATATTCTTGGGTTTAAGTGTACGATTTTGAAAAAGCTTGCCGAATGTACAAAAATTAAGAAATTGTATTTATTTAGTAGATCGTATAATAAATTTTCGTCACATAAGTTGATATCAGAACTTTGTTTTGCTGAAGGTGCGATCGTCACTACATTTTTACCTCGTTAAGGGGTGTTTTTGTTTGCGTTCTCTCTTGTTTTATTTTGATGGGATTATAATAATAATAATTAAATCTAAATAATTATTTATCAGAGATATGCAAGAAAATGTTTTTGTTTAAAGTACCATTAATTTAATGTTGTAATTGTGCACAACGTTTAAAACTATACAATACTGCCATAAAACAGCTGTCTTATATCTAAAAAAAATGAAATTTGTGTTTACGCCAACGATTTTTTGTTTCTTGGATTTTATGCATTGAATTTAAACACAACTAATGCGCATAGATAAAAACCAGCAGCAGGCTAAAATTGGTTGAAAAACGCAGGCAAAGTTAAGTCTTTTGTCAGGAGACTGTCGCTGCAGTCAACTGCTTTATTTGACACAAAAAGGGTATTTCCCTAAGAAAATTAGCCAAAAAGGTAAGGGAAATTGTGTTATGTTAAAGGGATATCCGACAATGTTAGTGAACTCACTTCCGAGTGGAAACTGGAACAGGCTCAAATATCTTATGTAGTACAAGAGAAGACAGTTTTCAATTAAAATAACAATTAATAACACTGTGAGACATTTTTTGGGTTTTGAAATGTAACCACAATTTGGACTTCACTTTCGGAAAGAACACAACGAAGCCTATTCAGGTTTCTCTATCTTAGATCGCGTTTGAGTCTTATTATAGCGACTTAAGGTTAGGAGACAAATTTGAATTATATTTGCCATATCTGCTACACTGGTATGTATGGTATGGACAAAGGGAACTAATAGTGTGTTTAGACTACTAGCGTCTTTGGCGAGTATTGAAAAATCATACGGGGCGCTTGCACAACACTTACACTACACTGATGACATGATCTTGCGCTGCGCAAGAAGCTCAAGAATGTACATGCCAAATCCCATCTTTCTAGCTTTTATTTTTCCAATATCTCAGCGCTTATATGGACGGACATGGCTAGATCGGCTCGGCTACTGATCCTGATTAGGGGAATATATACTTTATAGGGTCGGAAAAGCTTTATTCTACCTGTTACATACTTTGCGTAAATTTTAGTATTTATTTTCTCAATTGAAAATAATTTTTCGTCATAAAAGTTGATATCAGAACTTTCTTATGTTAAAGGTCCGATCGTCCCTATTTTTTACTTCGTAAAGAGGTGCTTTTGTTTGATATGTAATAGTATACATAATAATAAATAAATAGATATACATACCTGTCTTTGATGGAAAAATTCTAACTAGTTGTATTTTCTCTCAGTGCTCGCCACATTCAACCGAAGGTAGTGGGCGTTCCCATGCACAATATACAAATATGTGTACAAAGAAAGACTGCCTCATCTTTGCTGCGTTAGACAGAAAAAAATTACGGGCATCTCAAGAGCAAAGCCAGAACAAGCAGGACCAAAAATCATAAAAAAATGGAGAACAAAAACGAAACGAGGCAAAAGCTTATTGAGCGTTAAATTAAAAAAATTCTTATAAAAAAAAAAACAAAGGCGAAGAAAAAAGAACTTAGCGCAGAGAGACAGATAAAAAATGTAAAAAAGGCAACAAAATGGATAACATAAAAAATGGTTAGAAGGCATGGGATAGGGTCATCATAAGTTTTGGAATTTCACATGTATGTACATATGTATACATGCAGTCCCAATTTAAGCGTGGGAAAATGAACCAAGACTTGGTATATAAATGAGTAAGACATTTATTTTCTACCATTTGCCTTAACTTAACATACCGTTAGTTTATATATATATACATATATATATCCATAAGAAATCATCATGCGGCTATACACACAAATTGCTTAATTAATTAATTGCGTTTTAACTTCTACATGAGACGTTCCGCATCAACCCGGCCACCCCCGTTTTTTATACCCTTGCAAAGAATATTATGATTTCAGTCAGAAGTTTGCAACGCAAAGAAGGATACGTTTCAGACCCCATGAAGTATATATATTCTCTATCAGCATCACTAGACAAGTCGATCTAGCCATGTCCGTCTGTCCGACCGTTTCTACGCAATCTAGTCTGTCAGTTTTAAAGCTATCAGGCTGAAACTTTCCCAAAAGTCTTCTTTCTTTTGCAGGTAGTATATAAGTCGGAACCAGCCGGATCGGACAACTATATCTTATAGCTCCCACGAGAATAATCGGATACAAAAAAATTAAAAAAACTATTTCTTTGGTGTTTCTTAACATATAAACTCCTACGCTTGGGAATAACATTTTTTAATAAGTTCTGAATTTCGAATTAAATTTTATCAAAATCGGACTACTATATTATATAGCTGCTATAGGAACAATCTGAAAATTGGTGGCAAAATAATATGAAACAAATTATAACTTCGGTGTTTTTTTGACATATTATCTTATACTATTGGGAATATCATTTTTTGTATTTTTAAATTTAATAATTATGCCTGCAAGGGTATACAAACTTCGGCTTGCCGAAGTTAACTTCCTTTCTTGTTTGTTTAAATTTTGTTTAAATATTACCTTATATGTTAGCTTATAATTTTAAAATTAGCCTTAATTTTTAACGTATATGCAATGAGCCACAATGTTTTAAGTGTTTTAAAGAGTTTTCCAATATTGAAAGTTTATGTTACCATCTCAAGAACCAACATGGATTAAAAATAATCGACATTTATAAATGTGTAAATCTTGAGTGTGGTCAGGAGTATTCTTCTTTGCATAGATTTATATCCCACCTCAAAAGACATTTAAGCATAAAACCAGTTCAGAGTAATAATGATAATTCTGTACAGAATCCAAGTTATTCAGCTGTGGAGTATTTTGATGATGATGATAAGGATGGCCCAAGTTGCTCCCAAAATGTTTGTTTGGTCATCTCACTATTTCTAATTGAAATCATCTCACTATTTTTGTTTTCTATGGTCGTTGCGACGCCGACTATCGAAAGCTGCGAGCAGGGGCGTAGCACAGCTGATAATCGCTAATAAATTACCCCCTACAGGTCGGCAGGCAACGATCATACAACAAACTACTAGATTAAAAATAATACTAGATTACAAAAAATACTAACTCTAGATACTAATGGAATAGGAAGAAGATCTGAAAAAAGGGAGTTGGTAACATTGTTGAACAAAAAAGCTCTTGAAATAAACGCACAATTTACATAGATGACTGTTAAGCTATGTTTTAAATAAAACCAGTGGGTTCGCGAAGTTGCATATTTACTCCTGCTCCTTGAGCAAACAATGTTGTTACTCCCAGTTTCCTTGAAAATGTTCCTTTAATAACACATGTTTCGATTGAAAATGTGTTTACCAGTCTTGAGGAAAAAATTGTATCAGTATGTCAAGATACACTTACAAAATTATACGGGAAAGACAATTTTTGTAGGAAACACGTTTTTTACATAAACGAAAGTATAGAAGTAGTAAATAAAGTTATAGTAGATTCCGCTAAGCAGCTATTTTTAGATAAATTACCAAAGGAGTTTCAACCCGATTCATTTTTAAAGTTTTGTTATACACCTTTTAAAAACATAAGCACAGAGCACAAACTCCTAAAAATAACTCCTCTCTGATGAATCTTTTGAAAAACCATTTGTGTTTGACGTCAACAATGAAGTTCAGGAAGTTCAAAAGTGTTATAAGCCCACCCTAGATGCCGGTAATAAAAAAGGTTGTGTAATGCCCATCAAATTTTAAATTAAAAAGTTTTTCAAATTGCCAGGCATTTTAGATGAAACTCTAGACAATATGAAAACACTTCAGAGCCAAACAAAAATTTCTCATTATGTCAATTCAGATTCATGGAAGGAAAAACTACAGCACTTTAAATCGAAAATAGTTATTCCCATTTTTTGTTTCTCGATGGATTCGAAGTAAACAACCCACTAGGAAGCCATTCCGTAGTGGACAGCATATGTGGCGTTTACTATACATTTCCTGTAATTCCCTAGCATTTTTTGTCAAAACTTGACTTTATATTTGTCGCGGCCTGTTTTAAAAGCTTTAATAAAAAAAATAGGGCGATGATTTATTTTTCAAACCTTTTATAAAAACATTTGAAAAACTTCAAGTTGGCATAACAATAACTACGAATATCGGGACCAGGAGAATATTTTTTATTTTATCAAATATTCTTGGAGACAATTTAGGTCTGAACGAAATTCTTGGCTTTACAACTTAATTTAACGCATATTTTTACTGCCGATTTTGCATTCTGTCAAAAAAGGAAAATGCCAAAGGATATCTTGCATTATCAGGAAATTTAAGAGCCAAAGACAGCTATGAAAAAGCAGTTAAGGATAATAATTTAAGGTTAACTGGCATTAAATCGAGTTGCATTTTTAATCAGCTTAGATTTTTTAATGTAACAGACAATTTAATTGCTGACGTTATGCACGATTTGTTTGAGGGTGTTTGTAGGTACAGTGTATGTGAAATTCTGGTATACTTTATTTTAAAAGAAAAGTTTTATACTTTAGAGAATTTTAACTTTCGCAAAAAAATGTTTGAGTACGGTGAAACCGAAATCGGAAACAAATCAATCGATTTTGAGCATAATCAGCTTAAAAATTCGTCGATTAAAACCTCAGCATCTAAAAAGAAAACTTTAATGCATAATTTAATAATAATATTATATTTGGAGATTTGGTTCCTATTGGCAATGAAGTATCCGCAGATAATAAGAAGTTGTGGGCCTCCAAAATACTCTTGGAACTTTAGGTCTGAGGCAAAACATAGGGAGTCTAAAATTTATTCACGAAATGTTATGTGCAATTATGTGAAAGCTGCATTAAAATTTACTACATTCTTGGATGAAAACGCAAATGGCCTTCCACATAATTTTGAATTAAAAAAAAACCTTTCATGACATAAAATCATATAAATATAAATCATATAAAGTTGTTATAAAAAGGAAGGATTCTTTTTAACTCTTAGGAAAGATGAACAAAATTTAATCTTACATAAATTAAAACACATTTTAATTACAATTAATAGGGAAATATTTGTCTTAAGCGATGTTGTGAGCGATATAAATTATTAGAATTTAATGAACACAATCAATCATTTAAAGTCGGCGAAAAAGACACGGATTTAGAATTAAATAAAATCTATGTGTTTACTGGCCCGCCTATCCACGTACACCTGGTCGACGGCAGCAAATTCATTAGATTAAAAATATTATAAAAATACACATATGACTTTAATAAAAAACCAAATTTGTATTAAAAAAAAATGCAAAAGAAATTATTGGTCTTTTTTGGGTGTGAAATCAACAATTTATTCGTATCATATTGATACTAAAATCGTATCAAGTTGACCCTAAAAGTTGCCTTTTTATACCCGGAATGAGTATCAAATTACTGCGAGTTAGTGTCAATGTGACCACATATTTATTCTAAAAAATGCCAATGCTTAGTGTCCTTTTGACACCAAAAAGTGTCATAATGATATTTTCGAAAATATCAAAATGACACCAAAATAGTGTTAATTAGATGTTCTTCGTATCAGAGATTTTTTGACACTCAATAGTTTCACATTGACACCTAAATAATGGCATATTGGTGACGAATTTTTTTTGGGTGTGGGCGAAACACTATCCTTTTTTGATAGGCCTGGTGCCAGCACCACCAACTGCTAAAATTATTTCCTGTCAATGCGGAAGGATTCCTTGAAGAACACATCCGATTTCTACTGCGCTTTAGTCTCCCAAAAGTTTCCATTTTGTTTCTATCCATATATCAAAGGGCATTAAATAATAATAATTATTGTCTGTTACCTATCTCATGTATGATGTGCAAATGCTGTCAGTGATCTAATTGATAGAGGTGCAGAAACATCGATGCATCGATGTTTTTCAAATTTCTAAAAGCATCGATGTTTTTTTTGGACCATCGATGTTTCTAGGGCCCTCATTGTTCAAAGAAGAAGAAGGACAAAAGCATGCTAAAGGTTTGTAATTTGATACATTTTTTCTTTTTTCTTAATAATAATGTTTAATAATTTTTATGTATTCCAGCCACATCATGCGAGTCAGAAAGAACCTTTAGCAAGGCGGGCCAAGTCATTTCAGATCGCCGTACCCGGTTGAAATCCGGTATCGTTGACCAACTTATGTTTGTTAACAATAATTATCATAGCTTTACAAAGTAATCCCTTTAGAATCTAAGATGATCTCAATGGACTGAACTTTTGTTTTTGTTTATATTTTTTTTTTTTTTTTTCTTAGCATGTTATTTGAATAAATTAATTGTTTTTTCTAGTTTTAATACAAATTCCATCAATATTTTTTAAATTATATTTTATAATACAATTATGGAATCCATCGATGTTTCATCGATGTTTTTTGAAAAAACATCGATGTGTGCAAACATTTATGTTTCTGCACCTCTAGTAATTGAGCAATCGCTAAGTATATTATTTGAATCCATTGTTTTCTTTAGCCCATATATTACAATTAAGCCTAGTACTCAGATCGGCTAAGAGTTTCACTAGTCGAATTATATTATTCTTTGTAGTGTGACCAAAGTTTTCAAAGTTCACCCGCAATGCACGTGGCATGGTCTTACTGTCAAGCAGCTGGGCTTGTTGCCAAACGGAAAACAAATCAATTGGAGCAATTTAAAAAAGAAGAGTCTGCTGGTGCACAAAGAAATTAAAATAAAAATAAATTAAATGTTCAACGAATGTTTTTATTTATGTAAATTAGAAGTTTAAGTTCTCGTCCCACGGATGCTTCGCCATTTTTCCCGCGCCATCTGTAGTCCAGCTCCGAGTCCCAATAGGCTGGCCAATAATGGCTGGTGATGGCTCCTCCAGATGTCCCTTAGCGGGCGACCTTATTTTCTCCTCCATATAGAGGCCGGGGCGCCATCCATCTCCGCTTTAGCTGTCAAGTAGCTCGTGGAGATGGAGTCCTCAATGGAGAGCTCGTCGGGGATCGAACGATGTACCATGTTCCTTCTAACTGGGATTCTCTAGTGGATTTCCTCTAGCGCTTCAACTATTTTATTATTCGGTCAAGTCCCACAATAATGGGCAACAGCTTGGATTAGGCGTCCTTTTTCTTCTGCACTGACCTCCCTTAGCCGTTTTTTGGTGTTTTTCTTCCATTTTTAATTTTTTAATTCCCCTCCCCTTCTGCACGAACATCGCCAAAGATTAAATTTCTTATTCTTTGGGCCGCGGCTAACGGCGTTCATCGAAAATTCACTCGAGAAATCAGGTATTTTTCTGGTATTTCCCTAGCTGGAAAAACAGACCCGGCGAAAAGCTTTAGCCGCCTGTTTGCCTCTCGCTCACTCCTATGGTTAGCTCGCGGTTTTCGTCGATGTAAGTACTAGGCTTTAACACAGAACAGCTCCGGTAAACGCGTATGCCAATGGAAATCCGAAAAATACCGCGTAGTTGAAATTGGACTTAACGCACCTAGCATACACATTTGCCTTGTAAAATTGTCATGCGTGTCCTTTTGTGTTAAAAAAAATGGCCTCCTAGAACTAGTTTTTTTCCTCAAACTTCCGACGAGGCAGATGCATATGTCAGCAATAGGCTAATATCAACAACGTGACATCGACTCCGGCCGATCCGGCGCAATCGTGTCCGTATGAACGCTGGGATCTCAGAAACTATAAGAGCTAGGCTATTGGGATTTGGCATGCATATTACTGAGATTCAGCAGGGTGCCACGCCCACAAACCGCCCAAATCTGTGGCTCTTACAGTTTTGATGCTAGAATACAAATGTTAGCTGAAATGTATTGTTCTCACCCACAAACCGCCCACAAACTTCAAAAAATCGTACATATAAACGCGGATATCTCGGAAACTATCAAGGATAGGGAATTGGGATTTCAGATTTAGATTCCGTAGCCTTGTACGCAGCGCAAGTTTGTTACGCGATTATGCCACGCCCACTCTAAAATCCACAAACCGCCCAAGCCTGTGACGCCCACAATTTTCATGCTAGAAAAAAATATAAACTGAAATATTTTAGTCTCGTCAATACCTATCGATTGATCCAAAAACAAGTTTACCACGCCCACTCTAACGTGCATAACGCTTAAATCTGTCTACCGCCCGCATAGCCACATATTGAGATTACAGGTAGGTGTCGCATTACAATCTCGCTTTGCCTGTTTGACTAGTTAGTTATCTTAGAACCGGAGGGAAAATCCAGTAATATCGATTATAAGAAAGTCTTACGGATATTGTAAAGCTTTTAATTAAAGGAACAAAATGTAAAACCTCTACCTCTATGGTGGTGTGGTTATAATTTTAGGTCAGAAACAGCATCACTGTGGACGGCAGTCCACGTAGTGACGAAGCGCACCAGGAGGGTGTGCGAAGGTGACTACTATATACGAGTATACACGAATAAAGGAAAATCTACAGTAATCGTCCGATTGTTACGACATTAAATTGTACTGCAACTGTTTGGCATTGTGTACTGAGACAATTAACAGTATCCAGCATCTTCTATGGTTTTTCGTCCTTTTTTAATTATATTCCTCGAGTTGTATTTTTCGTCTTATTTCTTTGAGTTGGTTATGCTACCGGGGTGAAGAGAAGCTAATTTTCTAATTTCGCAATGTAATGTGCTCGGTTCCTTCCACCCTTTAGGGGTGGTGATGGGATTCCGCAGGATATGGATTAGCCAAGGATGCTAGAAATGCCAAGGGTGTTCTTGTTGCTGTTGTTTTGGACTCGCTCGCTCACCCCTTTTCAAATTCTTGCAGAGCGCATTAAAAATAATTATGCTTATGCTGCTGGAAAATCTGCTGACTTCCCTACAAGTGCTCATATGACCAAATGGGTAGCCCCACATTCGTTAAAAATATTTAAATATACACAAGAGTATACTGGGGAATATGTATATGGCGAAATGACCCCAAAGAGAAAGTGCGAGTAGAAGGGGGCTGGGACCAAGCTGCAAAAATATTTTAACAACATTCTTAAGCTCAACCGAAACGAAAAGTTATGAGAAATTTTATGAAAATTCATCTAAGGTCGTCCGGGGTCAGAACTGACCAAGTGGCTGACACCACAGCCCATTCTCTCCCTCCGACTTCAGGCCACATTTTAATTGAAATAACTTTGATAATTTTATCAACATCCAAACCAGAAATAAAAAGAGCGCAGACTGAAACTAACATGCCATTCAAATAAATATATTAAATCACTGTGGAGGGTAGTATACGAGGTGCCGATAAGCACCAGAAGAGTGTGATACTTATATATGTATAGTCCGATCTTAACCAGTGATACACAAATTGAAAGATATTGCAAAATATCAAAGGGGAAATTAAGTGGATAAGGAGAAAGAGAAGTAAATGTGTAAAAGAAACAAGAGTTTATCGGGAAACAACTATTAATAGCTAAATTTCTACGAGGAACGGGTATAAAAAAATCCATTTGACTGAAGCAAAGATATGGCGATAGGTTTTTCTACCCGTAACTTGTAAAAGGGTACACTAGATTCGTCGGAAAGTACGTAACAGGTAGAAGGTGTAAAAATGGTTACCCCATAATGTATCTATATTCTTGATCAGGATCACTGGCCGAGTCGATCTAGCCATGTCCGTCTGTCCGTCCGTCCGTCAATCTGTCCATCTGAGATATCGGACATTATAAGAGCTAGAATGTTGGGACTTGGTATGAAGATTCTTGGGCTTCCTGCGCAGCGCAAATTTGTTTCAGAAAGGTTCCAGCCTTTTTTATTATTTTGTAAAAATGTAAATGCTATTTTTTATTATTATCAGTACCCATCTACATGCAAAAAATTATTAAAATCGGACCAATCATTAAAAACTTATAACCAAACAGTAATTAATAGCTAGCAAACTAAATAGAGTGCGAGAGGGATGGAGTTATTCATATAGAAAGTCGTCTTAAGACATTTTTTTTTTTGTTAGCTGAGTAGTAGTCGAGGCCGTCGGCTACAGCGTTATCTCTCGTTTTTAAATTATATTGTTGTAACGAACTGTTTTCGACCGTTCTACCCGCTACGTAAACGATGCGACTAGCTGAGAGGTATTGTAGGTTCGTCCCACCAAATTTATGTTGCGGGTAGCCCGTGACCCAAAAAATGCAAGATATCAGATTGGGACAAAATGGAAAACTTTATTGTTTGTCTTGCGATGGTAGAAGAACTTATGTTATTAGGATCATTGACAATAATAATAATGGATGCCTGAAAAAATGAGAAGGTGTGCTACAATTTAAAAGGAAAATCTATTGTCGTGTCCTGCTTTTCGAGCAGTGTAGATGCCGGCTAGTCATCGAATGTCCCAGGGAGGGGAACAACCAACAATGTTGTCTACGCAGCAGACACCACAAAAACAAAACGGAAATTCAAACTCGGACAACGGCAATCTTCACGATGGATTTCTTTTGAACATCTGGACTGAACAACACAGCTCTTAGCGTGGTCCTGGAGTCTCTCCCAACCATGAGTGCATCCTTCCACATTCTTTTGGACACATCTCCCAATTCTGCCTTGTGGGTCGTGCTACCTCGCCTAAATCATCTCACCCCCCAACACGAATTTCTATTCGCAGGACTTCATTTTGTTCTACATTATAATTCCAAATTTTCTCTTAAATTCTAACATTTAATAAGCCTACCTACGGTACCGAACTTTTACATGGAACACATATATATATAAAAATAAATAAATAACAATAAATAATAATTTCAATAGTTTTGGTTTGGTGGAAATAAATAGGTTAAATAAATAAATAATTTGAATAGATATAAGTAGGAATAAATTAATTTGGGCGGGTTACATAATCAAAGATATCAGTCTCAATTTTTTTGCTTTAATTTTCGGCTTGCTGATTCTCTTGCCGCTTGCAGTTTTCGGGAACAATTTGTTATTTCTCTTTGGCAAATATAATTTTTAAGGGCGAATAAAAACCTGTGGCCACCCGAAGATGAGTGGTCAATTTTCTTGCTGAAAATTTTGATCTCCTCCTGGTGGCTGGTCTTCGTCTCTCCTTATGTAAATCTATTTTCCTGATCCAGGCTTATCCCTCACGGAATATTTGGGTAGGAACTTGACTTCTTCTAATATTTTCTATTTTTCTAATATTTTTTTTTTCAACAGAACCGTCTGCGACCAATTATTTTAGCCCTTTAATCACCCTTGCTTGTTTCACTTTTCCAAGCCTCTCTTCGCCAAAAACCACTCAAACTTTTCGGATTTAAACCTAGGTTCATTTGGGAGTTATCCGGTCTAAGGAACCAGTTCCATGAATTGACTAAGCTGCACGACTCCCTGAACTCACAAGTCGTCGATAGTCGTGTATAGATTTTTCGACTATCGTTATCTGTCTTAATGTAAACTTCTGACCAATAAAAAATAAACATTTTTAAAAAACTTTTCCTACAAAACATTTATTAAAACAACAGAAAAACTTTGGCATTTGCAATATTTTAAATGCACTGAGCGCTAAGGCTTGTTCAAAAATTCTAGACCTGTGCAGAAGGTCAATTAGCAAGACGAAGACGTAAAATTGATTGATTGATTTCTTTTCAAGATGAGGTCAATTGCTTGGACCAAGAAGCCTTCCAACGGATCCCAACATTGCAATTGATCTCATCTTGAAAAGAAATTGCTTTGCTTTGTTTTACTGAAATGGCCAACCTCTAGCTTATGTCCTCCTTGTCAAGACCTGGTACCTGTTGCTCCAAAACGTACATTATTTATCTAAAGAAAAGTCAACCGGATTTGGCATATTTTCAGTAAAATATCAACTAAAAAATAACAATATTATGCGGGTTTTTCAAGATCTCAACTTATTCACAATCAAACAAAAACACCACTTAACGAGGTAAGGGGGCGTGACGATCGCACCTTCAACATACATATGTACAAATGTTCTGATTTACAATCTTATGATGAAAATTGATTGTAAATCCGACTAAATAAAAACGCTTTCTTAACTGTTTTCATTCTGCCGCTTCACCAAAATATTATGTCTTCTTGCATTCAAATGTATGTTCTATTGTAGCGTGCCGAATGTTGATGGTGCGCTCGTCACAACCCCTTACCTCGTTAAGAGGCGTTTTTGTTTGATATCATAAGTTTTTAATTTAATCTTCAATTATAAAATGGGAGTTTTACTCACTTATGCTCCAACTCGTATGAACTATTGTAATAGCATGGTTGCTGTATGTCGCACTATACTTAAGTATAGAAACCGTTTTTCTAGACATTGGAAATTCAACATAAAAAAATTGTTTAGTCTTAATAATAAATTTATTAAAAAAAGTTGTAGTCTTTAATTTTTGAAGACAATCTTCAAAATGTTTTCCTTTTACTTAAAAAAAGTATCTAGTAATAATTTTTTTGCTCATCAAATTACTGTTGCATAGTTTTAGGCATTCAAGGTAAGCATGAAATGTTTTTATACCCTTGCAGAGGGTATTATGATTTAAGTCAGAAGCATGCAACGCAGTGAAGGAGACGTTTCCGACCCCATAGTTTTAAAGCTATCGGGCTGAAACTTTCCCAGAAGTCTTCTTTCTTTTGCAGGTAGTATATAAGTCGGAACCAGCCGGATCGGACAACTACATCTTACAGCTCCCACAGGAATAGTCGGAAAAAAAATTTTAAAAACTATATCTTTGCTGTTTTTTAACATATTACCTCCTACGCTTGGAAATAGCATTTTTTTATTAGTTCTGAATTTCGAATTTAATTTTTTCAAAATTAGACGACATACAGCATATAGCGACTGCCATAGGAACGATCGGAAAATTGATGGGAAAATAATAAGAAACAAATCATAGCTTCGGTGTTTTTTGTCATTTTATCTTATACTATTGGGAATATAATTGTTTGTATTTTTAGAAATTTTGAAATAAATTTAATAAAAATCGGACGACTCTAACATATAGCTATCAAAGAAACGGTCGGAGAAATAATGAAATAATTTTTTTTTTTAATATCACTGAAGCTAGCAACAATCCTTTGAAATTTAACATGGTGTTACTAACATTGATTATTTCGTATAACTGCAAGGGGATACAAACTTCGGCTAGCCGAAGTTAACTTCCATTATTGTTTATACAGAACTGCCACATTGCGCACCGTATAGGCAGGAAAAGTGTGACCTTACAAATTTCAATACAAGTGTGGACCGCCGTTGTGTTTTAACTACCAAAAGATTATCAGCACAGATGTTTGCTAGCTTACTCAGCAATAAAACGGACTACCACCATAACCAGGTGGGAGTTATAGCGTTTATTTAAAAAAAATTGTATATTTATTGAAACGTTAATTACATTCAACTTGAGTTGCACTCTTCAAATAATGAATTGCAGGAATTGGCGGATAAGAATGCAGAACTAATCAAAGGGAAGGTATGGAATCTATTAATTCATTCTCTGGCATTGGTTTTTGAGTGCGGGAGCTGCGCCTTAATACATTATAATTTCATAATTTTAATAGAAACTGCATATTTATATTGGTATAGGAGAACATTAATACGGGGCGACGACTACTACAGACTACACATAGTTGAGTTTGATAACGAAGTCGACGTCCATCTTGACGCCAGGCTTGCGCACGACGACGGCTTGGTCATGTTGGATCACCTCCAGTTGCTGGCTTATTCCATTCACTGTGATGCTGGCACTGCTGGGCAACTTCTCCAGGCCGGCGATCACGATCCGCTCGATCCAGGCATCGGTCTTGTATTTGGGCTTACCCACAAAGTGATTGACCAGCTGGTCGTTAGTGAACTTGTAGTTCACGTGGATGCGCTTGCCCTGACGGTAGTCGTAGGACTTCTCATCGTCCAGATAGAGGGAACCGGATGCCTTGCTTTGTCTGTCTAGACAGATAATCAGTGTGTAGGGATCGTGCAGCATTAAGGTCGAGGCGCGGCGCTGGCGCTCTTTCTTCGGAACAATGCTGCCGCCACGCTGCCAAACAGGGATCTGAAAGGATATTTAACGGATTAAATATGTAATATGAAATATGTAGGATAACGTATCTCACTTTGTTGTCATCTACAGAAACCGACACGTAGCCGGATCGTTCCTGGCGCTGATAAGTGTCAACATCGTACCACCAGTCACCGTTCTTCTTTTCATCAATAGCCGGAAAATAGACGTCCACCTTGCTGACGCCCTGCTGCATGACGGGCCGCACAAGCAGGCGATCCTGCACTAATAGCTGACTGTCCACGCTGAAAGCCTCCTTATCCAGTGGATAGTTTGCCAACAATGGCAAGATCACCGGAGCACCCGTCAACTCCAGTTCGTAGAAGGCGGTATACCATAAGGGCAGATAGGAGTACCGCTTTAGCACCGCATTCTGAATGACCTGGCGGGTGCGTTCCGGGAAAAGCCACGGCTCTCGGCGCTTGGTGTCGATGTGGGCATGTGCCCGAAAGAAGGGCAAGAATGCGCCCGTTTGATACCAACGCTCTAGCAGCTCGCTGTCAGGATTTCCAAAGAAACCACCGACATCGGCGCCGCAAAAAGAGAATCCGGCTACCGCCTCCGTGAGACACATCTTTATTGAGTGCTGAAGATGTGACCAGTCCGCCAAGTTGTCACCCGTCCAAATGGCAGCATACCGCTGGGATCCAGCAAAGTGGGCACGTGTGAGGATGAAGGGCCGTTGGTTGGGGTCGCGCTGCTGCAGCCCAGCAAAGGTGCCCATCAGGTGCATGTGACCGTACAGATTATGCACATCGCGGTGCTCCCAGTTACCAAAGTGCACCAGATCCTTGGGCGCCGTTATCTCTGGGCCGTTGAACACCGATGGTTCGTTCATATCGTTCCACAGCATCACGTCTGCGGTTACAGTTTGGAACTTATCCAGTGCGTACTGGCTGGCATAGTACTCTCTAACCACTGGATTGAAGAAATCTGGATAACTGGCTGCTCCCGGCCAGCACCAGCCCTCGTAGTCATTGCCCTCGCGCGTTTTCACATAATAACCACGATCTGTGCACTCCTGATGGAAGAAGTAACTATTATCCCGTTTGATGTGCGGGTCGATGATCACCACCAAATGGCGACCCAGCTCTGTGAGGTTCTTGATCATTGTCAGCGGCTGTGGAAACTTGAACTTGTCCCAGGTGAAGTAGCGTTTTCCATCGGTGTACTCGATATCCAACCACATGGTGTCCATTGGTATGTTAAACTCGTCGAATTTCGCTGACACGGAAGTTACATCCCTCTCGTCGTTGTAGTTCCAGCGGCTTTGGTGGTAGGCCAGAGCAAATATCTGAGGCAACTCGTGGGTTCCTGTCAGAGCAGCGTACTGCTTAAAAGTGTCCATGGGCTTGGGACCCAGCAAGATGAAGGCGTCTACGATGCCCGACTCGGACATGAAGTGTGCAGCCGGTGGAGGAGTCTTACGCGAGCCGGACACAAAGTTTACCAACGAAGAGACCACGTTGGTTTCTGAAGTTTGGATGTCCACCCAGGTTTCGGCGGCATTCTGCCAATAAACGCCAGCAGTGCGCTGTTGTCTGTAATAGATATGAAAATATTTGTACAGTCATTGGTTTACAAAAGGATTTTTAGCCTATATCAGCATGCTGATTGCAGGAAAATATAATATAATTTTTATAGTACACTTTAGACAAAACGGAAGATTGATTGGTTTAATCCAATTTCATTTAATTCGAAATATTTTCTACCATTTTACTAGGATTTACATTATTATGGAAAAAAGAGTTGAAAGAGGTAACTCACCCATGGCCATATATCACTGGCACAGTTCCATACAGGGCCATTTTGCTATCCACAATGTACTCGAACACATCCAGATTATACAGGCGATATGGATCTGTGCCCGAGGTGGACTTCAGTATGAAGCTATCGGCGTGCTCCGGAATACCAAATAAGACCTCGGCAGCGGGGAAAGAGAAGTCCAGAGCCACTGCTTCCGGACCGTACGGTTTAGAGTCGTGGTGTGACTTGAAGTTCTCCTCCCAAGCACCGGGATCATCGATGGCATCGGCTGCCTTGGGGGTTTCCACAGCGGCATCCTGCTCCTGCTGGTTCTCGTTTTGCGCGGGCTCGGGAGTTTGCTCCTGGGTTTTCGGACGCAGATGCTCAAAGTAAAGCCAGTTCTTGGCATTCACCGAGACCACCAGGACGTCGTTTTCATAAAAATCGATTCGGAAAGGATCGCCGTGGATAACGGCCTTGTTCTTCTCAGATATTATAACGATCTCCCCGTCAGTTTCCCGCTGGATACGAATGTGTTCTGCTTGGGGTTGTCCCTTGAGGGCGTGTTCGACGCGATATCGTGACCGAAGTGGTTGCTTTTCATCGATCTGCAGTCGGAAGGTGCTGCCCTTTAGGGCCTCCAACTTAAAGGCGAACTGGTGGTGGTTCTCCTTGTTTACCAGATCGGCTGTCAGTGAATCGGCATAGGTGTTCAGGGTACCCGGAATCAAGGCATACTTGCTGCCTGCACTCTGAACCTTACGTGAGCGTCTGAAAAATAGCATATAGTAAATTTAGTCGTTACTCATTCATTTCCACTGGGGTTTAATACAGCTAGATATAAAACAGGGACTGCTTAACACAGTTTAAGGCGGTACACGTAGTGTGCGCGACGAGGCTATAGAGCCGCAAATTGAAAATCTGCTTAGATAGTCAGACTAAACCGAGCGAAAGGAACTTCAATTTTCCTTCACATTTTGAGACGAAGACTTCTCAGAATTCGAAGCTAGATTGACTCGATTAGTAATCCTTTTAGCCCACAGACTTCGTCCGTCTTATGTTTCCAAGACATGCCTTAAGCAGCATCACTTACTTTGTAGGAGGTTGTCTTGTTTCTTCACTTCATCTATGTAAGTGCTGATCCCAATGGTTCATAGTTGATTTGATTACTGAGAATATTGGTATCCGTTACTCGTAGAGTATTTCTTAAAAAGAATGTCACAAGTAGAATGAAGCGTTTCCAAACCTCCATATATATATAGTTACCATATTCAAGCGCAAACTTTGTGGTCTTTCCCTCAAAGGTATTAAGAAGGAATTCGCAGGAGTTTAAACGAACAAACAAACTAGTTAATACTTAATTAATAATAATTTCTTTTCCGATTCATAAAATCAAGGGAAATAGAGAGACCTATAGTAATAGCTATGAATATATCTACAAAATAATCGACTAGTGGCTACCTACATATGTAGGTTACCATGCAGTTGGTTGCACCCAGGATTTCCCGGGTGGTAGAACTCACCGGCAGAAGCTGCTCTGTTCGCAGGTCTTGAAGTTCCCGGGATCCACTCCATCGGCCAGGACGAAAAGCGCAAAGATGATGGCCACAGTGGCCTGAGCGAATCGCATGGCGCCTTGACCTTGAAAATAAGGAGTACCGGAGAGGTGTTAGTTACGAGGTGTTTTCGGAATTCGTCCACTGGTTGTTGCTATCATATCAGTGCCTACTCTAACTGTCAAGTTAATGTACACGTCAGTGGCCCAAAAACTACATCCGACAACTATCCCCAGGGAAGTGCACTTTTAATCATTTTAAACAGTGGAATCACTCTCTAGGTAACGACTGCAGAAAGGCTTTCCGTATTTAGTACACATTTCATATGCCACTGCTATAGATATATTGTCTTAAGTTGCTTTCTATCAGAAAAGTTTGGATTATGGTCGTAAAAATATGTCGCCGGTTATTAATGCACCTAGTGTTGACAATGCACTTTTGGGGAATCCGTAGACCTTATATTTCGACACCCCATGCACTAGTTTTCCTGTTATTCCAAACCCTTTACCTTTAAATAGCGTATTTAGGGTAAATTTTGTTTTAATAATTTTATTAAAAATTTTGCACGCATATGCAGCGTGACCGTCGCTGGGTCCTAAATTATACCTTAGACAAGCTAAAATGTACTTTTTATTACCGTAGTTAGCTAAGATCCAAACCTGAATGTTGGTTGGCGTCTCTAATAACACGGCGCAAGCGGTGAAAGTGTAAAAGTGAAAATGTAGAAATTTTGAGCTGTTGGAGCTGGTGGGAATATAAGGCCCAGGTTATAAGCCAAGTTTTAATCTTACTGAAAATAAGCGTCGAATGACACTTCTTTTGTTAAAATCCGATGCTCCGTTCAAAGGGTATTCCAAGAATGAAAATGTTTATGTCTTTATTTGTGGGTTAGTATGAATCGCTTTTTGATTTTAGGGTCTTTCTGACTTTATAAGTGTGTTAAGAAGTTCGAGATAGAAAACTTTTGTTTTATGACTTTTGGAAAACCACGCTACTTTTGCGGGAAATCAAAAAAATAGCTCGATTTTAAAGGCGTATAGTTTCAACACAGCAAATGCTAGAGATAAGTGCTACATATATGTCGCTAAAAAGGTAATATAATTTGCTAATCCTAATCAATCAATTATAACTAAAACTGTTTATTCTTAATCATTTTTTAGCTATTTTCTCAAAATTGGTTCGAACGATTTCTTTTTTAATTTCAAAATATATAGACCTTAAGATTCCTCAACTTTTAATATATAACACTTTTTGTCATAAACATTACTGCTTGAAAGATATTGAGCGATAGGAAGTACAATCCGTTTCACTTCAGTACTAAAAAATTTCATGTTTACTTCAATGGGCGAAAACTATGCAACATTAATTTGTTGAGAAAAATTCTTATTAGATACTTTTTAAGTAAAACGAAAACATTTACAAGTTTGTCATCAAAAACTAAAGACTTCATGTTAATAAAAATAATTGTATGTTGAATTTCCGATGTCTAACTACACATGGTTTATTTAAGTTCCTAGAAAAAAAGGTTTCTATATTTAAGTATAGTACGGCATACAGTAATCAAGTCGTCTTGGCCTTGCCAAGTGAAATATATACATAAATATATTTAGGGTATTCAATTGCGTTGCAATCGTTTGAAAAGTGTAAAAGTGTAAGCAGTTCCAACAACAATTTCCATACAAAATAGTTTTCAAGGCCTACAACACCCCAGCCTATGTATACAAATCTGTTGTACTTGTGTAGAAATAGGGGGTTAATAATGGGTAGGAATTTTATCTAAAATACTAAAAATATACTGAAAAGTTGGGTTTTAATGACAGAAATTATCATAGCCTTCTTTTCACAAAAATTTAAAAGCTTGCGTTATTTTGTACGTCAATTTCCTGCAACGATATTTTAAAATAGAGGGCGTTCACAATTCTCGTCTGGCAAACTTACAAAGTTTACACTTCTGCAACGCAATTGAATACCCTAATTGATTTTAATGCTATAACAATACTATGAGTAATACGCCAAAAGTAAAAAGAAAAAAAAAGGAAACTTTAAAAAATACACTTTTCAAAATGTTTTCATTCGGCACGCTACGATAGAATATACCTTTGTACGCAAGAAGCTTAAATATTTTGATGAAGCGGGCACAATGAAAGCCTTTTAGAAAGTGTAAGTTTTTAGTAGGATGTCCAATCATTTTTCGTCACAAAATATAACTTTTGTATGTTGAAGGTGCGATCGACATGACCCCTTACCTCCTTAAGATGTGTTTTTGTTTGATACAAACCTAGTAAACAAACAAGGGCGTTAGAGTGGGCGTTGCACTCTGCTGAAACAAACTTGCGCTGCGCAGGAATCTCAGGAATCTGCATGCCTAATCCCAGTATTGTAGCTTTTATAGTTCCCGAGATCTCAGCGTTCATACGGACAGACGGACATGGCTAGATCGACTCGGCTAGTGATCCTGATCAAGAATATATATACTTTATGGGGTCGGAAACACTTCTTTCTGCCTGTTATATACTTTCCGACGAATCTAGTATACCCTTTTACTCTACGAGTAACGGGTATAATTACCATGTCAACATTTGAGACACAAAATGATTATACACTCGTCCAAACACACTATTTAATTTTTTTCGTTTGGCTTGTTTCAGCAAAATATTTAAGCCCCATGCCGACACAGGCATTTTATATTGCAGCGTGCCGAGTTACGACATTTTACAAAGTGTCTTTTGTTTTAAACATCAATCAACATGGGTATACTTTATACTTTCGTTGTCATATAAATTATTCGATCTTTTTTCGAAATAAAGCGACTGTTAAAATTGGTTTTTCCAAGAAAACGTTTTACTAAATTATTAACATATTCGATTGCTTTACGAATTTGGAAAAATTTTTGACTTTATTTATATTATGAGTGTTTGTATTTATTATATGTATTTAGTCGAGTGCCTCAACTATGATACATCCGTTACTCAGCTAACCAATTTAAATAAATATATCTTCGATAGAGGCGAAGAATCATCGATGTTTATCTACTGGCTGTGACGTCATTGACGGTGTTTTTGCTAAATACGGTCATAAAATCATTACTTTTTAACTAATGGTCGACTTAAACCATTTTCGGCGTGCCATAGGTATTGCCAAGCGGAATAAATTAAAATGTATTATACCCGCTACTCGTAGAGGAAAAGGTATAAAAGATTAGTCGGAAAGTATTGCGTGTTAGATTGGGCACTCTTAAGTTAAGGTCAGACGATCAAAATATTTGAAGTATGGAAATTTAAAACGAAATATTTTATGTTCATTGTAAGTACATGGCAAACTTAGATTAATAGTATCAAATAATTTGGTCGTCTGACCGTAGCCTAACGGCCACAACGCTGAAATATGTCTAACGCCCATATCTTAAAGATTTTGTAAAGGGGTACATGGGGTAATCTTTTGTTAATCAATACATAGGTATTACTGTAAATAATTTAAATCGGATTATTCAATCGGATCTGACCAATTATTGTAACAGCCGCTAGGTGGCGCCTTGCAATCTCGGAAAAAGATGCTTTGCTGCTTTTATGTATCTATCTCCCTTGCGCTCCATTTGGCTGAGTAATCGACTATAGAGTTCTTCCTCGCTTGTTTTAAAGGTGTCTTTTCAAAGTAGAATTTCTTGCTTACAAAATTTAGTTTTTTGATCTTTTGCACATGTCTTTGAAATTTGAAGTCAAAATTAAAATTCATGGCTTTTTCAAAAATGTTGTATTGAAAAGAACGTGTTTAAAATTGTAGGTAAGTCCGAAAATATATCCACAATAAACGCTTTACGATTCAACGTGTAGTTGGGAATACCCCCTGGCCTTTAAGTAAACTTACTATATAAGCTCTATTGTCGCTTTAAGGGAAGTAAAATGTTAAGAAATAAGTTGGCTTTGGCGCTACTCAATTTGATCCATTGGCAAGTAGGTCAATAAACCCGTGTCATTGCCATTGATTTCACAAGTCGTTGAAGGAAATCCATTGCCAAGCGATTCCGCTGCCAGGTTACCAAGTTTATTCAATAAGTACACCCGTAAAGAGTCAAGACCAGGGGTTCAGCCAGTCTAGCTAGAGCCGTAGGACCGAAAAGACCGAAAAGACGAAACGGAGCTCCGAAGAATATAAGTTGGTAATATATACTGTATATCGACCAATGCTCTGCTGGGCCAACGAGGATCATTATTTGAGCCAACGCTACCCGAATCCGCAGCAAAAGGCACCCGAAACACTGAAGAACCTTCTGTTGCGATCCAGTGTACCAATAGTGAGTGCTCCGAGTCCCGAGTGGGAGTTGCAATCCGCCAGCACTATGGCACCGCTCAAAGGCCAGGAAGTGCTTAAGTTCCACAAGCACTCTTATCTCGAGAACCGCATCTTCGATCACCGTCTGGTCAAGGACAACCTTTTGGACAAGTGGCCAACAGCCGACATGAACGAGTACAACGAGCGCAAGGACCACCGCAACCTAATGGAGTCCTATGTACCGGCCACAGTCCATATCATTAACCCAATACTCCATCTTTTACCATTATGTTTCGTTTTATTTCACAGCACATCGCTTTATAGCTTCATCTAGTTGAGCTCAAAATCGTTAACACCACTCGCTAACAACTATAATATCTAGCGTTGTAATTATTATAGGGTAGATGCGCACTTTTGAAGAATTCCAAAGATATACTTCTTCGAATTTTATTTGAGAAAAATGACTGCAATCATATCATATTATGTCCCGTAACCTTCCCCCAGTAATTATACCCGTTACTCGTAGGGTAAAAGGGTATATTGTATTTGGGGAGCAGTATGTAACAGGTAGAAGGAAGCGTCTCCAACACCGTAAATAATATATATTCTTGATCCGACTGCCCGTCTGTCCGTGTGAACACTGTGATCTCGGAAACTATAAGAGCTAGAGGGTTAAGATTTCAGATTTCGATTTCTTATTTTCATATGCAGCCCACTCTGACGCCCACAAACCGCCCAAAACTTTAGCTCTTAATGTTTTAGTGCAAGAAAAAAAAAACTTAAAAATCTAGAAAGTGGGCATGCATATTTGGGCTTCCTGGGCAGAGCAAGTTTGTTTCAGCAGGGTGCCACGCCCAGTCTAACGCCCACAATACCCGTCTAGGACTAACATTTTTTAACATTCCATTCATTAAAAAGTTGTAACCAAATAAAAATGAATAATTTGCTAATTTAATCGAGATTGCACACCACATGTAGCAAATCAGCTGTTTTCATTAATACGCCACCAAGCCGCTAGAGGCGCTATGGACTCGCTGGTGTTATAGGCTAGGTGGCGCTAGCCACGAGCAAGTATATATCCATCCCTCTCGCACTCTCTTTAGCTGAGTAACGGGTATCTAATAGTCAAGGCCATCGACTATAGCGTTTGTTCTTGTTTAAATTTGGAAAAGCAAAATGTACCCCAACCCATATTGTTGTCTATTGTGTTATACCACCTCATCAAAACTGCAAAAGATTGTGCTTTTTACTTACAAAATTATACAATTAAATTAGGTTCTAATAGAATTTGTAATAATTTTAGGAATTGGACATGTTAAAAATACCTTAAAGATAGTACTTCAAGTTTTAAGGTCAAATATCTACTTTTGAAACTAGTTTCCATGTCGAAAATTTTATTCATCTTCTTTTTCGATTTACATTTTTTTGTGAGCAATCAGGGCAGGCCCTTCCGAAATTATGGGCCCTGTCATCAGCCCCCGAACAGAAATTTCTTTAGTTTTTTTTGCTTCTCGAATAGAAACGTATCTCCTTGAATTTGTTTTTTTTTTTTGAATCGTCGATAACTTTCTAGCACCCAGTCCAAATTCCAAGTGGCACAAATTACTAGTTACACGCTTTAGACTACAGTACACTAAGTCTACCGATCCAAAACCGAAACCTCCGACCACGATGAGTCAGAATGGTGCTGGAGCCGGGGGATCCGGAATCCCCCAAACTACGGTCATGTATTCACAATTGCAGCCATGGAGCCAGGCGGGCGCTCCTCCCTGCATGGAGCCCGTCATGGGACCCTCGATCCCGCCGAGAGTTGGAGCAGCATACGAGACGCCCACGAAGCACCCGTGGCGACCGGCAATGGCCTATGAGCTCATTCAGGTGAAGCACCTGCCCGAGCAGCCGGTGACCAACCAGCTGACAAAGCAGTGCTTCCTGCCCAAGGGCATGAAGACGGACGGGATGATCTTTCCCAACCTTGTCACTGGATTCGATCGCAATCCGCAGCATGCTGCCCGGGCCGCCCTCTACACGCGTTATACTAGCAACGAGTGGTACAACAATAACATGACGAAGTACTCCGAGTCCAACATGAACCGGTAAGTGACCTCTCACTTCCTCCCTAATAGCTCTCCTCTCGTTATTGGCGTTTCAGGGCGTTAGAGTGGGCGTGGCACTTGGCTGAAGCAAACATGGGGTTCATAGGCACTAGTATAATCTATATGAAACATTTTAACTCTCTAGCTTTCAAAGAGAGGTTTTAATTTCCCAAACTGGCACCACATAGCGATAACATCTTAATTGCGCATAACTTTTTAAAGAATGGTCAGATTATAACATTTTTCGGCTTGATAAATGGATATAAATAATCAAAACAAAATCTCATTTACACTTTCAACATTTTTGCGTTGGCAAGCTTAGAATCCAAACTTGAAACCCCAAGTCTCTAGCTCTTATATATAGTTTCCAAGATCATAGTGGTCAATCGGACAGATTGACGGACACGGCTAGATCGACTCGGCTAGTGATCCTAATCAAGAATGTATACACTCGAAACCGCTTCCTTCTACGTGTTACGTACTTTCCCCAGATGCAATATACCCTTCAACTTTACTAGTAACGGGCTTAAAAATTATGATCAAGAGTATTTCTTCCTGAAATGTTATTTTCCCCTTTGCTTTAGCAACTTGTCCGAGCGCATGCGCAACGACGCGGTGCGTCTGATGCGGGAGACGGATGAGAAGGCGACCTCGGGCCAAAGGGACGCCGGTCGAAGGCTGGGTGAACGGATCACCGACCTGACGTTCTGGCGCAACGAGCTGAACGCGGAGCTGGAAAAGCTTATCGCCGAGATGTCAGACATCAATGAGCTACAGCGGCAGTGCGGTAAGGCGCTCCTCGACTTGGAGATCCCCTTGCACATCGCCCAGGAGTGCCTCTTCCACCGGGAGTCGCGCCAGGGCACCGAGAAGGTGCACGACATCGTTGAGAAGGCACTTCTCGTGGAGATCAACAACCTGAGGAACTCCCGCGACCGTCTGGGCGGCCTGCATGAGAAGATTTCGAAGCAGGCGCTCGACTGCCGCGGCGCCCAGCATCTGCTCGAGGACGACGTGGCTCACAAGGAGTCCTCGCTGGGCATCGACTCCATGTGCCACCAGCTGAACAACCACAGCCGCGGCATAACCTACTACGGCGGCATCGAAAAATTTGATCCCTCGGTCAGCACCCAGGAGTCGTGGGCCCAGGCTAGCAGCGAGCACGTCCGTCGGTGAGTTTAATTTAATGGGTATATGGTAGTCGACTAACGCGTTCTTTTGTTTTTTGTGAAGAGCCATTAAAGCTTCGAACTTGAATGGATTAACTTATTTTTAGGTTTATATTTATTATTTATTAAAGTAAATTTATAAATTATTAAATGTTAAAAAAATTACTTTTCGATGTACACCTTCAAAGTTACACAAAAAAAGATACGCCAAGGGTAGTAACGATACCGGACAAACAAGTGTTAGGAGTTCAAGTGAAAAACACACTTTTAATGAATGTAATTTTTGTATGAACTGAAACAATTAACAATTATTGAAAAACGATTCCAATTGCTTTAGTTCATGCACTAGTGACACATTTGCTAAACATATGATATGAAAGAGATCGGTCAAGTCGTTTTTGAGATACTGCCGGGCAATTCTTCTCAGGGCTGTATCTTTTGAACGACAATAACTGTTGTTAAATCCTTGTAAACCACATGTTTTACAAAAGTTATTATTTTTTAAAACCGAGACAGTTGAGACCCCCTTAAAGCCATGTTTCCTTATGTCTACGATGTTTGTATTGTCCACTTTGACTTGCCATTCTTATCGTAAACCTTTCATATCCGTCTCTGCAGCTCCCAGGCGGAGCGGGCGAAGCTCTCCCAGCTGCGCAGCGATGCCCAGAGCGTGGTTAACTCGGTGGCCACCACCGTGTGGGACTTCTGGAGCAACACCAACAACGCCTTTGATCGGCGCTCGCAGGAGATGGCCGAGGCAAAGAACCGGGTCCAGTTGCACCTGCAGAAGGTGCAGCAGGAGCTGTTCGACATGGAGAAGCACCTCTTCCTGCTCCAGAAGGCCATTCAGGACAAGTCCGGGCCGCTCAAGGTGGCTCAAACGCGGCTGGAGGCCCGGTCCCACCGGGAGGGCGTCGAGCTGTGCAAAGACCATGCGCAGGACCGCCTCGTTCAGGAGGTACAGGATATCCAGGGCGCCGTAGAGACGCTGCACCACAAGCTGCAGGAGGCGGAGGCCACGCACCAGGGTCTCCTAAAGACGCGCTGCACCCTGGAGGTGGATCTGAGGAACAAGGTCAACGCGCTGTTTATCGACCGGGAGAAGTGCATGAGTCTAAGGCGCTCCTTCCCGGTCAGCAATCTTATCAAGTACTGATTCAGTTCCGGCCTCCAGATTCAGGCCTCCCATTGCACCGGAGCACTCGCTTTTCACGCCACCTATGTCGTAGCCAGGACACAGTAAGTTGGTATCTGTGTGCCCACTCCAGAAAGCAAACCGTTTTCTTTCGGGAGCTTAGTAAATCTTTTACTGGCAAAAAAATAAAACCTTAAAAAAATTTGCATTGCATTTTAATATTTATCTGGAGAGATTTATTAATACGCTTCAAGATAAAACAAGAGAGAACGCTGTAGTCCTTGCCATCGACTATTAAATACCCGTTACTCAGCTAAGGGGAGCGCGAGGGAGATGGAGATGTGCCAGCAGCAAAGTGGCTATTCCTATTATTGCACACTTTATTTGCTTATAACTTTTTAACGAATGGTTCGATTTGAATGTATGTAGTTGGACATTGATAATCAAAAAAAAAGGAATATATATATGTACATAAGTGCAAGACGATCTAGTTATGGGCGTTTCTGTAGGCGTGTCACAACTTGTGAACTACTAAAGCTACAGTCTGTGCTGTATGTCGTTGGAAATGTATTTTTATACCCGTTACTCGTAGAGTAAAAGGGTATACTAGATTCGTCGGAAAGTATGTAACAGGCAGAAGGAAGCGTTTCCGACCCCATAAAGTATATATATTCTTGATCAGGATCACTAGTCGAGTCGATCTAGCCATGTCCGTCTGTCCGTCTGTCTGTCCGGATGAACGCTGAGATCTCGGAAACTGTGGGAGCTAGGCTATTGAGATTTGACGTGCAGATTCCAGAGCTTCTTACGCAGCGCAAGTTTGTTTCAGCAGAGTGCCACGCCCACTCTAACGCCCACAAACCGCCCAAAACTGTGGCTCCTACACTTTTGATGCTAGAATAAAAATCGATTGACCCAAAAAAAAGTTTGCCACGCCCACTTTAACGCCCACAAACCGCGAAAACCTGTGACACCCACAATTTTCATGCTAGATAAAAAATTGTATTTGTATTGGTCTCGGCAATACCTATCGATTGATCGAAAAAAATTTGCCACGCCCACTCTAACGTCCATAACGCTTAATTCTGTATACCGCCGGTAGGTGGCGCATTTTAATCTCGCTTTGCTGCTTGCATATCTCTATTTAGCTGAGTAACGGGTATCTGATAGTCGAGGTACTCGACTATAGCGTTCTTCCTTGTTAAATACTGTGTACGCCTTAATAACATGATTTGTCTAAATACCATCGTTTAAAAATTATGGGCAAAAGTTATCTTTTCCGATTTTTTAGCTGTTTTCGATTTATCAAAAACGGTTCTAACGATTTCAGTTTAAACTTTAGACTGTAATGAGTAAATTTAAGAAACAAGCTAATTTATTTAGTCGAATGTTTAATAATTTTTCATTACAAAATTTTATATCAGTAGTTTTGTATGTTAAAGGTGCGATCGTCACGACCCTTTACCTCGGAAAGAGGTGTTTTTGCTTGATATCACTGTGGACGGCAGTCCACGTAGTCACGAAGAGCACCATGAGAGTGTGCAAAGTCGACTACTATATATAGTCGCAGAATTGAAAATCTACAGTGATGGTCTGATCATAACGATTGATGCACATATCGAAAGGTATTGCAAAAATTAAAAAGATTGCCTACCAAGACTTTAATAATTTCGGTTGGCTTAGAAAGAAATGCGGTGGAAGTGTAAAAAATTTAAAACATTTGAGCTTGTTGGGCTGGTGGGAATAACTGGTTATTAGCCAAGTTTTATTCTTACTGAGAATACGAGGGAATACGCGAATGACACCTAATTTGTTAAAATCCGATAAATCAAAAGTTATTCCGCTAGTTTGGCGGGAAATCCAAAAATATAGCTAAATTTTAAGGGCCTATAGTTTCTACACAACTAGTGCTACAGATACGTTCTATGTGTCGCTGAAAATATAATATAATTAGCTAATAACGCCCTCTTTACTTAAATTGTCTTAACACAATAGATTTAAAGTTATAGCTAAAAAAAATTTAAAACCACTTTTTGGCTATTTTCTCGAAATTGGTTTATAATAAATTTGTAAAAGCCGGAAACATTATGTACATACATATGTTGAATTTCCGATGTCCAACTACACACACTTTATTTAAATTCCTAAAAAAAATGTTTCTATAATTCAGTACCAAAGCAACCAAGTGATCGTGGCCTTGCCAATGGAAATACATACATATATTGATTTTAAGGCCATTACAATAGCTCAGATATGAGTATTACAGCAAAAGTGAACATAGCTCCTATTTAATAATGGATTTCTAAAACATAAACATCTGATATCAAATAAAAACACCTCTTCACAAGGTACATTTTATTTGTTTAAATATGTCTAGACTTAAGGTTTGAGTCGGTGCTAAGAGGCTAGTCAAGTCTTCCTCCGTCAAGTGTATTTAAGTACCCTACTAACAGCGTTGCCATACAGCCCAGTGCCAGCTGATTTTTAACTAGTTTTCATTATCAAACGCAAAAGCGAAAAGAATGTCGAAATTCCTGTCTCAAACGGTTTTGAATACGCTTCGTAACACGCGCATTGGCCCGCGTCAGCTGTAAGTGCTTCATGGGAGACTACGACAACTAGGATGATCCATTTTCCGCTCTTTCCAGGGTGCGCAGTTTTGCGGGCATCGCCTCCACGCGTAACAACGCGGAGCCGGCCCAACTGAATGGACAGGCTCTAGGACGTGGTCTCTTGCAGAAGCAGCTGCCGCTGTCGGGCAGGAGGAGCATGTTCATCCAGACGCAGGACACCCCGAACCCGGACAGCCTCAAGTTCCTGCCCGGCGTGGATGTCCTGGGAAAGGGCAACACCTACGACTTCCCCAACGGAACCACAGCACACAGCAGTCCTTTGGGTGAGTGGAGATCCCGGTGATACTCTCGAAGGGGTGCTCACTCCCGAAGTTCTCGATGTACCCCGGTTTCCAAGCCATTTACATGAAGAAGTTACATGCCGGTCAGACATGGTTGTCTTGTAATTGCTTTTCAAAGTTGAGGGTGAGGGTTTTCCTGTCGAAATCAATATGGCTTTTATATAATTTACCGTAAAAGTACATACATATACACAATGGCATAAGCAACTGCCCATCGCAACTCTTAATATTAGCAGAGTTACATATTTGATGTTAAGGTCAAAGACTAAAGTTTGGGATGACACCAATGGTAACACACCAATGCTTTTGGTTTAGCTCGATCTAGTTTACGCATTCCTTCCTTTTCTCATTTTTAGGGAAATTAAATGGTACCCATTACTTTTAGAGTAAAAACAAAAAGTATACATACAAGTCCGTCCGTATTAACGATGAAATCTGGGAAACTACAAAGGCTAGAATGTTTGGATTAAGCATACAGATTCTAGGCGGTCTGCTTTATCCTAGTGCTACGCTGATATAATGTTGTTCCTGCGCGCTAATTTTTTAGTCTAACTTGAAATTGTTTTTATCTTTTTATACAAGCACACAAATAACATTTATAATGCTACGGCACTAAGATTTTATTTAATTTCCGTGCTAATAAATTTGTATGTTACCATACAACATTCCCGAAAACAACGGGTATGCGTTGCGACACAGCGAGGCATTTCGTATTAACTTCGACAGGAAACTTATTCACTAGTTTACATGTAAAACCCTTATAAATATGATTTATAACATATCGTTTTAGAAAGATATGCCCCTTTAAAGTTTAAAAATGTTTGGCTCTCAAAGATACTACTCAAAAACTAGGTATCGAATCATCTTACTCTTTGATTCCACAATGTACAATGGTACATACTATAAATGGGTAGTTAATTACTAAAGGTGACACTTACCTGAACCAAACTAGTAAAAACAAAATTTCCGACGAAATGAATGGACCAAGCCAATCATTCTTCTTCTTCTCACTCCTTTGAACAGGAATAAAGTATAACAGAAACACCGACTTGGATAACGCCGGATGCAGGCTAAGAACACTAGATTCCCAGCTAGAAAGAGAGGGCAATCTGTAATATCTCTTTCTATTTCTTTTTCGATAATTTTCGTCAGCAGACTTTGCTAGAAGATAACAATAAAGAGGCGCTATTTCTGTCTGCAATATCAGAATTTAACTTTAAATCAAAATCCTGAAACAATTCCTAGATGCACAATACGTTATTTAATATTCCGTCTAAAACTGGAGTTATTTTTTATTCGTTTTTTCGCAGTTTATTTGTTATAAAATATTTAATTTTTAAAAACACCTAAAAATGTAAAAAAAAAAGATAAAATCAGACCAATTTAAACCCGTAATTGTTTGTTATTTTACCTAATTTCTCAATATGATAGTCGAAGCACTCGACTATAGCGTTTTTAAATTTAATTATAACTGAATGTGCTTTAATCAATCCCCAGCCAAATTGCTGTTCCGCGTGGAAGGCGTGCGAGGCGTGTTCTTTGGTGCCGATTTCGTCACCATCTCGAAACAGGAGGGTGCCGAGTGGAGCCTAATTAAGCCTGAGGTGTTTGCCGTCATAATGGATTTCTTTGCTAGTGGCTTGCCCGTCCTTCAGAACGCCGAGCCCAATGCGGACACCGAAATCCTCGAAGACGACGACGAGACGGTCATGATGATCAAGGAGCTGCTCGATACGCGCATCCGTCCCACAGTCCAGGAAGATGGCGGCGACATCGTCTTCATGGGTTACGAGGGTGGAGTCGTCAAGCTTAAGATGCAGGGATCCTGCTCTTCCTGTCCCAGCTCCATTGTCACTTTAAAAAACGGCGTGCAAAATATGCTGCAGTTCTACATACCGGAGGTGGAGTCGGTGGAGCAGGTCTTCGACGACGCGGACCGGATGGTGGACAGCGAGTTTGAGCGCTTTGAGAAGAATCTCAAGACGCTCAAGCAGCAGGAGCCAACTAGCGGCGTTCCTAATTAGAAGGACTCATTGTCTTTTCTCCTGTTTGCGTTGCTATTTCTCTAGTTGTATACATAATGTACATGTAGTTGATTGTTTAAATAAATTTACGGCTTTAAGCTTAACTTGTAATGTATAACTTGTAAGATGCATTAGCGAGCTGTTTATTAAGTTAAGTAAATAACTCTTTCAGGTTCATAAACACTTTAACAGGGTAATAGCTTTAAAACTATTTTGATTTCAGGGCGGAAAGGGTCTTACTTAAAATTTGTTTTTTCTTTAAGGGTTAATATGTATTGAACATACTGCCAAATTGCAGTATGTAACTTACACTGGGATGTCGCAGATCAGTGGCATTTTTGCCCAAAAAAGGCTTATTAAATAATTTCCAAACATGGTACACATCTATATAAAAAACAAGAGAAAATTACACAGCAACACAAAATGGACCTTTGCGAAATTTACAGAAACTATTTCAACTTGCCCATGGTCATCCCGAGTAAAAGCCCCACATAAACTTTATCCCCATCACCTACGGGTTCCGTGATATAGATGAGAATTCAAAACCGATGTTTTTCGACATTTTGAATTATGTGGCCTTTATAATTGATCTTATCTAAAATTTCGCTGAAACACACTCCCATTCAATATGGCAAAACTAAAATAGAGCCCCATCTTAAACCATTGCCCGTTTGATAGGTGTACTAATGAAAATAGTTATTTTGTTAATTTCCTGATATCGTGTCGAAAAATGATTAAACATTCGACTAAATAAATCCTTTTTTAATTTCCTCATAAGAAAATGTCTGTGTAGGCGCTTAAATATATTTATACAGCAAAGAAATGTGTTTTTCACCTCGTCAAGAGGTGTTTTTGTTTAATCAATAATATCCTAGCGCTACAAGTTTGAGATAACTTATCAGCATCCTGAAAATGTTTGTATAAGACTCGCATTTTCCCTTTTTGGGATATTTGCTTAGCGGTGTGAAATATTTTCATAAGCTCTCTTTTCCATTGTGCATTTTACTTGTGAAGTTTTTACAGAGACGGTAGCACATTGATGTAACTTACTTCGCAGCTCACGTGCTTTTTGTGCAAAGTACAGAATTTCCCTGTCCTCTATTCAAAAAAGCTATGTTTTTCATACGGAATCGTTCGACTGGGTAGCCAAACAAGGGTGCAACTTCCTTGATCTTTCAAATAAAAACAACGTACAAATGTTCTATATTTACTATTACTTAGACAACAAAATCAAACAAGTGTGTTTATTGTTTCAATAATTTTTATTAAATATTAAATACTACATCTATACCCTCCCTTAACGGCTGCCTTGTTTTGAAAATTCGAATTATTGGGTAATTATACCCAACACTATTATATTAGTGTAATTTAACTCGTTCGCATGTTGAACGAAAACTAGGGTTTAAACGTAGGAAACCTACGGAAATTCAAAGTTTAATACCTAATTTTAGTTTAACAAGCGTAAGAGAAATAGACCTTTAAAATAATGTTTCTTAATCTAGTTAACTAAAAAAATATGTTAGTAAGTAAATTGCAGTCTAAAATCATTTATAAATGATCGATATTCAAATATGGTGGACTCCTTTACTGCGGTGCATAATTCTGACATTATACCCTCTGCAAGGTTGTAAAATCTTCGATGTTGGTGAATCATTCATTAATTTTCAAACAAATAATTGATAAAATTAACATGGGCAAATCCTACGCTGACATCAGTGACATATCCCTCAACTTATAATCGACAAAAACTGGGGCTTATCATCAACATTTATCTATTTTTTTTTTTTTAAAGAGAAAATGAGGTAAAGTGTTACCATTGATGTCATTTGTGACATGTGGAACTGCATGGAGATACCAATATATTGTAGTCCATATTTTTAGCACACCGAAATCTAAAAAGTGTATACTTTCATGAATGTTACTACTTTTCGTGTCATTACTTTTCGAATGCAACAGAAATACATACTCGTTAGATCCCGATTAATATAACGTAGTCTATTTTAACTAATCTCCATATAGTTATAAATTATAAATTCTGACCCAAAAGTCAATAAAAATTTTAAATACTCATCGCTCGGCAACCAATTTTTATCATAGTAAAGAAGCAAATCTAAAAACAGTTGCGCATTTGACTATACGGCCAAAATTTTTGGAGATGGAGCCGTTAAGAGGGGCAAAGGTGTGTCTTGCAATCAATGTCTTAAGATGAAGTGTCGCTATACGAGAAGTTGGTTCCAAACAGAGTGTTGCACACTTCAACGGCCACGTTGCGGCGTGCGATTTTCTTCGATCTGCCGCTGGCGGTGAACTCCTGGTCGTCCACTACTATTCCCAGATGTTGCAGGACATTGGGCTTGTCGCCAGAGGCCCCGTGGTCAACGTAGATGAGTCCCGGACGCATCTACAACAGGATTTATTAGTGACTGTACGCAAAACTGTCCGTAAGCTAGCCTACAATGCATAGAATAGTGGCCGGGTGCATGGTCTCCCAGCCTGAGGGCAACTCGGTGCGCACTGGTGGCTTCTTTGGCTCCTTCGGCACCGCTGGAACAGGCGGTACGTTTTCCCCTCCGGCCGACGGAGCACCACTGGCCGATGGATGCATTTCTGGCACGACATAGCCCTCGCGCTCCCACTCTGCAAACAGCTTGTAAATAGCAAACGAGGCGAGATTTAGCATGGGAAGATCATCCTCCTGTGCATCACCCTCATCCTCGTTGGTTTCCATGGGCTCTGGTCCATTTTCAGAGTTAGAATTACGCGTCCTGTTCGGCTTGGGTGTCATCTTTGCAATGATAAAGTCGCGCCAAGCCTTCTCGCAAGCCGCGTTCTTGGCGGACATTTTGGAGAGACCCTTGCCCTCGTACTGGACCGCGTTTACAGTAACTACGGCCGTAAACCCTCCGTCGGGATTGCTTTCGATGGTGAAATCGCTTATGGTCACACCTTTTACTTCGTTAAGGGCCATTAAGGCGTTCTTCGGCAGCATGGACTTGCGCAGCTGACGGTTCTGGCGCTGCTTCTTGTCACGGGTGCGTTCTACAAAAGGGGAAATGGGGAAACGTAACATTAACTTGTTTTTTAATGACATTGCTTATCCCGTTGATTGCTTATCATGAGAAGTTTCAAAAATCAAATAAGAAATGCTATTTTAACAAGTGTCATCCAGGGCTGCAAGCAAATAGGAAAATATTTTTACAACAAAGCCTTAAGGATTCGCAAGTAATTCATAAGGATGGCAAATTTCACACCTCGAGTTCAGCAAAATATCAAAAGGTATTGCATATTTACATTTAGCTTATTGGTTTTGTCCGCTTACCAGACGACTTCTTGCGCTTCTGAAAGATCTTCTTGAAGGGGATCTTGCCCCCCATGCCGGAGCCGGAGCCGGAGACGGTGCCGGTGCCGGCGCCGCTGCCGTTCTCCTCGCTGACGTCGACGGGGAGATCGTCGTTGGGAACCGCTTCCTCGATAACGACCTCTTTCGGCTCCTCCTTGACTATGATTGGCATAGGCAATTTGGCTGCGATGTCGGCCGCATCCTGCGAGGCCGCCACTGGAGCCGAAACTGAGGCAGGAGCCGGTGGCGATTGATCAGCCACCGGAGGGGACTGCTGCTCCTGGTCATTAGAGGCCTGCAACGGCTGTTGGATCAAAGGCTTGGCGATAGCATTGGGATTCTGCGTTTGCAAAAGAGTTTCATTAGTTGATTAGTTAAGGCAGGGAACTTGTTTTCTTCGTGATGTTCCCCTGGATAAAATCACTTGCAGCGGGCTAATCCTGTGGGTCAACAAAAAAGGAGACTCGCTGGCCGACGGAAACCATCAGGTCGTCAGGTAACCCGGAAGCGTCAGGCTGGTCGGCTGGTCTACTAAAAACCATAGTTCAGGAACTAGCCATGGCCATTCCTGCGACCCGAGTATCCCGAAACGAAGCTCTGCGCCGGCGGAGCCACGTGCCCAGCTAGTGTGGATTCTCCGGTCATAGGATACAGCCAAGGACTTGGACAATTTTACTGTGCAACCACAATTCACCTTGTTCGTGCATAGTAAGTCCCTACTTCTCTGTTGAATTTTGGGAACTACTTTTCGAATAATATTTTACAGATATTACTTTTGTCAGGGAACTGGTAAACATTTTTAATTTTGTTTAATTTTAATATTTTTTACTTTATGACCAGGATAATTGAATAGAATTTTGAAGATTAAAGTCTTACAAAAATACTTCGACAATAAAATAAAAAGTAGAATTTTTAAATATTAAAATAGTTTAAAAATATCGCCGGGAAACATTTTATCAAACTGGTAAATAAAACATCACCCGGCTGAGCACAGAGAAATTTTGGGGACTGCATCCTTCAGTCCTTGGCTAAGTTCTTTATCGGCGTCTCGTTTCGGGCACTTTCGGTGGAGTGAATGGGCATTGCTATCTGACGCAAAACTAATAATTTTAGTTACAATTTCGGGTGAATGCATTTTCAGTAGCCATAAAAGTTAGCGATAACCGCAAGTCCAGCTTGAAACTATCGCAGTGCTGGTCATATCTAGTTGTTCGAAAGCACGAGCAGAATGGAGTGGCAGACGAGGATGGATGAATTGGAATGGGGAGGTGGAATGTGAGTGGAGTGTGAGTGGAATGTGGGTGGGGAGCCTAGAGGAGTGGGGATGCATTGTGGACCGTGACTTGTGGATGCTGGTGGAATTCGGACAACGTCTGCACTTTCGATTAACCCGCTTTTAGTGGCTATTGCAAATGGATTCACAATTGGGGTGAATACACACACTTTCATTTTGTGCGCTGCAAATTATAGAAACGAAAACGAAATCTCTGTTATTTCATACATGTATGTCAAATATGCAGGAGTCAATCAGAATGGTTTTTGTTGTTTTTTCTCATTTCTGTTCACTTGGGGTACACATTATCGTGACGTCACAGGGCACTCAATACATACACAAACTGGCAAAAAAACCAATCGATTCGAATGGAGGCGATTTTTGGTTGAAAATAAAAGAAAGGCAATGGAAAATAGTTGGATTCTTACATAAATTCCGCCGGAGACGAATGGTTTGTTGGTGGCAGCAGTTGGTCGACGAGTTCGCTTCATTTTTTTTCTTCAAAAGATTCCGTCACACGGTTGTAAGTGATTCCCCAGTGAAAACTTTTCCAGAGTGACGGAAAATCGGAGCTACAAAAAGACAGTTCATGAAATATGTACTAAAAATTACCACGAAATAATCATGTTTACTAAGATTGAGCATTTTTGTGTCCGTCAAAATAGCGACGTCGATAAAGCCTACTCAGATCGACGAAAACCGCGAGCTAACCATAGGAGTGAGCGAGAGGCAAATACGCGGCTAACGCTTTTCGTCGGGTTGTATTTCAGCGCGGTACTCAGATGAGCTAAGGAAATACCAGAAAAAATACCAGATTTAGCGAGTGAATTTCAATGAACGCCGTTAGCCGCGACCCAAAGAATAAGAATCCCAGTGCGAAGGAACATGCCGAGTGGGACTTCGCTCTCTACATGGACATCCCGCCGGGCGTGTCCTCGCTAAGAATGTAAGATCTGGCCAAAAATATGATCTGAGACGACCTCTCCATTATGACTCCGTACACAACCAGCTACTTGGCAGCTTAAGCGGAGCTGGACCCGCTGGCTTCTATAGGGAGGAGGAAAATAGGGCGCCCGCTAAGGAACAGTTGGAGGAGCCATAGCCAGCCATTGCCAGGATGCTGGGCGACTTCCTGCAGTATCAGCGGATCAACCCCGTTTCCAATCCGGCTCCCACTTCCTCAAGGTCCAATATGCCCATTGGGACTTGGAGCTGGACTGCGGCGGCGCGGGAAAGATGGCGAAGCATCCGTGGGACGAGAAAGAAGCTTTAAACTACTTATTTACATAAATAAAAACAGTCGTTGAACATACCAATTATTTTTATTTTAATTTCTTTGTGTACCAGCAGACTCCTCCTTTTTAAATTTAAATTTCAAACCCAACGGCTTGACAGTAAGACCATGCTACATGCGTTGCGGGTGAGCTTTGAAAACTTCGGTCACACTACAAAGATTAAGATTTTCGACTAGCGAAACTCTTAGCCGATCTGAGTACAAGGCTATAAGAACTACACGTGCAGGAAAGAGACGAAAAAAAAGTCGCTTCAACTCGCTGCAGCGGAATAAGGGAACCGAAACGCAAATCGATTTAGTATTCCAGTATATTTTTTAGTATTTTGTATGTGCCTAGGTGATAAGGAGAAGGAAACGAATTTGAACTGCAATGGCGCCGTTACAAGGAAATTGTTGTTGGTGCAGGGACGAGAAGGAAGCCTTAAACTAGTAATTTACATAAAAAAAACATATGTTGAACATTCCATTTTTTTTTTTATTTTAATTTCGTTGTGCACCAGCAGACTCTACTTTTTTATATTGTTCCAATTGATTTGTTTTCCATTTGGCAACAAGCCCAGCTGCCTGACAGTAAGACCATGCTACATGCAGTGCGAGAGAACTTTGAAAACTTCGGTCACACTACAAAGAATAAGATTTTTCGACTAGTGAAACTCTTAGCCGATCTGAGTACTAGACCTAAGAGGGAAAATTGAAACACCCACAACGAAAACATTTACAAACCAATGCCGGTAAAAAGATTTAGAATATTACAACTGTTGCAAATGCAGTTAGCGGTATGGTATCTTATAAAATAAGACCAGGAAAAAGTAAATTTTTCGTTAGTTTTAGAGAGTACATGCCTTTTTTTTATTTATGGGCAACAGCTGTGCTCGTCAGCTGTTATCAGATGGCGGGTGGTGGATGTCTTCTGTGGGAATCGGAGTTTCACCTTTGTCTAAAATCCCAACTGTTTCGCATGAATGGATAAGCTATTAATTATCGTTGTTTACAAATATTTTCCCATTACAAAAACTGGGCAGAGTGGCCACTTGCGAGCCATCGAAATATCCAATTCTGTAATGTGTGCAATCTTGAAATAGAGTCTTCCCACAGAGATCCATCCACCATCCGCCTTCCGTTGAACGGATAGTCCATAAGGTTTAGCCGTTTCGAAAATTTCCCAGTAGTTCCCTCTTCAAATTTGACGTACTTTTTTATGCGATGGTAAGGCGATGATTGTTCGGTGCAACTCTGAGCTCTTCTTCTTGACAGTGGAAATTGAAACATTCACTACGAAAACGTAAACAATGATGACAGGGAACAATCGAAAATGGAAGGCACAGAAGCAACAGGCTTGGTTCGATTAGCCATATCAGCTGTTACCGAATGGTATATGGTAAATGTGCTTTGTGCGAATCGGAGTTTCACATTTAAAAATGGGATCTGCGCCTCCAGCAACAGGTTTGGTTTGATTAGTAACAGGTCTTCAGATCAGCTGTTATCGGATGGTAGATGGTGGATGTGCCCTGTGCGAATCGGACATGTGTGACATTTGTCATAGATCCCAAACGTTTCAAACGGATGGACTTTATGGGAAGGGGCATAAGTCATGATCTATTCATAGATCTGGGTAGTGTGAGAGCAAGTCCTTTGGGTGTGATATAATATAATTAAAAATAAAACCGTCTCTGTGTTTTATAATCCACCGTTCCGTTTTTGCCGCCTATCGACGTCGCTATTTTGACGGACACAAAAATGCTCAATCTTAGTAAACATGATTATTTCGTGGTAATTTTTAGTACATATTTCATGAACTGTCTTTTTGTAGCTCCGATTTTCCGTCACTCTGGAAAAGTTTTCACTGGGGAATCACTTACAACCGTGTGACGGAATCTTTTGAAGAAAAAAAATGAAGCGAACTCGTCGACCAACTGCTGCCACCAACAAACCATTCGTCTCCGGCGGAATTTATGTAAGAATCCAACTATTTTCCATTGCCTTTCTTTTATTTTCAACCAAAAATCGCCTCCATTCGAATCGATTGGTTTTTTTGCCAGTTTGTGTATGTATTGAGTGCCCTGTGACGTCACGATAATGTGTACCCCAAGTGAACAGAAATGAGAAAAAACAACAAAAACCATTCTGATTGACTCCTGCATATTTGACATACATGTATGAAATAACAGAGATTTCGTTTTCGTTTCTATAATTTGCAGCGCACAAAATGAAAGTGTGTGTATTCACCCCAATTGTGAATCCATTTGCAATAGCCACTAAAAGCGGGTTAATCGAAAGTGCAGACGTTGTCCGAATTCCACCAGCATCCACAAGTCACGGTCCACAATGCATCCCCACTCCTCTAGGCTCCCCACCCACATTCCACTCACACTCCACTCACATTCCACCTCCCCATTCCAATTCATCCATCCTCGTCTGCCACTCCATTCTGCTCGTGCTTTCGAACAACTAGATATGACCAGCACTGCGATAGTTTCAAGCTGGACTTGCGGTTATCGCTAACTTTTATGGCTACTGAAAATGCATTCACCCGAAATTGTAACTAAAATTATTAGTTTTGCGTCAGATAGCAATGCCCATTCACTCCACCGAAAGTGCCCGAAACGAGACGCCGATAAAGAACTTAGCCAAGGACTGAAGGATGCAGTCCCCAAAATTTCTCTGTGCTCAGCCGGGTGATGTTTTATTTACCAGTTTGATAAAATGTTTCCCGGCGATATTTTTAAACTATTTTAATATTTAAAAATTCTACTTTTTATTTTATTGTCGAAGTATTTTTGTAAGACTTTAATCTTCAAAATTCTATTCAATTATCCTGGTCATAAAGTAAAAAATATTAAAATTAAACAAAATTAAAAATGTTTACCAGTTCCCTGACAAAAGTAATATCTGTAAAATATTATTCGAAAAGTAGTTCCCAAAATTCAACAGAGAAGTAGGGACTTACTATGCACGAACAAGGTGAATTGTGGTTGCACAGTAAAATTGTCCAAGTCCTTGGCTGTATCCTATGACCGGAGAATCCACACTAGCTGGGCACGTGGCTCCGCCGGCGCAGAGCTTCGTTTCGGGATACTCGGGTCGCAGGAATGGCCATGGCTAGTTCCTGAACTATGGTTTTTAGTAGACCAGCCGACCAGCCTGACGCTTCCGGGTTACCTGACGACCTGATGGTTTCCGTCGGCCAGCGAGTCTCCTTTTTTGTTGACCCACAGGATTAGCCCGCTGCAAGTGATTTTATCCAGGGGAACATCACGAAGAAAACAAGTTCCCTGCCTTAACTAATCAACTAATGAAACTCTTTTGCAAACGCAGAATCCCAATGCTATCGCCAAGCCTTTGATCCAACAGCCGTTGCAGGCCTCTAATGACCAGGAGCAGCAGTCCCCTCCGGTGGCTGATCAATCGCCACCGGCTCCTGCCTCAGTTTCGGCTCCAGTGGCGGCCTCGCAGGATGCGGCCGACATCGCAGCCAAATTGCCTATGCCAATCATAGTCAAGGAGGAGCCGAAAGAGGTCGTTATCGAGGAAGCGGTTCCCAACGACGATCTCCCCGTCGACGTCAGCGAGGAGAACGGCAGCGGCGCCGGCACCGGCACCGTCTCCGGCTCCGGCTCCGGCATGGGGGGCAAGATCCCCTTCAAGAAGATCTTTCAGAAGCGCAAGAAGTCGTCTGGTAAGCGGACAAAACCAATAAGCTAAATGTAAATATGCAATACCTTTTGATATTTTGCTGAACTCGAGGTGTGAAATTTGCCATCCTTATGAATTACTTGCGAATCCTTAAGGCTTTGTTGTAAAAATATTTTCCTATTTGCTTGCAGCCCTGGATGACACTTGTTAAAATAGCATTTCTTATTTGATTTTTGAAACTTCTCATGATAAGCAATCAACGGGATAAGCAATGTCATTAAAAAACAAGTTAATGTTACGTTTCCCCATTTCCCCTTTTGTAGAACGCACCCGTGACAAGAAGCAGCGCCAGAACCGTCAGCTGCGCAAGTCCATGCTGCCGAAGAACGCCTTAATGGCCCTTAACGAAGTAAAAGGTGTGACCATAAGCGATTTCACCATCGAAAGCAATCCCGACGGAGGGTTTACGGCCGTAGTTACTGTAAACGCGGTCCAGTACGAGGGCAAGGGTCTCTCCAAAATGTCCGCCAAGAACGCGGCTTGCGAGAAGGCTTGGCGCGACTTTATCATTGCAAAGATGACACCCAAGCCGAACAGGACGCGTAATTCTAACTCTGAAAATGGACCAGAGCCCATGGAAACCAACGAGGATGAGGGTGATGCACAGGAGGATGATCTTCCCATGCTAAATCTCGCCTCGTTTGCTATTTACAAGCTGTTTGCAGAGTGGGAGCGCGAGGGCTATGTCGTGCCAGAAATGCATCCATCGGCCAGTGGTGCTCCGTCGGCCGGAGGGGAAAACGTACCGCCTGTTCCAGCGGTGCCGAAGGAGCCAAAGAAGCCACCAGTGCGCACCGAGTTGCCCTCAGGCTGGGAGACCATGCACCCGGCCACTATTCTATGCATTGTAGGCTAGCTTACGGACAGTTTTGCGTACAGTCACTAATAAATCCTGTTGTAGATGCGTCCGGGACTCATCTACGTTGACCACGGGGCCTCTGGCGACAAGCCCAATGTCCTGCAACATCTGGGAATAGTAGTGGACGACCAGGAGTTCACCGCCAGCGGCAGATCGAAGAAAATCGCACGCCGCAACGTGGCCGTTGAAGTGTGCAACACTCTGTTTGGAACCAACTTCTCGTATAGCGACACTTCATCTTAAGACATTGATTGCAAGACACACCTTTGCCCCTCTTAACGGCTCCATCTCCAAAAATTTTGGCCGTATAGTCAAATGCGCAACTGTTTTTAGATTTGCTTCTTTACTATGATAAAAATTGGTTGCCGAGCGATGAGTATTTAAAATTTTTATTGACTTTTGGGTCAGAATTTATAATTTATAACTATATGGAGATTAGTTAAAATAGACTACGTTATATTAATCGGGATCTAACGAGTATGTATTTCTGTTGCATTCGAAAAGTAATGACACGAAAAGTAGTAACATTCATGAAAGTATACACTTTTTAGATTTCGGTGTGCTAAAAATATGGACTACAATATATTGGTATCTCCATGCAGTTCCACATGTCACAAATGACATCAATGGTAACACTTTACCTCATTTTCTCTTTAAAAAAAAAAAAATAGATAAATGTTGATGATAAGCCCCAGTTTTTGTCGATTATAAGTTGAGGGATATGTCACTGATGTCAGCGTAGGATTTGCCCATGTTAATTTTATCAATTATTTGTTTGAAAATTAATGAATGATTCACCAACATCGAAGATTTTACAACCTTGCAGAGGGTATAATGTCAGAATTATGCACCGCAGTAAAGGAGTCCACCATATTTGAATATCGATCATTTATAAATGATTTTAGACTGCAATTTACTTACTAACATATTTTTTTAGTTAACTAGATTAAGAAACATTATTTTAAAGGTCTATTTCCTCTTACGCTTGTTAAACTAAAATTAGGTATTAAACTTTGAATTTCCGTAGGTTTCCTACGTTTAAACCCTAGTTTTCGTTCAACATGCGAACGAGTTAAATTACACTAATATAATAGTGTTGGGTATAATTACCCAATAATTCGAATTTTCAAAACAAGGCAGCCGTTAAGGGAGGGTATAGATGTAGTATTTAATATTTAATAAAAATTATTGAAACAATAAACACACTTGTTTGATTTTGTTGTCTAAGTAATAGTAAATATAGAACATTTGTACGTTGTTTTTATTTGAAAGATCAAGGAAGTTGCACCCTTGTTTGGCTACCCAGTCGAACGATTCCGTATGAAAAACATAGCTTTTTTGAATAGAGGACAGGGAAATTCTGTACTTTGCACAAAAAGCACGTGAGCTGCGAAGTAAGTTACATCAATGTGCTACCGTCTCTGTAAAAACTTCACAAGTAAAATGCACAATGGAAAAGAGAGCTTATGAAAATATTTCACACCGCTAAGCAAATATCCCAAAAAGGGAAAATGCGAGTCTTATACAAACATTTTCAGGATGCTGATAAGTTATCTCAAACTTGTAGCGCTAGGATATTATTGATTAAACAAAAACACCTCTTGACGAGGTGAAAAACACATTTCTTTGCTGTATAAATATATTTAAGCGCCTACACAGACATTTTCTTATGAGGAAATTAAAAAAGGATTTATTTAGTCGAATGTTTAATCATTTTTCGACACGATATCAGGAAATTAACAAAATAACTATTTTCATTAGTACACCTATCAAACGGGCAATGGTTTAAGATGGGGCTCTATTTTAGTTTTGCCATATTGAATGGGAGTGTGTTTCAGCGAAATTTTAGATAAGATCAATTATAAAGGCCACATAATTCAAAATGTCGAAAAACATCGGTTTTGAATTCTCATCTATATCACGGAACCCGTAGGTGATGGGGATAAAGTTTATGTGGGGCTTTTACTCGGGATGACCATGGGCAAGTTGAAATAGTTTCTGTAAATTTCGCAAAGGTCCATTTTGTGTTGCTGTGTAATTTTCTCTTGTTTTTTATATAGATGTGTACCATGTTTGGAAATTATTAAATAAGCCTTTTTTGGGCAAAAATGCCACTGATCTGCGACATCCCAGTGTAAGTTACATACTGCAATTTGGCAGTATGTTCAATACATATTAACCCTTAAAGAAAAAACAAATTTTAAGTAAGACCCTTTCCGCCCTGAAATCAAAATAGTTTTAAAGCTATTACCCTGTTAAAGTGTTTATGAACCTGAAAGAGTTATTTACTTAACTTAATAAACAGCTCGCTAATGCATCTTACAAGTTATACATTACAAGTTAAGCTTAAAGCCGTAAATTTATTTAAACAATCAACTACATGTACATTATGTATACAACTAGAGAAATAGCAACGCAAACAGGAGAAAAGACAATGAGTCCTTCTAATTAGGAACGCCGCTAGTTGGCTCCTGCTGCTTGAGCGTCTTGAGATTCTTCTCAAAGCGCTCAAACTCGCTGTCCACCATCCGGTCCGCGTCGTCGAAGACCTGCTCCACCGACTCCACCTCCGGTATGTAGAACTGCAGCATATTTTGCACGCCGTTTTTTAAAGTGACAATGGAGCTGGGACAGGAAGAGCAGGATCCCTGCATCTTAAGCTTGACGACTCCACCCTCGTAACCCATGAAGACGATGTCGCCGCCATCTTCCTGGACTGTGGGACGGATGCGCGTATCGAGCAGCTCCTTGATCATCATGACCGTCTCGTCGTCGTCTTCGAGGATTTCGGTGTCCGCATTGGGCTCGGCGTTCTGAAGGACGGGCAAGCCACTAGCAAAGAAATCCATTATGACGGCAAACACCTCAGGCTTAATTAGGCTCCACTCGGCACCCTCCTGTTTCGAGATGGTGACGAAATCGGCACCAAAGAACACGCCTCGCACGCCTTCCACGCGGAACAGCAATTTGGCTGGGGATTGATTAAAGCACATTCAGTTATAATTAAATTTAAAAACGCTATAGTCGAGTGCTTCGACTATCATATTGAGAAATTAGGTAAAATAACAAACAATTACGGGTTTAAATTGGTCTGATTTTATCTTTTTTTTTACATTTTTAGGTGTTTTTAAAAATTAAATATTTTATAACAAATAAACTGCGAAAAAACGAATAAAAAATAACTCCAGTTTTAGACGGAGGTTTAAATAACGTATTGTGCATCTAGGAATTGTGTCAGGATTTTGATTTAAAGTTAAATTCTGATATTGCAGACAGCCTCTTTATTATTATCTTCTAGCAAAGTCTGCTGACGAAAATTATCGAAAAAGAAATAGAAAGAGATATTACAGATTGCCCTCTCTTTCTAGATGGGAATCTAGTGTTCTTAGCCTGCATCCGGCGTTCTCCAAGTCGGTGTTTCTGTTATACTTTATTCCTGTTCAAAGGAGTGAGAAGAAGAAGAATGATTGGCTTGGTCCATTCATTTCGTCGGAAATTTTGTTTTTACTAGTTTGGTTCAGGTAAGTGTCACCTTTAGTAATTAACTACCCACTTATAGTATGTACCATTGTACATTGTGGAATCAAAGAGTAAGATGATTCGATACCTAGTTTTTGAGTAGTATCTTTGAGAGCCAAACATTTTTAAACTTTAAAGGGGCATATCTTTCTAAAACGATATGTTATAAATCATATTTATAAGGGTTTTACATGTAAACTAGTGAATAAGTTTCCTGTCGAAGTTAATACGAAATGTCCCGCTGTGTCGCAACGCCTACCCGTTGTTTTCGGAATTATTGTATTGTAACATACAAATTAATTAGCACGGAAATTAAATCAAATCTGAGTGTCGTAGCATTACAAATGTGCCCTGTGTGCTTATATAAAAAATAAAATCAATTTCAATTTAGACTAAAAAATTAGGGCGCAGGACCAACATTATATCAGCGTAGCACTACGCTAAAGCAGACCGCCTAGAATCTGTATGCTTAATCCAAACATTCTAGCCTTTATAGTTTCCGAGACTTTTTGTTTTTACTCTAAAAGTAGATCGGCTAAGAGTTTCACTATTCGAAAAATCTTATTCTTTGTAGTGTGACCGAAGTTTTCAAAGTTCACCCGCAATGCATGTGGCATGGTCTTACTGTCAAGCAGTTGGGTTTGAAATTAAAATTTAAAAAGGGGGAGTCTGCTGGTACACAAAGAAATTAAAATAAAAGTAAATCGAATGTTTGACGAATGTTTTTATTTATGTAAATTAGTAGTTTAAAGCTTCCTTCTCGTCCCACGGAACGCCATCTTTCCCGCTCCACCGCAGTCCAACTCCGAGTCTCAATAGGCATATTGGACCTTGAGGAAGTGGGAGCCGGATTGGGAAAGGGGTTGATCCGCTGATGCCGCAGGAAGTCGCCCAGCATCCTGGCAGTGGCTGGCTATGGCTTCTCCAACTGTTCCTTAGCGGGCTCTCTATTTTCCTCCTCCCTATAAAAGCCAGCGTGTCCTCCAGCTCCGCTTAAGCTGCCAAGTATCTGGTGGTGGTGGTGTCCGGAGTCCTAATGGAGAGGTCGTCGGAGATCGTATTACTGGTGGATACTTCTATTAGTACAACCCGATCAAATTCTTTTGGCCAGAGCTTACTTTCTTTGCGAGGACGCGCCCGGCAGGATGTCCATGTAGAGATCAAAGTCCCACTGTGCATGTTCCTTCCCACTGGGATTCTCTAGTGGATCTGCACTTCAACTATTCTGGGAATTTTCCCCTTTTGTGGAATTGCTTCCTGTCGGTGAAATCCCACAATAAAGGGCATAAGCTTGGACTTCATCTGCACTGAGCTCCTGCATTCGATTTTGCTGTTTTCCTTTCATTTTTAATTTTTAGTTTCCACATCGCCTTTGCACGAACACCGCCAAAGATTAAATTTCTTATTCTTTGGGCCGCGGCTAACGGCGTTCATCGAAAATTCACTCGCGAAATCTGGTATTTTTTCTGGTATTTCCTTAGCTTATTGAGTACCGCGCTAAAAAACAGACCCGTCAAAAAGCGTTAGCCGCGTATTTGCCTCTCGCTCACTCCTATGGTTAGCTCCCGGTTTTCGTCTATCTGAGTACTAGGCTTAATGGAGGAAAAAGTCGGTGAAGCGGAATTTGGTTGCTGAGGCGAAAACCCCCTCTGTGTGAATAGACCTTAAGCCGAGTTTACATCAGGCCTTTGAAAAACACGCACAGTTCGCGCCGGGTTGGACCAGGGCTGTCGTTTTCTCCGAATACGAGGGCCACATAGTTCCACATCACTTACGGGTGACACGGTAACTTAAGTTCACAAAATATAATATAAACGGGAAGAACGAGGGTAAAAGGAGTCTGTAATTAGCATGAGTTGGCTGAATGCAAGCCGGCACCACGGGACATTACCACTGTTACCGGCTCCTGTTCCAAATAATGACGGTTATCACGGTCAGAAATGCTGGAGATCCAACCGGCGAGAGTCTAGATTCTAGACTCTAGATTCTAGAGTCTAGAACAACGTGCCACGGCTGAAGTGTTACGTCACGAACCGAATTGGCCACAGGAGAAACTACAGAGTTTGCATCTTTTAATCTGTATCGTACATTTATTTATTTACTTATTTTATCAGCATATACAGGTTGCGGATGTACTTATTTTTTAAGATTTATACTATTCCATTTACTGCATACTATTAATGCATATTTTTAACATCATTCTTATTTTATTTATGCACTCGCAACATATTTATTTTCTTACGTTATCATACGAGAAAACCATTTATTTATTGCCACACATACGCATAGTTATATTTAGTCCATGGAGGCAATTTGCTCACTGTGATTATGCAATACGAATTATCGAGGTACATATGGTACAGGCATTTATTTAGCCACGATTATTTTATTATAATCTTTATAAATGGTTATTTAGGGGTGCTCCTTGCGAACAAGTTTTGATTTTATTTTCACGCTCGATTTATCGTGGTAACTTTTAAGCGGATTCTTGTAAATCCCACGGGAAATCCTACACCAATAATCGCGTTAAATGGTGAATTCCAAGTCTGGAATCCACTTAAGAGAGCTCGTCTAGGAGCAGGCTTTTCCTTATTTATAACCCCATCTGGTATTTCCCGGGCGGTGGCTGATGGGTTTCCTTACCGGGAGTTGAGACGAACCTGTGAATGTATAGTAAATTGTAAAACCATGACTAAGGAGTAGACTTTTCTTTCGGGAGGGCCGTCGGTTACATCCATGGCTACAAAGCCTACTACTACAGCAGCTGACGTCTAGTGGTAGTTGTAATTGTCCAAGTTTTGGGGATGTTTTGGTCGAACACATCCGTTTGCTTACTATTGCGTGTGAGGACACACGTAGTTCCATTTCTCAATTATATTTGTATTGCAAATTTTATTTGCTTTAAGTTATATTAATTTAAATTTATTATTTATTCGGTATACAATATTTATTTAAGCATGTTCCCTGTAAACGTTAAATTATTAGAGGCATTTTTGAAACACAATGTGTTTGCGAGATGAATTTGCGTAATCAGTTTGGCTTCAAATCCAAAAAAATAGCTAGTTTTACTTCTTGGACGTTGATGCACTATGGTCAGTACAAACAAGTGGCCCTACGACACCAAGCAAAGCTTGTTACGCGCGGAGCCCATCACCGTTTTGGGCGAGTAAACATAATCGCGGACAAAGAAAAAGACAATGTAACAATAGACAATTAAAAATACAGGTCAATACGAATAGACAAAATACATCAAGTAAAACTAATTAGTTACTAGGGAGGATAATATTATTGATTTAAAGATAGGAAGTGAGTCAGTAGTAGATATTAGATGATATAGTCTATTATAATCATTGCAAAGTACTCTAAAAGGTTCATGCATTGCGTAATTAGAGATACAGTGATTCAATACTAAAGGAATATAGTTTCTAGTGAATCTATTTGGCACATTAAAATGCAGGCGACCCAGTAACTCGGGACTCTCTACATCACCATGAATAAGATTTCTAATAAACGTAATACCAAGCATAGTTCTACGGTTAGCTAACGATGGTAAGTTAATTAGAAGTAGTCTACTAGAGTAGGATGTTAGTATTAGGCTTGTATCCCAGTTAAGTCTCCGTAAGGCAAATATTAAGAAGTTTTTTTGCACAGACTCAATCCGGTCTATATGCACCCCATATTGGGGACTCCAAACAGGAGCGCAGTACTCAAGAATTGGTCGGACTAATGAAATAAACAAGGTCTTTGTGACATAGGGATCATCGAATTCCTTCGACCACCTTTTGATAAATGCAAGCACGCCCCTGGCTTTATTTACCATAGTAGTAATGTGATCGGAAAATTTAAGTCTAGGATCCATGTAGACTCCAAGGTCGTCAGCATGCGTTATCCTATCTAACGCACAACCACTCAAAGTATACGTTGAGTAGTGGGGGCTGACACGAAAAAAGGTCATTAGTTTACACTTAGAACCATTTAAATTCAATTCATTTTCAATGCACCATGTTTGAAATGCATTTAGATCCGATTGTAAAGCTAAACTTTGTGCGGGGTCATTATATTGCAGGCACAACTTAACGTCATCTGCGTACATAAGAACCCGTGACTTCGTTAAGACTAATGGAAGGTCATTTATAAATAATGTAAACAGGAGCGGACCGAGATGACTTCCTTGTGGTACACCGGAAGTAACTCGGATTAGGGATGACAAAGAGTTTTTAAAAATGACCCTTTGAGTCCTATCATTCAAATAACTTAAAATCCACCTAAGAAGATCACCTGAAAACCCTAAAAGGTCCAATTTCCGGACTAAAATCGGGTGACTTACAGAATCAAACGCCTTACTAAAATCAGTGTAGACCACATCAGTCTGACGATTCTTTCTAAAACCTCCTATAACAAATGAAGTAAACTCCAAAAGGTTGGTTGTCGTTGACCTACGTTTTATAAATCCGTGTTGACAAGAGGAAATAAGGGACCTACAACTGTGTTGTAAATGAGGCGTAATAATGTTCTCAAAGAGCTTCGGTATAGCTGATAGCTTTGAAATACCTCTGTAATTACATGCGTTCAATTTACTCCCTTTTTTATGAAGCGGGATAACAAACGATTCCTTCCATCTGTGTGGGAAATCGGATGTTTCTAAAGACAAAGTAAACAGTTTGTGCAATGGTCTACACAAAGTCTCAGCGCAATACCTAAGCACACATCCAGGGACTCCGTCAGGACCCGGAGAGTAGACTGGTTTGACCCTTTGCAATTCTAAAAGAAGTGAGCTTTTACTTATAACAGGACAACAAATAAAGTTTGATTTAGGAATGACATATGGGTAAGACTGATCTGGAGGACTTGATGTTGAATAGGTGGTTTGAAAAAACTGTGCAAAAAGATCGGCTATGGCTTGATCAGTGTTAGCAGCCGAATTTTCAAATTTAAGTGATGATGGGTAACTAGAAGATTTACGCTTTGTGTTAACAAAATTATAAAACTGTTTTGGATCCAGTGTAAACTGGGTCTTGCAACGAGCTAAATAGTTTTTATAACACTGAGCGTTAAGCACGGTGAAATCGGACCGAGCACTTAAGTATCGGGAAAAGGCAGCTTGTGAACCTGAAGCTCTAAACTTTTTGTAGAGTCTAGACTTTACATTTTTAAGTCGTGCCAGCTCTTTGTTAAACCACGGAGGTTGGTTTGAAATATTAGGATAATACGTAGGAACGCATGTATCAAAAACTTCGTTTAATATGTTATAAAATATATTAACCGCTTCATTTATATTATTACTTAAGTACAGATTGGACCAATCCGAGCAAGCTATAAGGCTATTAATGAGTGCAAAGTTCGCTTTACGAAAGCAGGGGATGCGTTTAGCTATTTTTTCAGATACTTCATACACTTTTGTACCCGTGTCAATAGTCAGCTCTAGCGTTGGGTGATAAGGGTCTTCTGGTAAAGTAATTGCAGAGGTTCTAGCTATGCAGACACAATCTGGACTGGAAACAAAGCATAGATCCAGTAATCGTCCTAAGAAATTTAATACATGATTTACTTGAGACAATGAAATATCAAGCAAACAGTCAAGAAAATCATGCTGCGTTGAAGGTAACAATATATTTGAGGTTTCGACGGTGGACCATGTCGCCCTAGGTATATTAAAGTCACCTAAAACTATTAACTGATCCCTATCTGATAGTTTACTTGAAATAAACTGGATAGCGGACAGATGATTCGCATATGTCGGGAATTCCGATGATGGCGGAATATATGAACATGTTATGTATATAGAAATACCCGGAAAGGATAGTTTTATACACAGAAATTCAATGTCATTTATTTCGTCGGACGTTATTACTTCAGACGTTAATTCTGAGTCAACTGCAATTAAAACTCCACCTCCACGTCGGGACGGACGATCAAGCCTGTAAGTTGTGTACTTACTTGGAAAAACTTCGGAACTTAGAACTTCCGGTTTTAACCAGGTTTCAGTAAAAACAATAACATGGGAAGACAAGGAAAAACTATCAGTATACAATTTGGTCAACTTACTTTGTAAACCTCTTGTATTCTGATAATAAAGCTGAAGAAAAGAATCTAGTTTTTTGAGATAGATGAGGATGTAGATGTGGATGGCTCTTTAAAGGGATTTCCAACTTCCTTTGAACGAATTTTCTTTTTTTTAGCTTCGTACTCTTTAACAAAAATGCCAACAGGCCAAAAATTGGCTGAGCACATAGTTGCAAAATGAGCACAGGGAACACCGATCTTAAAAGATGATACTTCCCTAGCATATGGAAAATTAAATCGTTCAACCTTTAGATCATCAATCTGAACTTTGTTACGGATATAGGCCGTAATGTCCAGCGATGAAAGGTCAGGATTTAGCCGAGAAACAAAAATTTGTTTCCGCTGCGGTACACAGGTGACTGTTTTAGGTACCACGCATGTGACAGGTTTAGGTACTACCGCATTTACGGCTGCACTACCAGTTTCATTCGGTACTCCGGACGTTAAGTCAACATGCGGCGTTGGAATTATTAAAGTATTGCTTATAGCAGATTTTTCGGGCGTCTCATGCGGCAAAATCTCGCGTCCTTTGCATTCGGAAACCGAATCTTTTTTAGCTTTCGATCTCAGTACCATTTGTGCGGCGGCTGAGATCGACTGCTGTGCTGCAGACCCCGGATCGCCAGAGAGAGTTACACTAGCGGCTACCGTGGGTTGTCTATCGACCGCGATCTTTTTACGCTTAGGAGAATCGGGCTCAGATAGCATACGGCTAGTGAGCTGCGACTCAAGCGCCACAAGCAGATCCGTATTTTTACGGCTGTTCCGGATTAATTCCGTAACAGTGCTTTTTGTAAGCCGCCTTATAGAGAGTGCCTGGGTTTCATAAGCAATGCATTCATCACAATAGTAGCGCAAGCCACTTCTCATGTCGATTGCATCGCGTACCAGGCCCGAATAGCCAAGGCATTTTGCATGAAAAATATTCTCACACGAATGGCACGGAATGCTCTGTTGTCCAGCCGAAATTAACGACTTGCATTTCTTTAAATTGCAGACAGCCATTATCGCGATATTCCGAACCTTATACTTTCTAAACAACTACATGCTATGTCACTAAAAAAGTAATATAATTTGCAAATCACGCTACCTTTGCTTAAATTTTCTTAACACAATAAAGTTATAGGTAAACGTTTTTATATATAACATTTTTTTCTTTTTAAATTTTAAACTATATAGCCATTGAGATTCCTTAACTTTTGATCTATAACACATTTTTTTATAAAAATTACCGTTTGGAAGATATGTATAAAGTGATTAAAGTGCAATCCGTTATAGTGCAGTATGAAAAACATTTCTTGCTTACGTTGAATGCCCCAAACTATGCAACAGTAAAGTATTATTAGAAACTTTTTAAGTAAATCGAAAACATTTAGATGTTTGTCATCGAAAATTAAAGACTACAAATCTTTTTTAATAAATTAATTATCAAAACTAAAAAAAATTTTTGTACGTTGAATTTCCGATGTCTAACTACACATACTTTATTTAAGTTCCTAGAAAAACGGTTTCTATACTTGAGTATAGTGCGGCATTCAGTAACAATGCTAATACATTACGGGTATGAGTATTACAGCAAAAGTGTATAGATCTCCCATTTTATGATTGATGTTTAAAACAAAAACTTCTGATATCAAACAAACACACCTCTTAACCTTGGTAAGGGGTCGTGACGATCGCAACTTCAACATACAAAAGTTCTGATATACAATTGTGTGGCATTTTTCGATTAAATAAATACACTTTCTGAAATGTTTTCATTCGGAACACTACAATAGAATATACATTTGTATGCAGGCCGAAAGTCATAGCAACTATGGCTGATTCCTCCCTGTAGCTTAAGTTTTAAACTTTTGGCAACAGTGTACATTTGTAGGGAAGAAGCTTAAATATTTTGATGAAGCGGGCAGAATGAAAACATTTTAGAAAATGTATTAATTTAGTTAGATGTAGAACAATTTTTCGTCACCAAATGGCAAAGCTAGTTAAAGATATTTTCTCGTTAAACTAGCGGGTTTTTCCAAGAGTGGTAAAACTAACGTTTCCTAGATGCAGCTGTTTACCACTGCTTACGTCAAAAGGGCGTTTAATTTCAGGAGGCAGTGTCGAGCGGCAGTTTTATCCAGATGTCTACATCTCGCGCGCTCGCACTGCCGTCCGCTCTCCCTCTCCATCTCTCCCCTAAGTCTCCGCTCTGCTCTGGAGCGCTTAAGTTAAGTTAGGCTTAAGCAGTTCTTATTTCAAAGTGATCCAATAAACATCTACGCACGTCGCGTAAAAACCCCAAAGTACTCCCGTGTGTTTTGGGTACCATTCGATCTTGGGGCTTCACCTATTGCAACGATCAAGCCACCCCGCCCCAACAACCACCATCTAAAATTTTCAGAACGCTAAATCAACGTTTTCGGACAAGCACACAAACTAACAAACGGGCTAAAAATTTTCATTTTTAAAAATCCCCAAAATCTTGTTTTCGAAATAACTTTTGAACGGATCATCAGTCTTTGCGTTAAAAAGGTGTCACTCAACGCGTACTGTCAACAAGAATCCAAAGAGTCTAATAAAATGCTTCCCCCCCCACAAAAGCTCTTATTTCTAATAATTCACTTTTATACTTTCACCGCTCCTTTTTCTAAAACCAATTGCATTTCTTAAAGTCTTGGTATGCAATTCTTTTCATTTTTGCGATACCTCCTGTTTGGTTTATCACTCGTTACGATCGGACCATCACAGCACATTTTCATTTCTTCGGGTATATAGTAGTCGCCTTCGCACACTCCCCTGCTGCGCTTCGTCACTACGTGGACTGCCGTCCGCAGTGATTTGCGTGGTATGCAACTTTGAAATGTTATGTGTAACCTGCAACTTTGGATGGCCGAAATCGAAATTTTCAAAATAATTCTATTCGGCCAGCTGCACCCATTTCGGCATTTAAGCTTTTTACCTACAGAGAAATCCTCATTTTAGAAAATGTTGCATGTCAAAAATAAGTTTTAGAATTTGAATTAATTTACTTATCATTTTTTGTTTCAGACAACCGTTTAACTAATATTTTTTAATATTACGGTTTCAGGTGTGGTAATTTGTTTGATATACATATAGTAGTCGCCTTCTCGGCTCTCCCGGAGCGCTTCTTCCTCGGATTGCGAGTGCGGCAGCGCGCAGCTTTTCGAGTTCTCTCTGCCAGACTGCTTTTCATTTTGTTTAGTTCCTTTTTGACGGCGGGCGCGTGCACATCGCAAACAATATATGAAAAGAAATATTTAAAAAATACTGTTATTGACAGTTTGCTCTTTTAAAAAGTGCTGGTATAATTATAACCTTTAATGAGCTCAGTAACAAATAAAGAAAGTGAAATATGTTTATAACAAATAAAGAGTAAAAAGATTGTTCTACAAATATAGGTCAATCGAGGGTCCAAAAGAAATCACCACGCGCCTAATTCGGTCGTAGGAACCCATGTATACTAATAAAAAAATTCTACCCAAAACAGCCCTATGCGAATGGTACATCCGTGTATTACATTTTCAGAATTTAAAGTGAAGAAACTTTAAATTTATTACGAAATTTGGACTTCACGTTAAGATTCACTGCTCCGGGGCCTATGCATAACAACTAAACTAAAATATGAAATCAGTAAACACATATACAATTCAACATTCGATTCAATAAATCTATAGGAAATTCCCAGAACTAAGAGGTACAGTTTAATTTTATCCCTTAAAATAAATTCAAATATCATATGGAACACAGTTTAAAATTGTGGAGTCAGCGCATTCATGCGACATTTGAGTCTAAGGTTGGGAGAAACAGCTTTCGGAGAAGTGCTTATTTGTGTCGGTTGACAGAGATTGTCGACCACTTAGAAAGAATTGTTTGTTGCTCTTATTTCATTTTAACGAAATATAAGCTTGTCCTCCAGTATGAGCTGTTTGGAGTGTGAAAAAGAAATATTACTAATAATTTTTTTGGACAACAGGCTGAACTCGATATGTTTCCGTATTTAGCTGTGGGTCATCTATTTGTAAGCCCGTTACTCCTAGAGTAAGAGGGTAAATTGTATTCGGGGAAAAGTATGTAACACGTGGAAGGAAGCGTTTCCGACTCTATAATGTATAAATGTTCTTAATCAGGATCACTGTCTGTCTGTCTGTCCATGTGAACGCTGATCTCGGATACTATTAGATCTAGTTAGTTTGGTTTCACACTCAGATTCCGCACTCTAACGTAAACAAACACCCACAAGTCTGTCTGTCTGTCTAGCGTCCAGATTTTTAAGAGTGTTGTAAAAGTGTAAATGAGATTTTGTTTCGATTAGGACTGCCTATCTACCTATCTGCACAAACTAGTCACCCAGTTTTCAAGCTATCGGGATGAAACTTTCCCAAAAGTGTACTTTCTCTTGCAGTATATATGTACATACGTCGGAAAATAAATAATAAATAATACCTTTTCAGCTTAAAGCTTATTATGCAATTTAAATCATACGTATACTCGTATTACAGAAACCGTATGTTCGGAAGTTTGTAAGTCGGAGGGTTTGCGTTGGTGACAAACGAGAATGTATGGGCGGTTCTTTTACAAGCCAAATGGACTTAAAAAATTATTTTTTTTTACATTTTGGATTTGCATGAAACTTGTTTTACATATACTATTCCTTAAAAAATAAACTTGTGTATCAAGATTTGGCGAAAAAAAAATATTTTTTTACCCCTTGTTCGTATTGCGCCCAACATCCGACTATACAGAGAGAAAAAACTAAGTACATTGTAATTGAATCGAGAACATTCGTTCTTAAAATCCGTGTAAGTACCAATCTTCTTATTTCTAGCTGAATGTTCTTAATTCAAGTTTGAACTGGTAGGAACTAAAAAAGTTAAGTGAGTTGTTTTCGTTCTATTTTCAAGTTGATTTTGGTTTTAATTGAAAAACATATTTGGATCAAATGGCATACGAATAAGTTTTCTTGTTCTGTTTTCCAGAACATTTTGATCTTAGTATGATAACATTTTGTGATTGATTTTATCTGAATTTGGGATCAAAAAAAGAACATTTTAAAATTAGTTTGAAAGCAAAAAAAGAGTTCCCAAAAAAAGCAAAGATAAGAATATTCAGTGTTCATATATATTCCAATTAAATAAAAATATGAAACTATTATATTTTTATTTAATTGGAATATATATGTATTTATGATGTGATAAGTAGTTAATATTTGATTATTTACAGGCTTATAATTACTATAACATTATGGTATATATACATGCTTATAACTATTTAAATCTAAAGTAAATAATTTGTGATAATGTAAAAGTATTTCCCACTTGAATTTCGCCCAAAGAAATCTCTGTCTCACCTCCATTTATATAAATTTGTAGATATGTTTGTATATATGTATGAATGTAGAATACATAAACACACGTGGAGACGAAGGAATTCGTCCTTTTCGAGTTCTTGAAAAAGAAACTTGCACTTCAATGCGTTCAAACTTTAAAAACAATTCATATGTAGAAAGCAAACACTTACATGTGTTTTACGTTCCATACACATAATGTACATACACTAGTCGGCATAAGTATTTTGATAAAACAAAAGTTGAATATACTCATAATTTGAACTTACTAAATGTACATTTTGGCATCATGAAAAGGTCATTTAAATTCCGTTTGAATGATACAAGAATTTTAAAAAGTCGTTTGGCTTATATTCTATTTGCAGTTACTATTACTTTTGTTTAGGGAAGACGTGAAACAAATTTAAAAAGTAGATTTTACCAAAAATTCGGCATTTTCAATAAGTACTGAATGGGTTAAGAAAAGTTGTGTATCATTCAAACAAGATAGCTGCCATTTTTCGAATTCGGCATACATTCATTCTTGGCATAAAGATGTGTTTATACGAAAATAAAGAAATGTCAATAAGATTTTGTTTTAACTTTTAATTTGAGTTTGTTATCCTTCATGGGCCAGCTTCCACCGAGTCGCATAGCTTGAGAAAGCATTTTTTTTTTGCTATTACGGATTGCTCTCTTAAGCTTTTTCGTCGCAGGAAAACTTGTTTAAATATTTATTTATATTTTGTTAACTCATAAGTGGACTTTACATACTTACATAAAGAGATAATTTTAAAACACTTCATTCCACGTAGTGACGATGCGCACCAGGAGAGTGTGCGAAGGCGACTACTTTATATACACGAAGAAATAAAAATCTACTGTGATGGTCTGATCGTTACGAGTTATATAGCAATCGAAACGTATAGCAAAAACTAAAAGGATTGCATAAAAAAAAGGGTGAAGTGGCGGGGAGAAAATTATAAAAATGTTTGTTAATACTTAAAAAATAATTTAAAACTATCAGACCATTTTAGGCTAAATGGTACGTATGAAATAAATATCAAACAAGAACGAACGCTATAGTCGGCAGTCTCGACTATTAAATACCAGTTACTCAGTTAAAGGCAATGCGAGAAAGATGGAGATTTGCATGCAGTAAAAAATGCTGTTTCCGATTTGGCACTTTATTTTTGCTTATAACTTTTTAATGAGTGGTCAGACCTTAACAATTATTGGCACTTAGGTGGGTATTAATAATCAAAAGAAAATAGCACTTACGCTTTTACAAAATGTTAAGAAATGTGAGCGCTACACAGGATTTAGCGTTATGGTCGTTAGAATGGGCGTGGCACCCAGCTTGCGCTGCCGCAAGAACCTCAAAAATCTGCATGCCAAGTCCCAACTTTATAGCTTTTATAGCGTTCATACGGACGGTCGAACAGGCGGAGAGACGGACATGGCTATATCGACTCGGCTAATGATTCTGATAATAAATATATATACCTTATAGGGTCAGAAACGTCTCCTTTACTGTGTTGCAAACTTCTGACCGAAATCATTATACCCTCCGCAAGGGTATAAAATTGTGTATATTTTATTTTAAATTCACTTAATTACTAAACAGACTTGTAACCTTCCTTTCCAAAGGTAAAATTCGACTGCCTCATCCCTTGGCTTTGATTAGTAATCAAAGTTTGGCTTGAAAGAAATGATATTAGTTTGTAAACAATATTTTGGGGTTCACAATATAGTCGATGAAATGAATGATGGAATTCTTAATTAGACTGCGAAATTTAATAAAGGGTTTAGTGCGCAACATTGTCTTCTCCGGATAATAATATTTACTTTACACTAACATTTTAAGTTTCCCGGAGTAAAATTCGACTGCCTGGTCTATTGGATTTGATTAGTAATCAACGCTCAGCCTAGAGGAAATTATATTACATTTGTATCAGAGTTTTTGGGATTGTCAAGAGAGTCGGAAAAATGAATGATGGTATTCTTTTAGACTGCGAAATTCAATAAAGCGTTTAGTCTGCAGAAATGGGCTCGCCGGATATTAATGTTTACTTAAGGTGAACCGAGCTTTGTTTATAAGCTGCAGACGACGGACTGCCCAGAAATTTATTGTGGGTTGAGCTTTGTTTACACTGTGCACAGAAATCAAAATGCGTGAAACAAGAATTCTAAGTAGATAGAGAAAGCTGACTAAGAAGTTCCCTGCCTGAAGTTGTTTATAAGTTGGGTAAGGAAACTATATCAGATGTTGGTCATGTAAAATTTCTATATTCTTATTATTATACCCTTACAGAGGGTATTGTGATTTCAGTCAGAAGTTTGCAACGCAGTGAAGGAGACGTTTCCGTCTCCATAAAGTATATATATTCTTAATCAGCATCACTAGACGAGTCGATATAGTCATTGTCCTTTCCTACGCAAACTAGTCTCTCAGTTCTAAGGCTATCGGGCTGAAACTTTCCCAAAAGACTTCTTTTTTTTGCAGGTAGTATATAAGTCGGAACCAGTCGGATCGGACAACTATATCTTATAGCTCCCATAGGAACAAACGGAAAAAAATGTAAATAAATGATATCTTTGGTGTTTTTAAACATATAACTTCCTACGCTTGGAAATAAAATTTTTTAATTAGTTCTGAATTTCGAATTTAATTCTATCAAAATCGGACGACTATATCATATAGGTGCAATAGGAACGATCGGAAAATTGGTGGGAAAATAATACGAAACAAATAATAGTTTCGGTGTTTCTTGACATATTATCTTATACTATTGGGAATATCACTTATTGTATTTTTAGGAATTTCGAATTCAATTTAATAAAAATCGGACGACTCTAACATATAGCTGTCAAAGAAACGGTCAAAGAAATAATGAAATAATTATTTTAAAAAAATGTTGCCTTGTGGATTTTGGGTTTTGATCGTAATTTCTTTTACTCTGGGATATAGAATATTTTAAATTTTCAGCATTACGAATTTAATTTTACAAAAATATAGCAACAATCCTTAAAAATGTAACATGGTGTTACTAACATTGATTATTTTTTATATTCCTTCCTTTCTTGTTTTCTGTTATTTTTTCTCAAACTTATTTTTCTCAAATAGCAAGAGGCGAAAATGTGATTCCATTTTTTGCTATTCGTGAATTGTAGTGTTGAAAACATAAATTTTAGCTAGTTGATACTATTACTAGATTTTGAAGATAGAATGCTAATAATAGATATTTTCGTAAAGGCCGTTATCTGTCTAAGAAAGCTGTTTTCAGGTCATAAAATACAGTTTTTATTTCTTTAATGGGAATCTGTTATGACTTGATGTTATTATTTTTATTTGTAGAGCAAAATATAAATAAGCAAACGTATACAACCCTATAAAGTATATGTATTCTTGATTAGGAGCCAAGTCAATCTAGACATGCCCGTCTGTCCGTCCGTATGAATTCTGAAATCTCGAGAACCATAAAAGCTAGAATGTTGGGATTAGGCATGAAGATTCTAGAGGTTCTTGCGCAGCGAAAGTTTGGGCGTCACGCCCACTCTTACGGGCACAAACGCCCATGACGCATAAACCTATCTACCTACCGCATTTTCTAAGCCGTTAAGTCTAACCGCATACTAACAGAATATCACATGGAATATTTAAAAAGCGTTTTTAAAAAGGTGTTTAATTGAACAAAGATAATATAAATCTCACTCAGGTGGACACTAATACAAGCAAGAATACTGAAAACAACCCAGTCGTAAATGCCCAGTCTTAAATGACAGCATTCCAGCATGCGTTCTTTCATTATGAAATGAACAAAGAAGAATGCACGCGTTGCATGCCTCTGGAAGCATATATCTGGAATGCACCTGGAAGTAACAAACTAAACACATTCTGAGTGCACTCTTTTTTAATGCACCTGGAAGCAACATACTAAACACCTTCTGGGTGCACTCTTTTTTAATGCACCTGGAAGCAATATACTAAACTCCTTCTGGGTGCTCTCTTCTTTAATTCACCTGGAAGTAACATACTAAACACCATCTGGGTGTACTCTTTTTTAATGCACCTGTAACATGTAGGAATGCACCTAGAAGCATTCAAAAATCAAATATCGGGAAGTTTTCCCCAGGAATACATAAAACTGAATTTAAATCTATATTTTTATTAAAAAATGAAATATCTGGAAGCTTTCCCAAGGAATACATAAATCTGGATTTAAATTTTAAATTTTTATTTACTTATTTTCAATCAGAATCGCTCTCTGGTTCGGCTCCTGGTTCCGGTTTGGCCTTCTTTAGGGCGCTTTTTCCTTTATAAATTTTGTTCTTTTGCCTCACGAATGCCAACCGGATGTCTTTCACGTAGTCCAATAAGGCATAACCTTCCCTTTTTTGTGACTCTGCAAAGATATGAACACATTGAAAATTATTATTATAATGTAATATATTATTTCTAGTATTGGCTACTGTTTATTACAAAGAAAACGTCACAAAGTTTTTAATCAAAAAAATGGACGTACCTTGCAGGACTGAATTCAAATTATGGAAATTTGCAAGTCCATATTTATGTCTAGACCCACTGTAATTCAATTGAATGATTACTTCAGGGCTTATTATTTGGTCCAAGTTTTTTATCAAATTATTCCCCAAAATGGATTTAAAGAGCGGTACCTGAAATAAAAATATAAAAATTACTAGAAACTATGAATAACAACTTACTTTAAAATTCGGAAATAATTAAAAATTATATATCTTAAATCAAAAGTTTACATCGCAATGTAGGAGACGATAATTTAATGGGGCTGGAATCTTCTCCTACATTGCGTTGTAAACTTTTGATTTAAGAAATATAACTTTTTATTATTTCCGAATTTTAAAGTAAGTGTTATTCCTGTTAAAGTCTGTCCGTGAACGTTTCGATTTGGGAAGCTTACATATTTTTCCATTTTTCCGTATATTTTATCGTCCACCTCCTTTAAATGGTCCAGCGACCGGATGGGGAAGTCGGCCTTTAGAGTTGGCTCGACTGGTGCCATTTTCCTCCAGAGAGCCAACATTTGCGCCGTGGAGTCGAGAATGGCAGAGTTCACGGCTTTCAACTCCGCCAGATCAGTCCGCATTTTTCGGACCTCACTCCCCATCGCACGTACTTCTTCCTCCAGGCGTTGGATTCGTCCATCCAGCCCCGCAGACCTACTCTCTTTAGATGGCGTAGGCACATTTTGCATTTCGTGGAGAATGAAATTCAATTTTCTCAAAAAGAGGGAAGAAATATGTTACAAAATGATCTTAAATATGAAGGGCAGCTAACTTCGGGAAGCCGAAGTTTGTACACTCTTGCCGATCGTTGCTATTGCAGCTATAAAACATATCAAACAAAAACACCTCCTAACGAGGTTAAAATATAGTGACGATCGCACCTACACCAAACAAAAGTCCTGATATCAACTTTTGTGACCAAAATGTATTAAACGATCTACGTAATAAATAATAATTAATAATAATAAATATCTTAAGATATGCGTGCGTGTGTGTGCATATATGTATGAATTTGTGTGAGTAATATAAATTGCTTTTACAGCTTTTCTTTATAATGCCCACTATATCCTTTTGTTAAAAATATTTCATTTGCAAATCTTAAATGGCTTTAATAAATATCCTTTGAAAGGACAAAACTGACTTCAAATTACAAACTCATTTTGTTATTCTCAAATTGAAATTGCATTCCTGTGTTTAAAAAAATACATATATATGTTTAAACAAATACGCTACATTATTTCAAATTAATATAATTGTTTACTAGCACCAGTGGGAAAATCCAAAAATATCATTTATAGGAAAGTCTTGCAGAAATTATAAAATTTTGAAACTAAAATATAAGAGTTCAATTAAATATTGACATTGTGGAATAGGTCCTTGGAGAAACCAAAAAAATACGTTCCAAAACATCTACCTCTATTGTAATGTGGAATGTTTTAAATTTAGTTTAGGTAGCAGCCTTCAACCTTTAACCTTAAGTCGCACCTTCAACATACAAAAGTTCTGATATCGACTTTTGTGACGAATAATGCTTGTACATTCGACTAAATAAATACATTTTCTAAAACAATAACATATTAACTTCTACTCTTGGGAATATCAATCTTTTGATATTTCAGAATTTTGAAAAAAAATTAAGACAAGAAAGGAAGTCAACTTCGGATAGCCGAAGTTTGTATACCTTTGCAGTTATAATTATTAAGTTTAGTTTAAAAATTCTTAAAAGTACAAAAATTATATTCCGAATAATTTATTATGATATGTCAATAAACACCGAAGCTATAATTTGTGTCATATCATTTTTCCACCAATTTTCCGATCGTTCCTATGGCAGCTATGGCAGCTATATGCCGACTTTGTTTAAACTTAATTCGAAATTCAGAACTAATTAAAGAATGTTATTTCCAAGCTTGGGAGGTTATATGTTTAAAAACACCAGAGATATAATTTTTTAAAGTTTTTTTTTCCGATTATTCCTATGGGAGCTATTATACGAGTATATAGTTGTCCGATCCGATACAAATCGGACAACAATATCATATAGCTGCCATAGGAACGATCGGATAATTAATGTCAAAATAATACAAAGACCGTTTTATTTCGTTTTCGGCAAACATATACGGTAGTAAATTGAAATTTTAGTTTTCTAAAAATCGGAAAACTCTTGCTGAAATTAAAAATTTTTTGTTTGAATGGGAGTTCCATTCACTTTTGCTGTAATACTCATATATGAGGTATGGTAATAGCATTACATCAAATTTTTCGTCCTTTTAATAATTTATTTATTACAAAAAGTTTTAGTCGATAACAAATTTCTAAATGCCTCCTTTTTAATTAAAAAAAATATCTTATAAGAATTTGTTCTCATCAAGTTACTGTTGCATTTCAGTAAGCAATGAAATGCTGAACTAAAAAAGGTTGCACTTTTTATCGCTCAATATTTTCTAAACCGTAATTTTTATGACAAAAAGTGTTACAGATCCAAAGTTGAGGAATCTCAAGAGCAGTAAGATTGAGAATTTAAAAGGAAATCGGGTGAACTAATTCTGAGAAAATAGCCAAAAAGTGGGTTTAAAATAAAACTTTTTGCTATAACTCTAAATCTTTTATATTAAGACAATTTCAGAATAGGCAGAGTTTAAGCAAATTAAATTACCTTTTCAGAGACATATATCACGGTATTGTTTGTTAATTGTTTAGAAACTATAAGCCTTTCAAATCTTTTTTTTTAGATTTTTCGCTAAACTGTTTTTTTTTTAAAGTCGTGGAACAAAAATGTTCTATATCTAGCGACTTAATACACCCATCAGGTTTGCAAGACCCTAAAATCAAACGTACAAGGCCACAAACAAAGGGACAAACATTTCCATTTTGGTAAGAAGAAAATCTTGTTTTTGAAATAACATTTAAACGGCACATCGGATTTCAACGAATGAGGTGTCATTCGACGCTTATATTCAGTAAGAATAAAACTAGGTTAAAAGGCGCTGGTGATTTATACCCACCGACTCCAGACGCTCCAATTTTCTAAACTTTCACTGCTTTTCTCCCAAAGGAATTGAAATTTCTAAATCATGGTATGCAATAGTTTTTGCAATACCTTTCAATTGGTGTGTCACTCGTTACCATCAGACCATCATAGCAGATTTTCAATTCTGCGGCTATATATGGTAGCTGTCTTCGCACACTCTCTGGTGCGCTTCGCCACTACGTGTACTGCCGTCCGCAGTGATATTTATGCCAAAAGTTGTTCAAATAGGACCATCAATTAGAAATTTATAAGCAAATAAAGGAACCATCGCTAGGTGGCGCTGTTGTGGGCTGTGCAATCTTGGGAACAGTCGCTTTGCTGATTGCATATCTCCATCTCCCTCTCATTTACGTAAATGGTGTACCTCCGTAATTGTGATGCTGATATCGTGCAGATGGCAAGCGTCATCGGCTTAACACTGCTTGATGACAAGTCGGAATTTAAAATAGTTTATTTTTCAAACACGGACTTATGTTTAAACATTTTTTTGTACTTATAAAATTATGTTTAAGAACTAAATAAAACGTTTAGTCAGTATTTTAAGAAAATTAATTGGATCTGAGACGTGTTTGGCAGGAAAGTGCGGGCAGAAGCAGAACAACAATCATAATCCACAACACCGTTAGCTTACTCTAATAAATGAGAAAATATTAAACAATTTATCACATTTATCTATCAATTTAACTAAATATGAAAATTTGATAATAAAGATTTTCCATATCTATTTATTAAACTCTAATCATTTTCATTAATTATCATACATTAAAATGTGTAAAGTTGTACTACTTAAATTAAATATTTAAGAATGTAAATAAAATAAAAAAAAATAGGGAGTTAAATTTTAATTTAATTTGGGAGAAAGAGCAGTGAAAATTAAGAATATTTGATCTGTTGGGGCCGCGATAAATGCTACAGCTTATTAACCTAGTTAAATTCTAACTGAAAGTACGCGTAGAATGACACCTCAATTGTTGAAATCCGACGCTCCGTTCAAAAGTTATACCAGCTCAGAACAACTAACGCTGCCTGATCATTGAACTTTGTTTGTGCGTATCTCAACTCTATTTTAAGGTCCTGGAATTCTTTAATTGGTGCTAAACAGCCAAATACTTTTGGAAAAACCTGCTAGCTTAGAGATAATATCTTACAAATAGCCTCAAGCAGAACACCAGAACTCAAAACGACTAAAGCTACAGACATGTGCTATATGTCGTTTAGCACTAGCAGAGTCGGATAGGGCTTGTCCGTCTGTCTGTTTGTCTGTCCGTCCGTATGAACGCTGAGATCTCGAAAAATGTAAAAGCTTGAAGTTTTGCATTTGGCCCTGTTGCGGGGTGTGCAACTGTGAATAGTCGTTTTGCTGCATATCTCCAGCGCACCGCTATTAGCTGGGTAACGGGTACTTGACAACTAAAGCGTTTTCTCTTGTTTTTTTTCTAGTATCAGAGGTCCTTTATAGTTTTCCTGCTCCGCGTTTTCATTAGCTAGCCATAGGTTTCTGTTGTTGCTGTTACTATTATTATTATTTCTGTTTGCGTAGGTGTATCAAATGTTTGCTTAAAGATTTTGTATTGGTTTTTTGTTGTAGCTATTAAAATTTGTATTAAAAGTATAGTATATCTGCTATATATATATATAGTATAGTATCTGTTATTATTAGGGTTATTTCGATTATAATTGTTATAGTAGCTGTTACTATAGGGATACCTAGAGCTTTGTCCATATTGATAAGTCAAAAAATTAACTATTAATGTTTATATATTCTTTTGTAGCGTGCCGAATGAAAACATTTTAGAAAGTGTATTTATTTAGTAGCACGAATCAGTGGGATTAGTTCTTTAGAAACTATAAGTCTTTCAAATCTAGCTATTTTATTGGATTTCCCGCCAAACTAGTGGGTTTTTCCAAAAATAGTAGAACAAAAGTTTTCTATTTTGAGCTTTCAACGCACATAAAGATCCTAAACCAAACCAAAGATCCTAAAACGGATTCATACAAGCCTACAAGCAAAGGGACAAACATTTTCATTTTGAAAAGTCATCCAACATCTTGTTTTTGAAATAACTTTTGAACGAAGCATCGGATTTTAGCATATGAGGTGTCATTCAACGCGTATTCTCAGTAAGAATAGTTAATAGCCGGGAGCATTTATCCCCACCAGACCCAATAGCTCACATTTTCTAAACTTTCACTTTTACAGCTTCACCACTCTTTCTTCCAAATCAATTAATATTTCAAAAAATTTGGTATGCAATCTTCTTAGTTTCATTCGTTACTATCAGACCATTGCAGCAGATTTTCAATTCTGCGGCTATATATAGTAGTCGCCTTCGTCACTACGTGGACTGTTGTCCACAGTGATACAAATTAATAAAGACATGTTCAAAATTTTTGTGTTGAATATCTTTACTATGAACTTACTTGGCTACACTTAATACAAGTTGTATTAAAATGCATGGATACCTAAAACGCGAATGGTAAAGAATTCTACAAGTAGAATTCACATGTGTTTGTCTGCTTCCACCACTTGTAAAAATTATAGCAACAATTATTTTATTATATTTTATTGATAGCCCGATTGGGCAGTTTGAGCTCTGTTTATAAACTCAAAGTAAAATAAGATGTTGATGCCGCCGTTGCTGGTCGAATTTTGTTGACGCTGCGTCTCGTGAGCTAACCACTCAGCGCTTGCATGGCTTGGATCGGATTTCGTTGCCCGGATTCCCGCTTACTCGTGCATTCGGTGTTGGCCCCAGATCGATGACAGTAGTCGGGTTAACTTATACAATGCTCGGTTTTCCGAACCTTATACAGGGTTGCCCATATTCGACGGACCCATGTTTTTTTTTTAAAAATCAAAGAAAAAAATAAAAATTTGGCGGTTGGCAATCTTAATCATTTAATTTGTTCCAAGTAGATTTGTTTACATCAATTTTTGAATATGATATCTTTCAAATGGCCGCCTCTGGCGTTGATGGCGTATTGTGCCCTTTTTGCAGCATTTTCCATCGTTTTCGCCAACATTTCGGCCGGAATAGCGGCTATTTCTTCACGAATGTTGTCCTTGAGCTCTTCTAGGGTCCTTGGCTTGTTAACGTAAACCTTTGAAACCCCACAAGAAGAAGTCAGGCGGCGTCAAATCGGGCGAACGCGGTGGCCAGTCCAAATCACCACTTTTCGACATCAAACGGCCCGGAAACAATTTCTTCAGAAAATCGATTGTTATGCGACTTGTGTGCGGTGGAGCGCCGTCTTGTTGAAACCAGAACTGCCTCATACGCTTTCGACGAATAGTTGGCATCACAAAATTGGTCATCATGTCGCGATAACGCTCCTGGTTGATGGTAACAGCATGGCCATTTTCATTTTGGAAGAAAAACGGCCCAATTACCGTTTTCGATCTAACGCCGCACCAAACTGTGCTTTTTCGACTTTTTCGTCGTGAAGAGGCACTTCTTGAATCTTCTCAGGATTTTCAGTGGCGTAAATACGGCAATTTTGCTTATTTACGGTCCCATTCAACGTGAAATGGGCTTCATGGGACATGATAATTTTGTTCCAAAATTGATCGTCATCTTCGGCCATTTCGATGACTCTTTGGGCCCATTCCAATCGACGAGGCTTGTCCGTAAGCAACAATCTTTGCGTCAATTGAATTTTGTACGGGAACAAATGCAAATCAACGCGAATAATCCGTTGTAAAGTGGACCGAGCCATGCCCAACTGCTGAGAACGGCGTTTTTGGGATGTTCTTGGGGACCTCTCAACACTGGCTCGTACGGCAGCGATATTCTCGTCCGATCGCCTTGGTCGACTTTTATTTGGCCTCTTCGGATTAGAAAGAGCCTCACCAGTCGTAAATTTTTCGTATAAACGCCTAATGGTGTTCTTAGAAGGCGCACTTTTCACATTTTTTAATTTTTTAAAAGCACGTTGAGTTTTCACAATTGACTTGTTCTGTTGAATGTAAATTTCAACTATTTCAGAGCGCTCGCGTGGCGTGTATTGTTCCATGGTAAAAATCTGCTTGGACTGACGCTTCAAACGCGGTATGTCATAAAGCGATCTGGCATCTCTGTCAAAAGTTATGGCGTCGTCAAATGGGTCCGTCGAATATGGGCAACCCTGTATATGTGCGACATTGGCCCAGTACGTAGTGTGTTTGCTCTTGTAAGTTTTTTTTCAGGAAGATAAATTATTAACTAATCAATATTGTCTATACTCCTTCCCCATCCGCAGTTCTCATTTATAACGACAGTTACTTCTTGAATCATAGGCGGCACATGCTCGCGAATACTTAATATTAATTTTTGTGAAAGCCTACATTTTTAAACAGTTTTCCACGGCTTAGGAACAAAAATTGTTTGACGCAAAAAAATTCTCGAAACTATACAAAGAGGACAAGAAAGGAAGCTAACTTCGGCAAGCCGAAGTTTTTAAACCCTTGCAGGTCGTTCAGTTAGGAGCATTGAATGTACAGAGCTGTCCGATGTTAGGAACTTAAGAATCAATTGCAGAAATATTAAGATAGTGTTCCATTTTCATTTAATACCGTATATGCTTACCGAAATTGAAATATAACGGTCTTTGTATTATTTTGACATTAATTATCCGATCGTTCCTATGGCAGCTATATGATGAAAGTCGTCCGAGTTTCCTAAATATTCAAAGAATGAAATTCCCAATTAATTAATTAATATGTCAAAAACACGAAAGTAATTATTTTTTTACATAACAAATTTTTGTTAACGTTCCTATGGGAGCTATAGGACATAGTTGTCCAATTCGGCTCGTTCCGACTTATTTACTACCTGCAATAGAAATAAGATCTTTAAAAAGGATTCATCCAGATAGCTTTTAAACTGAAAGATTAATTTGCGCTAAAACGGACAGATGGACATGGCTAGATCAACTCGTCTAGTGATGCTCAAGAATATATATACATTCTGGGGTCGGAAACGTATTCTTCACTGCGTTGCAAACTTCTGACTGAAATCATTATACTCCCAGCAAGGGTTTAAAAAAAGGCAAGTGAAGAGATTTAAAAAAAAATATTTTTGCAGTTACTACTTGTTTTGATTGTATAAACTTTTTGCATTAAATACACATCATCAACAATGTGTTAAGTAAAGTCTTGTATTATTTAAACGGAACTTAAACGACCTTTCCATTGATGCCAAAATGTACAATACATGAAGTAAGTTGCAATTTTGAGTATATTTTACTTTTGTTTTGTCAAAATACTTATGGCAACTAGAGTGTATGCTCGGTTTAAAGCTTTGACTAAGTTATCAACTTCTGTTACTTATGATACATACTAGCTTATTATACCCGTTACTCGTAGAGTAAAAGGGTATACTAGATTCGTCGAAAAGTATGTAACAGGCAGAAGGAAGCGTTTTCGACCCCATAAAGTATATATATTCTTGATCAGGATCACTAGCCCAGTCAATCTAGCCATGTCCGTCTGTCCGTCTGTCTGTCTGTCCGGATGAACGCTAAGATCTCGGAAACTATGGGAGCTAGGCTATTGAGATTTGGCGTGCAGATTCCTGAGCTTCTTACGCAGCGCAAGTTTGCTTCAGCAGAGTGCCACGCCCACTCTAATGCCCACAAACCGCCCAAGACTATGGCTCCTACTGTTTTGATGCTAGAATAAAAACTGAAATGTATTGTTCTCATCAATACCTATCGATTGACCCAAAAAAAAGGTTTGCCACGCCCACTTTAACGCCCACAAGCCGCAAAATTGTGTGACCCATAACGCTTAAATCTGTCTATCGCCGGTAGGTGGCGCATTTTAATCTCGCTTTGCTGCTAGCATATCTCCATTTCCCTTTGGTCCCTTTAGCTGAGTAACGGGTATCTGATAGTCGAGGTACTCGACTATAGCGTTCTTCCTTTTTTTTTAAATTCATTAGCCTGGCTTCTATAACTTGAACTGTTTCTCCTTTTATATATTTTCTTAATATGTATATAATATTTCTAATAGTTTTTTCGATTGTTGTTAACTGTCTTGTGTTGCCCATAATCTTTGTTTTTAATATTTATATTGCTGTTGCTTCAAGTTTGTGATTAAGGTCGTCTTACAGTTCTAACGGGTCTATAAAGCTTTGTAAACGAACGGAAACAAATTTTCATTTTGGAAAGCCCCCAAAATCTGTTTTTCGGAATAGCTTTTAAACAGAGCATTGGATTTTCGCAAATGTCAGTCGACGCGTATTCTCAAGAAGAATAAAACCTGGCTAATTATCTGGGGCACTTATCCCCACCGCCTCAACAGATCCACCTATTCACGAGTATCTTAATTGCCAAACAGAATTGTTACCGCTTCTTTCCCGTTGTAAAATTCGACTGCCTGATCCAACGCTGTAAAAGATATTTTGGGTAACAGAAAAAACAAGGAAGAACGCTATAGTCGAGTACCTCGACTATCAGATACCCGTTACTCAGCTATATGGAGATATGCAAGCAGCAAAGCGAGATTAAAATGCGCCACCTACCGGCGGTATACAGATTTAAGCGTTATGGGCGTTAGAGTGGGCGTGGCAAATTTTTTTTTGGATCAATCGATAGGTATCGACGAGACCAATACATTTCAGTTAAAATTTTTTATCTAGCATGAAAATTGTGGGCGTCACAGGTTTTCGCGGTTTGTGGGCGTTAAAGTGGGCGTGGCAAACTTTTTTTTGGGTCAATCGATAGGTATTGATGAGAACAATACATTTCAGTTAAAATTTTTATTCTAGCATCAAAACTGTAGGAGCCACAGTTTCGGGCGGTTTGTGGGCGTTAGAGTGGGCGTGGCACTGTGCTGAAACAAACTTGCGCTGCGCAGGAATCTCAGGAATCTGCGTGCCTAATCCCAGTATTGTAACTCTCATAGTTTCCGAGATCTCAGCGTTCATACGGACAGACGGACAGACGGACAGACGGACAGACGGACAGACGGACAGACGGACATGGCTAGATCGACTCGGCTAGTGATCCTGATCAAGAATATATATACTTTGTGGGGTCGGAAACGCTTCCTTCTGCCTGTTACATACTTTCCGACGAATCTAGTATACCCTTTTACTCTACGAGTAACGGGTATAAATATGCGTGAAACAGGAAATCTAACTAGATAGAGGAATATGAGTAAGAAGTTCCCTGTTATAGTTGTTTATAAGTTGGGTAAGGAACACTGGTAGAAAAATCATCGAAAATGTCACTATTTCGCCAACGTTTCAACTATTTTTCCCAGCGGTTTAGATCCTAACATGAAAATCATAAAACGAAAACGTTAAATAGTTGATTATTTTTTGAATAATCTCATAGTAAGTCCAACGATTTTTTTAATTTCGATCAAATATGTTAAAATAGTACAAAATAATTAAATTAAATATGTTGCATAGAAAAAGGAAACTATTTTTATATTTCATTTAAATGTTTTCATATTGAGATCCAGTAAATATAATATTTCATTTGCATGGTTATTATAGTTAAAATAATTATAGCCCGCCTTAAAACTCATCTTTTTTTTACATTACTTTTTTTACCATGCTAACACGTTATCATTACTTTTGTTTTAAATACATTTGTACTTAACGTAACTCTTAAAATTTATATGACACATATGCGTAGGGCAGCTAGTAAAGTCTTCAATGTATTTTATAATCACACATTTTTGTGTTTTGCCACATTCGTACACCTGCATGTGTTTTTGTTATTCTTGGGCACATAGCTCGCTATCATAAGTGGCAGATACCTAGCTAGGCAAAGTTTCTCACTAGCGGTCATTCTTAGTTCGTTTTTTGTAACTTACTCAGAACAAGAGGACGCGATGCATTTTGTATGTCTAACTCTCCAAAGGAAAAACATTTCTTTCGATAATTAATAATGTCTAAACTTATAATGTTTTTTTTTATCAAAGCTGTGAGAGTTTGTCATACGCTATAAACACATACGCCTTTTAGGACATCATGCATGAGATCAAAATAAAAATGTTCTGTTACATTAATGGTTTTAAGTTCGTTAAACAGGCAGTCGCTCTTAATTCCTGCTTCAAGTACGTCTTGTGCTTTTAGGTCATTTTCATACGAAGCCCTGTTTCTTAAGAAATTTGGATGTTCACAAATGTCTTGTTTCATTTCTATGTTGCTTCGCCTGCATGCTCTGCAAAATCGTTTTGCTCTAAATGATTTTATAAAACCTTATATCGAGTTGAGTCCTAAATTGTCACCTAAAATTAGATCTAATACAATGTATATAGTAAATGACTCTTTCCTTATTGTTACCCTAATTCCATTTTCTAGTTCTTCTAAAATCTGATATATTTGAAAAAACACAACATCATTATCTATTTCCTTAAATACTTGACTTGGTATATATGTAAGGGAAAAATAAAATCTAACTTAGATTGCAAGTATTGAGGCAATGTTGGAAAAGAATAATAGCAGCCACATGTAGATGAAACATGAGCACCTATGGCATCATTAATTTGAAATTCATCGGCATAGTAATTAAACGGAATAATAATACCATTTGATATAATGTGAAAGCTTGTTAGCAAAAGTAGAGGTACACCCAAAAAAAAATCTTCGAGTGTCAATTTGATAAGTGTGGGTGAAAATGACACTACACCTAGGATCAAATTTTTGGGATCAATTTGATCCTAAATGAGTGTCAAAAGTATACTACATTGTATGAAAAATCTTTTTTGATCCTAATTAGTGTCACTTTGACCAAATCCAGGGTCTCGTCGATACCAATAATTGTATTTCTATTTTCGAAATTCGAACTGCGCCTATCGTGCACCCAAAAAGAAATCGTCATCAATAGCAAGCGTAGTTATCGATAAATCATTGTGAGCTGGACATTGTGTAAAAGACGACAAATACTTCAGTGCAAGGTGCTAGTGCTTATTAAATTATTATTAATATTGAATGTGAATGTGTTCGTTACAGCGATCTTCGAATTCATAGATACACACTGCACATATATGTAATGCATGTAAGCATGTAAGTACTGACGGTGACATCGCTTGCAATTTTTTAATGCAATATTTTTTTTGTCATTTAAGTTCACTATGGAGGACAACGTTTCTATGCAGATGGCACGCCTATCCACGTACATTTCGTCGACGGCAGCATATTTATAAAATTAAAAATATTATAAAATACACATATATGTACTTCAATAAAAAAAAATGCAAAAGAAATTTATTTAAAAAAAAAAAAATTTTTAATAATTTATTTGTGTCACATTGATACTAAAATCGTATCAAGTTGACCCTAAAAATGGCCTTTTTATACCGTGAATGAATATCAAATTACTGCGAAATAGTGTCAGTGTAACCACATATTCTTACTAAAAAATGCCTTTTGACACCAAATAGTGTCAAATTGATATTTTCGAAAATATCAAAATGACACCAAAACAGTGTAAATTAGATGTTCTTCGTATCAGAGATTTTTTGACACTCAATAGTATCACATTGACACATTAATAATGGCATATTGATGACGATTTTTTATTGGGTGCACAGTTAATCAAAACAATTTTGAAGACAAGTCTTTTTATTTTTCTTGTGGCATGCACGCTCGACCTGGACTGCCAAGAAATGAGATTCTGTTTATACAAAAACAAATTGCTGAGCTGCTAGCCCCAATAGCTAGTGCAGTTAAAGATGCTCTGACAAGTTAAATTTTATCATACGAAATACTTAATTATGTTTTTGATTTCTGTAATAGTCCAATTAAGCCGATAGAATCTGAGTATAAATTTTTTAAGTTTTTGAAAGAGAAAAATCTGTTTGAAAGTCCTTTGGCATATACAATTTCAAACAAACTTGTACGTAAAATTAAAAGAGGAAAAGCAGAACTCATGCCTCACGAAGTGAAAATACAACTTATGCCTGTAAAGTTATAAATAACACAATTTTTCGAGATTCCAGACGTTTTGAACCCTAATGTAAAAAATCAAAAAGAGCTAATGAAAAAGAAAACTATTTGCAAGTTTGTCAATGTATATATATATATATATATATCAATAAACACTAGCACCTTGCACTGAAATATTTGACGTCTTTTTCGCAATGTCGACCTCACAATGATTTATCGATAACTATGCTTGCTATTGATGACGATTTCTTTTTGGGTGCACGATAGGCGCAGTTCGAATTTCGAAAATAGAAATACAATTATTGGTATCGACGAGACCCTGGATTTGGTCAAAGTGACACTAATTAGGATCAAAAAAGATTTTTCATACAATCTAGTATACTTTTGACACTCACTTAGGATCGAATTGATCCTAAACATTTGATCCTAGGTGTAGTGTCATTTTCACCCACACTTATCAAATTGACCCTCAAAAATTTTTTTTTGGGTGTACGTTTCTTGAAACGGCGTATTTAAAAAAAAAGTGGTCGCATGACTTAAATTTATATTTCACCGGGTTTTCTATGGTCGCTTTCTTAAGTAAGTGACTTATTTTTAAGTGTTGTATTAATTCATCCGTATGCGAAAAGCTCTGACAGCACTTGGAACAGGAATACATTTCTACTTTAGTAATATAACGTTTACTTTCTCATAAAATTTAGCAAAGAAGTTAAGTTTGAAGACTTTTTATCATATGGGGTATATATATCATATATGTATTGCTGTATGAATAACCAAGCAAATTTTGACGCTACGGGGTATTTTAAGTTCAATGTATTAAAAATCTTAAGCATAACGACTCTATAAAGGAGTCAAACTTATATAATGACTTATTAAAGTATACGAAAAATCCTGTCAAATTTTCAATGCATTCACCTTCAACTATCAAAAAAGGCTGCACCGTTTCTGAGCTTATATAATACTTAATAATTAGCTGCAGAAGCTTTTCCTCATAGTCCGCAATGGAATTGATTCTGAGGACAAGACTTTCCTGCATGTCCAGTAGTGAGAATTTCTTTCGCTTATTGGTTCCTTTAAAGACGGCCCATGAATTATTTGAGACGATGTTATCAATATAGTGTAAATGTAGTCCATGGAATCTGTGAGTTAGAACATGTTATTGGATTTTTGGTAATGGCATAATTTATAGCTAGTTAGCAAGAGGGTAAAATATGATTAAATTTTGTGCATTTCGTGAATTTTAGTATTGAAAACATTAATTTTAGCTAGTGTAACAGTATCAATTAGATTTTAAAGATCGAATGTTAATAACCGTCAACGATCTTTTCGTAATGGCAGTTCTCTGTCTGAGAAAGCTGTTTTCAGGTCATTAAATACAGTTTTTATTTCTTTAATGGGAATTTGTATTGACTTAACTATTATTACTTTTATTCGGTCAAAATATAGCTCAGTAACTTCAAAACTGTAATTTATATGACATATGTAAAGTGCTTGTAACACACAACGTGTCAAAATTCTCGAAGGGCAGATTGTTAAGGGTGTGGGAATAGAATTGCAAACTGATCTGTCAACTGTGGCTCAAATGTTCTTTAAAGATTTAAAATTTGCGTGCTTGTAGTAGTAAAAAAGGGATTGAAACAGGAAAATTAGAAAAGGAGATAGATTCAGAAGCTGAATTTAAAATTAAGTGAGAACAACGCTTAGCAACAACTTGAACGTATTAATTAAATCTAAACATTAGATTTATTACTTGTTCAGAATTAAGCTTTACAACTAGTAGCGAATTTAGGGTTTCTGCACTTAAAGAGCTTCGTCGCTCGATTAAGATGTAATGAAGCGATGAAAAGGCCCTCTCAATAGACACCTGAGTCACCGGTGTAGCCAGTACAACGTTCAGGTGGGGCTTTATATCGGTAAAAACTGCAAAATGTTCGCATTTGGACCAGTTTTTAAATGCAGGCTCTTCTTTAATATCGGAGATTGTCTGTACGCCATCCAAATAGGCGGAAGAAAGAGACTCTTCTTTGTCAGCACATTTATCACCGTCGGATGTGAGCTCCTTCTTCTGGTCTTGGATATCAATCTCGCATGATGGCGCACTTTGTGTTGGGGAATGCACCTTAAATAAAAACTAAATTAGAACATATTTTTTGCAATGTTAGTTTAGTATAAGTGTGAGTTTTTGACATGGACAATATACTTTGTTAAAACATTTAACAGCAATTAACAACAATAAAACAGAACCTTAACTTCAAACACACGTAGCCCTACTTGCTTTACCTCGAATAAACGGTACGCTATTTATACCAGTTACTCTTAGAGTAAAAGGGTATACTAGATTTCTCGGAAAGTATCTAACAGGCAGGCGGAAGCTTTTCCGACCCCATAAAGTGTATATATTCTTGATCAGGATCACTAGCCGGTCGATCTAGCCATGTTCGTCTATCCGTCTGTCCGGATGAACGCTGAGATCTCGGAAACTATAAGAGCTAGGCTATTGAGATTTGGCGTGCAGATTCCTGAGCTTCTTACGCAGCGCAAGTTTGTTTTAGCAGAGTGCCACGCCCAGTCTAACGCCCACAAGACGCCCAAAGCTGTGGCTTCTACAGTTTTGATGCTAGAATAAAAATTTTAACTGAAATGTATTGTTCTCATCAATACCTTTCGATTGACCCCAAAAATAGTTTGCCACGCCTGTGACGCCCACAATTTTCATGCTAGATATAAAATTTTACCTGAAATGTATTGGTCTCGTCAATACCTATCGATTGATCCAAAAAAAATTTGCCACGCTCACTCTAACGCAAATAACGCTTAAATCTGTCTACCGCCGGTAGGTGGAGCATTTTAATCTCGCTTTGCTGCTTGCATATCGGGTATCTGAAAGTCGAGGTATTCGACTATAACGTTCTTCCTTGTTTTTTTCATATTTTGTTGAACTTTGTCTTCGTCAATCTCGAATTCATAAAATACTTCCTCATGTTTTGGAATTAAATGCCGTTTTAAATTTGTTGCGTGAGAGCCTGCTAACTTCACACCGCAAACATTGCACTTAGACTTATTGTCTTCTGCATTAAATTGAAAAAAAGTGCACTTTTTTGTTGTGATCGCGACCCATTTTTGACACAAAAATTAAAGCACTCCAAACGCAACGAATCCACAAAAGCAAGTATGGTTTGCAAGTCTGATCATTCTTGTCTGACTTTTTGCGCAAGTGGTGCGCAAAAAACAGTTTTTTGGTGACTGTAAGAAACGGTGCGGTTATTTGCGAGCTCTGTTACCTACGAGTCCTATGTGGCTAGGTACCCAGTCAAGACAGATTTTTGGGAAGTGTTTGGTAACTAGGTTTCTGACTGAGATGGCATAGTACGAATGGTTGTAATGATTGGTGATCGAGAAGATGGAGGAGAGGGAGTCTGTGTTTGCCTGGCATCTTTACGTATATTTTAATGGCTTCCTGAATAGCTATTATCTCACTCGAGACGACTGAGGAATAGAAAGGCAGAAGTCCCAGTTTGATTGTTGCTGTTTCGGTTGTGGTGCTGTAGGTTGTTATGCCTCCAGATTTGGAGCCGTCGGTAAAGACGAAGTTATGGTTGGGATACGAGGATTTGAGGGTGCGAAAGAGTTGATGGAAAATGGTTGGTGGTGTTGTACTTTTATTGTATTTAGACAGGGTGGTGTTGGTTGCTTTAATAATGCTATCCATGTTAAATGTTTGGCATTTATTGTTTTTCTTTGGGAGGTAAGGAATTGAGTTGATTTTGGATGCATGGCGCCTATGGTGCCTTTTAGTCTATTTGGTCAGCTTTTTTAAGGGTGTCTCATTAGATTTTAAAAGGTTTTTGGCAAGTTTTCCAGTTAAGAAGTCTCGCTTGTGTTCTGTGGGACATATGTTGGCTTCTATGAGAACGTTATTTATTGGCGTTAAACGGAATGCTCCAAGACCTACTCTTATTGCTGAATTAAGGGAAGTTTTAATTTCGTTAATTTGTGATTTGGGTACGTGTCCATAAATTGGAAGGCAGTAGTCTATCCTGGGAATAATAAGTGATTCTATGACTTGGGTGAGAGAAGCGGTTTTGGTGTTGTATTTGTGGAAAGAAAGGTGTTTAACTATGCCTAATGACTTGGAAAGATCGGTTTTTAACTCGGATATGTGTGAGTTCCATTTGTATCTGTTGTTCGATTGTGAGTCCTAGTATTTTGAGGGTGTCGGTGGTTGGTATAGTGTTGTCTCTTGTTAGTATCTTAGCGATGCAATTGTGTTTCCGGCAGATATGAAGTATCTGGCATTTGTCTTTAGAAAGGACTGAGCGTGAGTGAGTGCACCCCTCGTCGATTTGGTTAAAGGTGTCTGTTAAGTTCGTTGTGGGGTTTTTGCGTTTGCTGTGTTCTATAAGGAGATGAAAATCGTCTGCGTAAGCGCATAACTTAATTTCTTTCGGGATAGAGATGATGTTGGTAAGGGAGTTGTAGGCTATGAGGAATAGAACGATAGAGATTGGAGAGCCTTGCGGGATCCCATTGTTAAGGGGGAAGGTATTGGAGAGATAGGTGAATTTGTCATGAAGTTTTTGACATAGTTGAATAAACAAGACCCTACTTTCCAAACGTGTAGTTGCTGGTTGACTGTGTGTATGCCAATTTTATCGAAAGCCTTAGTAAAATCGAGTGAAATAATTGTTAGGTGTTTTTTGAGGGCAATGGATCTGGAGGCTAGGTGGTCTAAATAAAGTAGACTGTCTAGTACAAATTTGCCTCTTTTAAAGACGAATTGGCTGTTATGAATGAGATTTTTGTTTTAATAGAACCACCAAAATCTTTATCCAATTATTTTGTCGAGTATTTTGGCTAGGCATGAGTTCAGAAAGATGGGTCTGTAAGATTTTATGCCAGTTTGTGGTTTTAAGATGGGTAGGACCAGGCTTAGTTTAAATGATTTGGGGATATGAAGAGAGTATTTCATTGTAGAGGTTAATAATTCTGAATTTAAAAGTGGTGGGCAAGTTTTTAATCATGCAGTAAGATATGCGATCGTGACCTGGAGTTCTACCTTTCAGTGTGCTAAACGCTGAGGAGAATTCTGTGAAAGTTATGTCCTTTTTAATTTTTATTGCCGTTTTGGTAGGGAAGTAGTTTGGGGTTGGATTAAGGAGTTCTTTGTTGAGACGGCAAGTTGCGGAGAAGTTGTGACCGCTAGCTTCTTCTGACGAGGCTTGACCAAAAGAGTTAGCGATTTCTTGAGGGTCGATTGTTGCTTAGGCAGTGGATGTTTTTTTGGGGGTATAACCCACATAGTCTTTTCATGTTTGCCCATGTTTTATTTGGGTTTGAGTATGGATTGATGTTGGAGGTAAATTGTTGTATACTGTTTTTTTGGCTTCTGTAGTAGACAGCTAGGGCCATTAGTTGCCCCTTAGGGTTTACAGACCTGCGTTCACTAGACTATGGATAACCTAGTGTATAGGAAGTGTATGCACTTCTAGCATTGCTCGGTGCTAAGCTCGTCGGATTGTCGTGGGATCTTCCTAGTTTTCTCTATAACACGCACCGTACTACGCGAAAAAAAGTTTTAAGTGCACTAAACGGTAATCTAAAAGGCTCAAACAAAAATATCTGGTGTAAGCGGACTCAAGGTACGCGGACGGACGTTGAGGGCCAAGCGAATCAGGAATCATTAAGAGTTAGGGTGGCTCGATGATATTGCCGCCCCTTCCTGTACCCTCCCTACGATGATAACTCGTGCGAATTTGTTGGCGGTTATCCCTTTCATTGTTCAAATTTTTACTTCATTTAGCGGCGGCATAGTATGATCAACCACGATCCCGCGTTACAAATTTATTCAACCATGGTTGAACTATCTACTTCAATTAACAAAAGAAAATCAGAAGATACAATCATGATTTCAATACAACTTAAATTCTATCATCTTCAAAAATCAAATTAAACTAAAAATATAACAAGGTTCAAGCTTACCGAATAACTGTCCGTTTGATTTGGCACACACGGAAATAATACCATTAATATATGGGACAAATATCAATATCAAAGAATCAATATGGTGGTAACAATGTTTCACTTACGCAAAACTCCGGCGATGCAGGTTCGGTGGGCCCATCGAAGACCCTGTGCAAGGATGCTTTTAAGACAAGTTAACATATTCATTTCTGACAAGATAAGTAACGTGGCATATACGGATGGTCATTGTCAGAACTTAAGGAGAACTACTACAAAATCAATACAAAGGTACGCTACATAAGCTAGTACCGAAAAATTACTCTACGTAGGTTGGGAAGGAATCTGCGTCTTCGCATGTCAGACAGCAGGTCTGTTCAATCGTTGCTCTCCTCCAAATACATTCGCCTATGGAGAGGCTTTTCCCATCGGGCGAAGTGCCGGGTCTGCTGCGCTACAAACCGCCTTCCGAGATACTGCTTACTGGACTAGACAGAGCTGAGAATTCCGTTGCTGCGCGTGGCGCGTATTGGTGAGGCGATGTAGGTGTGGTAGGAAAAGTCACATCCGGTATCCGTTTACTTCCTTATTCAAGTACAACCAAGGTTTCGATCTATGGTCCTATAACATATAAATCTATAACCCTCCAAAATGTCGCTCTATGGCTTAGCCAGAGCTGGGTGGATGCCGCGCGTGGTGCGTGTTGGTGAGGTTATACACTAGCCACAGTTGTCATCCAGGTAGACTTCCTTAGACTAGGGCGGTTCTTACAAGGCCGCACGTTGCATGCGGTTGGTGGGAAGCCGGGCCAAAGATTCGCGCCGTTCGCGGACAATCTGTAGCCTCGATCACCTTCCAGAATGTTCGCACCTTTGCTGATCGCAGGGGGCACCTAGCGAGTCACGTGTCCGCAGGTGGCAACCCTGCCGTGGCAGGTTCGCTTGAACTGACCCCAAGAAAAAGTCTCGTCTCGGCCGGCTTCGACAGAACCTCCTTTCTTTTCCTATTACAAAAAAAATACATAGAAATACACGCCACTTAATACCCTGCCTATGCGGTTAAGTTCGTGTATTTATATTTACCAGTAGTTGGGTGCAAAAACGTAAATGATCCTCCTGTTAGTATCGACTTGCCCGGTGTACACACAATTAAACGGGAACCGAACCGCATGGGTTGTAATTTTCCGTTCTTATTCTAACTACCGCAGTAGCCTAAACGAAGTGAACGAGAACTCTTGACGCGAGAAGTTGGCTGTTTTGCTGATAGACTATATGTGTAAGCGGGTCAGCTTGTCAGCTATACTCGCTGCCTTCTGCATATGTGCATTTACATGTGTAATGACTTTCTTATAAAATTTTCTATTTTCATTTACGACTGGCCCCCACACTTCTCTGATTGATCTTTTGAATTTTGCATTTGATTTTTCAAATTCCACAATGTTATGTGTGTTTAATTCTCTGTTGAGTTTCCTCCATTTTTTTATTTTGTCTTTTTTGAGGAGAGACAGCTCGCTGTTTCCTCAGAGAATGGTGCGGGGTTGGGTAAAGGTAGAGGTTTGGGGAATGGATTGGTGGGCACTTCGAATAAGTATTTTTTTTGATAATAGCAACTTCTTGGTTGACATTTAGACTATGGATGCTTTCCAATCTGAATATCGTGATATTTTCCAGGAAAAGGTTCCAATCTGCATCTTTTAGTTCAAATGAGAGTTTTGCGGTAAAGGTTGGGACAGTTTGGTTGCGGAATATTGAGAATAATATGGGAAAGTGGTCGCTTCCATGGAGGTCTATCTAGCACTTCCCAGGAGATTTCTGGAGCTATACTGGCGGAGGCGAAGAAAAGATCTATGTGTGTGTATGTGTTGTGCGTTGAGAAATGTGTTGGAGATTTGTAGTTTGGTAATATGAAATTAGAACGGTCAATGTAGTTGGTTAAAGTTCTTCCTCTTTTGTTGGATGAGCCCCAAAAAGGGTGTCAGCTGTTAAAGTCAGCTAACACTGGGGTTTGGGCGTTCGGGGAATCAAGGATATTTGCCAAGTGGTTTGCGTTAAAGGGATTGGAGGGGGAGATTTACGCTGAAATAATGTTAAATTTGGAGTTGGACTGTATGGAAACTCCGACCACATCAAAGTCTGAGCTGACGGAGATTTCGTTCTGAGGCACGAAATTGTGAATTAGAAGGGCGGTGCCTCCAAAACTATTGTGGTAATTTTTGCTGGTGTAGAGGGGTGTTTATAGGGGTAGGAAGGGAGCAACGGCTTGTAATGTGTGTTTCTTGGAAGGCAATAATTTGCGGGTTTTAGGATTTAGTAAGTACTTGCAGATCTATGTAATGGTTTCTGTAACCATGTACATTCCATTGAATAATTTTAAGCATCGGTTTTAAGTTTTGAAGTTAAATTAAGTTTTAAAGTTAGGTTAGTGTTTTTTCTAACTTATTATCTAAATTGATTTTAGTTTGGTTATATTCTTGATCAGGATCACTAGCCGAATCGATCTAGCCATGTCCGTCTGTCCGTCTGAACGCTGAGATCTGGAAGTATATGCTTTCATTTAAATTCAAACTCTTGTAGCGTAGACTCCATGAGCGTTACTACACCATTGCAATCGGTCACCATTACAAGCTCGGATTTCTTGTTCTGCTTCCCACAGGAACTCTTGAATTTTTTCAGAAGCTTACTCAAAGATGCTGCCATCATGGTATATTCCTTGACGAACTTGCGAAAGAATCCAGTGATACCGAGAGATCTTCGTACATCCCCATCGTTTTGAGGCGTTCCATAATTGCTGATGCATATGGTTTTGTCGTAAAGTTAGTCCAGCCGATCGGATAGCATGCAGAAACTGGTTTAGAATGACAAGTCCTTCCTCAACTGTTTTCGATGGCATAATGACTTCATCTACATAACTTATTATGTTGCTTTGGTGTTCTAGATGACGTAGCAAGTTAATGATGACCTCCGGAAATACCAATGGTGGTATAATCCATAGGAATCTGGTAGTATCCTGAAGTCATGTCCAGAGTTGTGCAGTACGAGATTCTAGACTCTACAATTGGCATTGGATATCGTTTTTTCATAGTGACTGCGTTCAGAGCTCTTAGTCGATACACAATTGACTTTCTCCGTTTGCTTTCCGGACTAATATCGCCGTTAACGCGTGTGATGAGGTGCTCTTACTGATAATGTTGTGCTTGAGCAAGATATCTTACTGAGATCGGAGCGCATCCCTTTTTGAAAATGCAACTTGATATCGACGATTCTCTAATAAGCGCATGATCGCTGCCAGTATCGACAAGTGCTGGAAACTCTTTTCCTCCGAGCTGAGAAGTCTTCATTATGGGTAGATACTCTTTAGTATTGGCTGCGTCTACTTGAGGGTACCTTAACCCTGCCATCTTTAGCTTCATGCCCAACAGATTGAACATCGTGGCTTTTTCTGCGGGTCTGGACACTTAGCAGATATGTGATCAATTTGGCTACAATTAAATCATTTCGGTCCTTTGGAATTAGCCTCCCCACCTGCTACATCTTGTCCTTTCGTGTAAACAGACTGAGAAGAGGGACTGCAGTGTTTGTAACGTTTTCATATTGTTCAGAGACCTGAATAGATCTGAATATGTCTGAAGGTTCATAGCTTCGTGCTGTCGCTTTGGTTCAATCCGTGTGTAATATAAGAATTGATAGATGGCTAATCGATATTTGCTCGTCTTCCAATTGCCATCATGATGTAAAAGTATTCGCTGCATGGTTCGTTAAGTTTTCTTTTAATTCAATTCCCTGGGAACATCTACATCCGTCCAGATGCCTCTGCTGCATCTGCAGCCGTTCTGCCGTTTTACCGCCTTTGTTTTGGCCGTGTTGCTTAGCCCAATGTGGCGTTGCCGTTTTGTCAAATTTTGCAATCCTTCATTCTCCTTTCTTTGTGTATAAAATGCAGTTCCTTATATCACTTTATTGCTGTTTGGAGCTCGTATTTATTTAGGATGGTTATCAAGTATTTCTTTACAGTGAATTTAATGAAATATAAAACAAGAAAGGCAGTTAACTTCGGCAAGCCAAAGCTTGTATACCCTTGCAGTTATATTTATTAAATTTAAAAATACAAAAAATGATATTCCCATTAGTATATATGTCAGAAAACACCGAAGCTATAATTTGTTTTATATTATTTTCCCACCAATTTTCTGATTGTTTATATGGCAGCTATATGATATAGTCGTCCGATTTTGATCAAATGAAATACGAAATTCAAAACTAATTCAAAAATGTTATTTCCAAGCGTAGGAGGCTATATGTCAAAAAAACACCGAAGCTATAATTTGTTTCATATTCTTTTTCCACCAATTTTCCGATCGTATAGTTGTCCAATTTTGATAAAATTAAATTCGAAATTCAGAACTAATTAAAAAATTTTATTTCCAAGCGTAGGAAGTTATATGTTAAAAAACACCAAAGAAATAATTTCCTAAAATTTTTTTTTCCGATTATTCCTATGGGAACTATAAGATATAGTAGTCCGATCCGGCTGGTTCCGACTTATATACTACCTGCAAAAGAAATGAGAGTTTTGGGAAAGTTTCAGCCCGATAGCTTTAAAACTGAGAGACTAGTTTTGCGTGGAAACGGACGGACGGACGGACAGACGGACAGACGGACATGGCTAGATCGACTCGTCTAGTGATGCTGATCAAGAATTTATGTACTTTATGGGTTCGGAAACGTCTCCTTCACTGCGTTTCTGCGTTTCTGACTGAAATCATAATACCCTCTGCAAGGGTATACAAATCTTGTCGGCGTGTGACACACGTCTGCCCCTATTCTAACACATTCAGATTTATATAAATTAATTTTAAAAAAGATCCGAAATTCCCTACGAAATAAGCCATTATACAGCATTAATAAGATAAAGTCGACCGATTTAAATAATTTTTTTTTTCAAAAACAAAACTTTGCTATAGAAAATCGTATTGCAATGTTTTTGGTACCAACCGACGGGAATATCGGTAAAGAATATGAATAAATTAAAGATCGCTACATTTTTGATTTTCCGGTTTTCCCAGATAAAATCTTCTAAATTTAAATTTTTCTACGTGTACCGCAATTTTTCCTGAACCATTTGACTTATTAAAGTTCTTAGCACTAAAAATTGAAGAAAATTACAATACCTTTCGATCGGTGTATTAGTTGGCTGATGATAGTAGTCTCCTTGGGCACACTTGCGGTGCGATTCGTCACTACGGGTACTGCCGTCCACAGTGATTAAATTAAAACTTATTGAGGCAAACATAGTTAAGCCCTCCTCATCAAATTATTGCAAAACGTAATTTTTTTATTAATTTTCTTTACTTCTAGAAAACACTTGACACATTACCACTGGAGGAAATTACGAGGATACACTGAATAGGCCTTAGTGTGACCGTACACTGAAAAATTGGACCAACATTACGGTATTTTTTGTCCGTAAACCCTTTTTTCGATAAGTAAATCAATAGGAATATTGAAATGTATTACGTGAAACTCAATTCACTTTCACTCACTGTAAAGTTATAGTAATATAAAAGGAAAAGACCACTACTATAATTGGGCAGTGTGACAGTTTATGCGTCCGTGTCTGGAATGATTCTCCTTTTATCTCGCTTTTACCGTTTGTCTGAAAAATGTAGCTTGACAGGAATTAATATGTTGGATGAATACCTGCAGTGCACCAACGGTCGATAAAAATAAAAGGTTGGCATCAAAATGTCCTTAAGCAGGCGAGATTTTGCCGTGATGGAGAGTGCACACTAAGACTTCTCAGGACTAACAGCTCCATATATTCCAGCTTGAAGTCAAGGCTTCAACCTCATTTAACATGTCCTGCACCATTTCTGCTCCCTCTTCGCAGAGCACTCGTCGCCAGAAATGCAGTGTCATCTGCATTTGTTGCTGCTGGAGCCACCTGCTTCTAGACTAAGGTCCGAGGAGTAGATAAAATATTTGTCATGGACCAGCACACTACCTTGTGGGACTCCAGTGGGTATAGGCTGTGAAGCAGACTTAGACCTTCGAGCATCCATCTGAAAGGTTCTGTCATCAAGGAATGGATGAGACTAAAGTATGTTGGGGCAAGGATAGGCTGAGCTCAAAAGCCGGACGGCAGCCATCATCTAAATAAATTCCGTAACAATAAATTTTCGCCTCCAGGACATGAAAACCAAACTGATGGTCCGGAATTGCGTCCTGGAATAGATAAACACACCCAGAAAAAGAAAAAGAAAAAAATCATATACATTTTTCAATCCGTTCGCTATGTTGCATTCATACAAAACAAACGCCGCATGATTTGACCATAAACATTCAGGTTTAATTATAAACGCATCACTGAAAAATGCCTTGACAGAAATGGAGAGAACACCGTTCTCTAATTATCAACACCGTTCATGAAAACATGTATGTAGGCCTAGTGTCCCAATTGTCCGTACTTGAAAAATTCGTTTGGTGGACCAGCTGGTCCAGGTTCGAGTATGCGAGAAAAAGAGTGTGAATTATTAGTTTTATTAAAATATAATTTCTTATGTTTAAATGCTCTACTAATAATAAATAAATTCTTTGTCATCAGCATAATAGCCAAAGTACATAAATTCTAACAATACACACACAAAAGTAAGGAAATTAAACAAATCTCTTACGTACTTTATGACCCCGTTTGGCTTTGATTTTTTTTTGAGTGCACTGAAAAAACTTACGCATCCAGTAATAACCGTTATTGAACACTCTTTATTGAAATTTAAGAAAATAATTCAAATACGATAGCACAGGTAGTCAAAATCAATCTTTTGGATGTTGGGACTGGAATTGGAAAAGATCTTGAAAACTATAAAAGTTTCTAGCTTTTGGATTAAATATTAAGACTCTACGGAATCCTACGATACTCACTTAAATGCCCTAGCGCAAAAATGTGCCTGGCGACCACATTTTTGAAGATTTTCTAATAGTGTAAATTGGGTTCTTTGTTGTTCAAAGGAGTAGAATAGAATATTTCCAAAATGTTTCTTAAGGCAGATCGCTTTTAGACGGACAACTATCCTAGCTTAAACACACTTCAGAGGTTTAATGACGAAGCTTTGACTTGCATATGTATAGTCCTTAAAGTTTGAATTGGTAATTACAAATTCCTAGATGTGCTATGCATGTATAAACGTTTTGACGCTCAGTAGATCTATTAAAGGCACTTGTTTTCGAATGAGACAAAGTCCTCTTTTACACGTGCAACGAATTGATCAACTTTAAAATCTTATATTTCAGATAAGAGTGTATGATTATATCGATGGTCATAAGACAGATCATTATACTTGGGTTACGTGATATTCATTATCTTATTAGCTTCAGGATAGTAAAAAACATGTTTGTTATACCGGAAACTACTGTAATATTTACAAATTATGAAACGTTGCTGTTAGTTTTCTGTACATCGTAAAATATGCGGCTTGGTAAAGATGTATTAGTAAAGGTGATATTAGTTATAACAGCAAATATACTAACTGTTCTACAGTGATTTACTGTAAATGTAATTTAAATGTACTGCTCACACCTATGCAAATATCACTATCGACAGGAAAATTGGTATCGAGCGTGTGTACTTTAGGATTAATTTGAACGCCGTGAATGCATTGAACTAATACGTTTAGTAAGTTCAGAAAGAGTTGATATAATATCAGTGTTTTGTAACGCTGATTTGTTTTATTGGCTTTGTTGCTGTTTTGTAATGTTAATGATGGGTAATCGACAAACTTGATCGGTCGAAGTGCAAATATATTTCACACAATCGTTGTGAAATATAGTAGCCACAGCCCTAAGTGCGCTTTTAATCGGGTAATATCCTTGAAAATGATTTCCTGAGATGCAAGAACAGCATTGATACACAATTCTTTCAGTTTTAGTAATAACTCTGTTCTCATGAGTTATAGATTTCTTGTATAAAGTTATACATAGTTATTTTATGTATCTTACATACTAATATAAATGTGCATATATGTGTGTGCATTTGAAGTGCAGTTTCCAGAGAGAGAATGCCGCTGAGACAATTCGACTTAAAATCTCTAGCACTAGATTCCATCTCTTCGCAAATATTTAAATGTTCAATATTGATCCATCAATCGTTAAGGTATTTCATATCAGTTGAATCGTGGTATGTAACATAATTGGACATTATTAAAAATCTTGTTTGACCAATAGGTAGTGGAACAATGTCCAAGAACTCGTAATGGAGTTTGTTAAATGTTGGTATTTTATTCTAAACGTGATCTTAATGCCTACCATGAATGTCACTAATTCTAGTAATTTAAAGATGTTGTCGTCGGACATTTTTTTTCTTATTAAATTGAATTCTTCCTGTGATACTGTGTGCTCAACTGACAAAAAATCAAATAATCTTTGAGCCAAATCACGTTGGTACTCTAATTTATCGGTATACAATAGATTCTTAGTAAATATACATAGTTCACTTGACATACTCGTATCACGCCTTAAAAGCTTCTGAGTACCATCTGTATACACTAAGCGATATGAACTGTCAATGGTGCCCGTATCAACAGCTAAATTTGAGGGCAAAACTGTTAAGGAAGGTGCCTCTTGGTCCTCGATATCTGACAAACTACCTATAACATAATCACCCATAATATCAGTAAGTGGAAAGATGTATTGATCAAAACACTCTCGCCCCGTTGGCACTAATGGCGCAAAATTAAAACTGCCTGAAGTATCTGTAAAATCTAAGTTAATTATTTTATTTGCACCATCTTTTAACACTGATAATATCTTCTCATTTGAATTACTATAACTATCAATTATATGAGGAATATATGCTTGATTAATAACATCAACACTAACTCTATATGCTTCAATTCCGCCTTTAATCGCATTTGCATGTGATAATTGGACTATGTCTTGATTTGATATAGTAATATGTAGTTTTGGCCATTTTGAATAGTCATCATAATGCTGCCCTTGAAAATTTAAAGAGAGTGAAACCGCACCACTAATACGAACTGCATTGATAAGTAGGAAGTAGAACCGCGGAGTTATAAGTTGCGTTGATAACTGACTTATTCTTCATTTGAAACATGCTTAATACTACTTGGAACACGGAAGTTTAGTGTAATGATTAGTGAAATAAGCTATATTCTTAAGTAGGTCTTATGGTATATATGCTGATCAGCAATTCTCATCTGCAGTGGGTGCTACTGAGCCCCTGGTACTGTTCCCAACTTGGCTACTGCTTGATTTGTTGGGTGCTGGTCATGTTGAGCACCCTTGGGTACGAACATTGTTAATAATTTGTTGTTATCTATTAATGTGGTTTGTTATATTTTAAAATCTAGCTTTGATGTTGTTGTTGTTAAAATCGTCTGCCTGCTAGCCTTTTTCATAAGTTCCTTCTCATTATCCGTCATCGCTTTGAAATTGTTTTCGAATTTATGGTCATCTGCCTCAAATAAGTTTCCAGTTACTATTTTTATTATGTTACCTAATTCATTTACTAACCCTCTTCTTTGTAGAGCCTTAGGTAACAAGACATTTACCCTGATCTTTAATTGCTTTATCTTTGTGTCCAGTATGCCAATGGCCTCAACGGAATATGATATTTTCTTGAGCTCCTCTACAGCAATTTCGAAATTAACGGTCGCATTGATAAACTCGCAAATCAATTTGGTGAGTTAGAATTTTTTAGGATTGTATTATTTTTGCCTGGCCTAACTTAATCTTAACTAGGAATTATTTTTATCCAGTTCTTGAACACTTAAACTCTGGGATACAATGGTGCATCTGGTAGGTTAATGGGATTAATACTATTTTTTTCTTTTTAATATTTCTCTTAATCTTTGCTTTGTGTAATTTTTGTTTTTTGTGGAAATTAGTGTTATATCTTTGTCTTGTAGTACCCTCTGTTTGTAAAATCTAGGGGTTATTTTATTTCTTCAATTTTCTTTTCTAAAAACTTTGTTGTTTGTTTCCACTGGCAATATAACTGTCCTGTCTTTATTCATCGAGTCAATTCTCGCATTCATTATTTCTTCTAACTGTGACTTTTTTTTGCGGTATAATAAATTTTGAAACTCATTTAGTTTCTGATAGAAATCGTGTTCTGAATTCAGTTTTATATCCCTAGACAAAATGTGTGTTCTCCCTGAGAACAATTCGAAAGGTGTAAGCTTAGTCGCAGAATTTATGGAATTGTTGTAAGTTGTTAGTGTTTCATATAACATTTTCTTATAGATACAGTCCAGCTTTTGAGCTTTTGTGTTTTCGAGAACGATTCTGTATATCTCCGTTAGAGATGAATGAAGTCTCTCTACCGGGGAATTACTTGATGACTGTTGGAATGAGGTTACATGGGTCGTTTTGCCGAATTGTGCGAGGAAGTCGACAAATATCTTGCCGGAAAATTCCAACCAAAAAGACTGAAATAGTTTTTCAAAGAAAGTTTTAGTGGTCACGTCCGTTAACATCAATTTACACCTAATTAGCTTGTAGTTATAGCTATGTTTAAAATACTTTTCATATGCAATTTTTTTAAGCTCAAACTCTGAGCCACCCTCTCGGAATCACTTTCCTTACACATTTCAAAGATTTATTGCGAATTGATGGTTTCGTTTAATGGTTTCTCGTATAAAATAATGGGTTTCGGACTTTTGGGTTGGTTTTGCTGAAGATTAGAAATACAGTTTGGGTCCACTGTGATGCGACTTTATGCATCACCACTACGTTTTGTGACCCCTTTTTATATATACCTCGTAATCGTTATTTAGTAGTTGAAGTTTCCAACGTAGTAAATTGAATTAGGTTCTTTAAAATTCATTAACCACGTTAGGGGTCTGTGGTCTGTGATTATTTGAAATTTTTGTCCGAATAAGTATCGATTAAAGTATTTGGTTGCCCAAGTAATTGCTAACATCTGTTTTTCTATTTTAGAACAATTGGCTCCTCTGTCGTTTAGAGTCCTACTAGCAAAAGATACAGGTCGATCTGACCCTGAGGTCCCTTGTGACAGCACTGCGCCTATTGCCACATTACTGGCATCTGTTGTCAGAATAAAAGGTTTCTTAAAATCTGGGTAATTTAACAAAGAGTCATTACATAGCAACGTTTTGCACATCTCTAATGATTTTTTGAATTTATCCGTAATTTTTACTACCGCCTTGCCCTTTAATTGTTTTGTCATGGGCGTAGTAATCTTAGCAAAATCCCTAATACACTTTCTGTAGTAACCCAATAATCCTAAGAAGAACTTAATCTCCTTCCTTGTAGTTGGAATTGAAAATGCCTTGACTTCATCCTAGTTTAGACCTGCTCCGGATACTATAACCGCTTCATTGGCCTTTCCTTGAATTTTTTGGCGAATTGCCCTTATTAATATTTGGCAATAAGGTGTCTGATCAGTCATCCTAATCATCAACATTACTTCCACAACGCTATTACAAAATTCCTGTAAAATATATGGTTTCCATCATAAGATGGCATTAAGCAGATAACGTTGGGGATTCTCATTCAATTAAACAACTCGGAGGGACTAATTATCGTATTATGGACAGGTGAAGGAGGTCTATTACTTGAGTACTGGATTATATTACGCCTCTGCCTGTGGAGCCAAAGTGTCAAATTAAGTTTGATCTTTGTTAATAACTTGCATTACATGGTCCTTCTTGAAGCTCTGCAGTACGACCCATTGAGGTAAGCCATCAACTAAGTATCATTGTTACTAGCCATAGTAGCAACTTATTGATAGCATAGAGTCTTTTATTCGATTTTATGTTCTTATATTTACTCGCTTATTCTAAGCCCTGAGGATTTTTTCTCATTTGTTTTGGAAAATACTAACTAATTTACGAAAATGCGTCCTGCTTCAAATGAAGGATCATATGTGTGAGTAACGATTAAGTTTCTTCTCACTGGATATCTTTGTAGGTATTTTGGTAAGCGTACAGCACATGAACTGCCTACTCGTTGGCTGTAACTAGGCAGACCTTGAAAATTGGTGTGCAAAGTAAGGATTTGAAGACACAGCGACAGCCTCTGTTAATTGGGATTTTAGATGTAGGACAGATCTTGGTAGTTCGGAGACTGATTGACTGAACAAACATAACTGTTTTTATAGGTGAAAGAGTGCTTGGGCTAACAAAATAAATAGAAAGAGGAAAATAAAAGATTTTTAACACTCATATTTCGTAGTAGGTCATAAGTGGTATACATAAATTATAGTGTCAGCCACTTTCGCTGTACTGGCAGATTGCTGAAGATTTGGCAGAAAGTACTGTGATATATGATTCTTTGTTTAACTATTGTTGATGCGGTAATAATTGTATTACGTAGGTACCTCAATAAAACATAAAAATACGCTTGCTGTACTTAATATTGTAGAAAATTTTTAAATTGTGCGACACGAAATTAGAAAAGCACTTACAATGTACTAATTGAATTAAAATCACTTTAGAACAGTGCCTGCCACTGAATGAATAGATCTAATAATTTGCTTATCATCAGCATAGAGGAGGTACTCAGAATTCATAAGACACTGGGCCAATTATTATTTATCAAAGCCAGAAATAGCATGAAAATGGTATGAAAGAAATTATATTGAGCCAACAATTCCGCTGATTTAGGTACGATTTAATCCAATTTAGTACAGAGGAATGAAATCCCAGCTGATAGAGTATACAGGTGCCTAGGAAAACGTCGACGAGTTTGAGACGAGTTTGTTTTTCATTCCAGAAATTTCGAATATGGAATAAATATTGAATTTTATTTGACTTGTTTTCAGTCTTTTCAAATAAATTTTCGTTATTGTTTTGTTGCGAAATTATACACACTTGCACCACAATAAAGTAGATAGAATTCTGTTATTTTTTTTTTAAGAAAAAATCCAAATCTGTTTTTTTCAACTTTTTTAGCCAAACAGTCGGACACCTATTGATTGAAAGTCCTTGGTTTATCTGAAATCGAAAATGTTAAAACATTTAGTTAGTTCAACAATTATCTTGTCGCAGAAAAAGAATCGCATTTTTATGATTAAGTGCGATTTCAAGAAACAGAGCTGATAAATGTTGGCAAAGCAAGCTGATCGAATGAAGGCTCTGGAAACAGTATTCCTAACATTCGAATCAAACCAAACTTTGTTCTAATAAAATTATTTTCCAAAAGTGATTAACAACCTAAATTTATCTTATCCTTCCACGGTATTGTCTTATATTGTTTCCGTATCGATTTTGAAACTTTTTCCCCATAATCAAACAAAAAACTTCCTTTGGATAAAAATGTAAAGTGTAAAATGTAAAAATGTAAAAAAACTAAACATGTAAAAGTGGATGTTCCCCCGCACTTAATCGAAAATATATTTAATTTTAAGTTGGTTAAGAGACTAAGTGCCAAAAATGGCAAAGTCAGCCAAAATACTCTATTTTTTTAACAACTATTATAACCGTTAAACCCAAATGTGCCACGCCCACTTCAATGCCCACAAACGGTCAAAATTTATGGCGCCCACAGTTATAAAATGAAAAATGTAACAGAAATGTATTGGCTTCGTTAAAACTTTTCGACTGACCTAAAAATAGGTTGCCTTGCCCACTCTACAGCCCCAACGCTTAAGTCTGTCTAGCGCCAGATTTTTAAGATTTTGTAAAAGTATAAATAGATTTTGTAGATTTTGTTTATCAATACTCATAACTATTTATTAAAAAGTTAGGAGCACACATTTAAGGTTAGAAATTTAACATGTTCAGTGTAGATTCTAGAAGTCCATTAAGTCGGACCATTATTTAATAAGATTTATTGGATATCTAAGGAACGGTATATGGTAGTCTGGGGACTCGACCATAGCGTCCATTTGGTTAGCTTAAAAACGGAATATTTTATTTAATAAATACAAATATTACGAAGAGACAGAAAGTGGAAGCTTGGAGAAGACGCGCTTGTTCCAGAAGAAAATGTTTTTGTGAGAGGTTGCATAATATTGGAGAGATGAATCTCGGCTTAAAGGTGTCCGCGGGATTTGTTTAAGTCAAAATTGTCGGATTTTCAAAATGTTGTATTTATACCAGTTACTCGTAGAGTAAATGGGTATACAAGATTCGTCGGCAAATATGTAACAGGTAGAAGGAATCGTTTCTGACCCCATTTGAACGCTGAGATTTCGGAAACTATTACTGTGTTTATGCGAAGCCGAATTCACGCTTTCATTTCGCGATTTCAGCCGATTCGTGTGTGCATAAACGCCATTTTGTGAATTCGGCAACACACGAAAGTTGACTATGAATTCAACCTGAAAGCGTGAAATGGTCACAATTAAAATCCGGTAACTCTATATAATTACCGGAGTTGCCAGATCGATATAAATACATAAATTCACCTTACTTTTAACAAATTATTTTTTCAATCAGTGCCTTTTATTTTGATGGTAGAAAAAATGTTATACTGGCTTGAACACACTTTATCCTTAATATTAGCAAGATTATTTCACGCGAATCTAAAAAAATTTTCGGTTTATTTATCGCTTACACCTTTTTCCACCGGTCCGGCATCTCTGTCAGCTGAGATTGATAAAATGCATGAATTCGGCCGCGTCGCATAAACAGGAGCAAATTTTATTTCACGCTTTCAAGAAATCATGAAACTTTTAGCATAAGCATAGTATATAAGAGCTAGAATATTGGGATTAAGCATTCAGATTATTGGACTTCCTGCGTAGCGCAAGTTTGTTTCAGCAGAATGCCGTCCATCGCCCACACTTTGTAATATTTTGTAAACCTTTAAATGATATTTTGTTTTTATTATCAATACCCATATCCTTTTAAAAATATTCTTATCGGACCATTCATTAAAAAGTTATAACCAAACAGTAATAAATAATTAGCAGTTGCTTACGATATTTCATTAGCGCCACGTTATGCGGTGTGTTAGTGAAATCTCAGTCAATAGGATTGAACGATAGGTGGCGCTTTTTTTGTTAGGTGAGTAACGGGTATACTCGTAATCTGTATATTGTTATATAACGTTTGAGTGGTGAGTATATTTTAACATAACTGGCCTCTAGCAATAGCAGTGGCCTTCAGATGGAAGCTGCAACACTCTTTTTGGCCTTGATGGTGTATTTTCTCGCTTCCTTTATATCAAGCGCTCAAATTGAATCGGGACTACAGTGGAAACCGCATTTCATTAGTGCACGGCAATGACACAAGGCCTTGACACTCCGTGGGCAAAAAATGGGTCATTTAAGGCACTAAAAAAGATCATTTTAAACATAACTTGCAGTGGCCTGGTACATCACGATAACTTATTTGCAAAATAGTTTTCTGCTTTGGAGTAAATTTGTAATGCATTTCTTGCAAATATGCATATATTAAGCGATTAGTTCCTTTGAACAGCGCAGTCTAAAAGACAAGTATTTGAGATTTGCGAATGCAATCTAGGGATGAAATTGCAAATTTAATGTTGCGATGCTTTCCCTTTCCCGAGTCAATTTTGATGCTTTGTATCTGAGAAGTGTATAGTTATTTGTCGCAGCATGCTAATTTATACTAACAAAGTAAAATGTGAGCAAATAATATTATTAGGCACTTTTCTTGAAACTGCGGAATAGTGCAGTCGGAGGATAAGCAACATTTAAACATAGACCCATTCCCAACTTCCTTTTCCTAACAACATTAATTTTCATTATATTTTAGCAGGCGTATTTAGTATATAATAATATATAATAATAATATTATAAGTATAGTCGTCTGTGACTCGTAGGTTCTTGGTTAGCCGTACACCTTTTAACATAAATTGAATAAATATAAAATGTACCTGTACTTCACAAAGTCAACGAAAATTCGAAAAGCTGATGGAATAATCAATTTGTGGGCGTTAGAGAGAGCGCGGTACTAGGCGGAAGCAAACATGGGCTTGATCATGTAGAATCTGAATGTAAAATTGTATCCAGCGTGAAAAATGCAAATGGACAGAACTTTCGGGCGTTTTTGGACGTTAGAGTGGGCGTGGCACTAGGAAGCCGAAACATGGCAAGCCTTAGCGTTGTAAAGGATTGTGGGCGTTAGAGTGGGCAGATTCGGATAAAAATCTTGCGCTGAATGAGAAGCTAAGGAAATTACAACTATTTAGCTTTTAGTGTTCTGATGGTGGCTACCAACTAGGTTTTACAGGGTAGAGTTTCGCTTGGGTCTGCGAAGGCATTTTTCTTATTTTTACCATTTCTAAGAATGCATTTTTTACCAATGTGTCGGCATTTGAGCAATACATGTAAGTGAAGTTGACATCAGGGCCCTTGTGAAATGAAATTTCCTCAACTTCGGTGCCCCATTTGAGATGACCAGAAGCCAAGTATAGAGATAACCCTGCCTGTTTCAACATATCGATGCCGGTTATTCCACCAAAAGACGATAAGTCTGGTAGTATAAAGAACGCTGAATACAGAGCCATAGCACTTTCCTGTTATTGCACCATGAATTGAGTGGATCGAAAAGGGTATTCCACTTAGCCGACACCTCGCAACACTTCATTGGGTCGGATAAAGTACTTTGACGCCCCAGTGTCGATGAAAAACTGTATTTATATTTCCGCTACTCTTCGTCTGATGACAGGTAGCAAGGATTTTTCCCTAAAAATTGTATGGCATTTTTTCTGCGAAGAGCACATCCGTGAAGTTTCGTCTAAGTCCTGATATAAATAATCGCATAAGATTGTTGGCATCCCTGAATCATAGGTCATGCTTACCTTATTGGTTAGCAAGGTAAGTATTTTCTCTACCTCGTCATTATACTGTAGTAAGTTTTACCCCTTGTCTTAAGGTGCAAAGCTCCTGCTCGATGATATGCATTGCCCGTTCAATAGCGTTCCAAAGGAAACACTGTAACACCCCTGACTTTGCTTTTAATAATTATGACAGCCTGAAAATGGCGTGTGGGTCAATTCGATTAATTTCGCATCAGAGATTTTTTGACACTCATTGACATTTGATTTTTTTCGGTGTAGGTCTTTGCTAACGGCAGACGGCTATGACAATCTTAAGCTGGTCGCGGTCCATGGCCGTGGGTTTGGGAGGGTCTGCGATTGCGAGACTCGCCAACTAATCTAGAACTTTACCGCGCATCTGGAACGCCAAAAAGAAACAAACTGCAAAACTAAGGAATATTTGTGATGTTGCATTAAATTAATTTTATTTGCCATTTTAATTTCCCTTTTATGGCTGGACCAAAATCGAATTGGAATTTCTTAATTTCCGTCTATAATAGTCATTTCACAAAAAAATCAAAGTGGCATAAAAAATCCAATCAGAAATTTATTAATCAATTATTTTAATCTTTTTTTTTCAGGTCAAGTTTAAAAACCACCCCGATCAGAGGACTTAATCCTATGTATTTGATGAAATTTTGAGCAGTGATACATTTATTGATATGTTTAAAATTCGTAATTTTTATGCACACCTTGATCAAGGTAGTAGCGTGCGCCGAGCGGAAGACTGTATCACATTGAAACGATAGGTTAAAATAAGCCAATCTTCCTAGTAAAAAAAAAGTTAAAACATAACTAAAAATATGACCGATCGGGCGACTATATCCTATAGCTACCATAAGAACTGTAGGCTTAAGTAGGTACAAGTTTTATGTTTTCAAGATATTTGCCTAGCCAAAAATACTAACCTCTTATTTTAGTCTCATTTTACGTCACAAAATCTCAAAGTGTACTAACAAGTAACCTTCCGCTTGTGAGGAGTCGTAAAACTCCTTACAAATCTCGAGGCAGGAGAGCGCAACAGCAAGAAGCCGAGAATGCGGGAGAGACAAAGGGCATCCAGGTCCACCGGTAAATAATGGACCTTGCATCCAAGCAAGCAAATATACCGTGAAATAGCGGTACTGCTTTAGACCTTGGACTCTCGCCGACAAGGGCAGAAAAGTAGAACGGTAAATGTGCGGCATTAGGGCAGCACAAAGAGGATGTACCGTGAACCAACTGGACGTTGGTGGATCTTTGACCCGGTTCGTGCCGTGTGAAAAAGGGGAATAACGGGACCGCCTCGGCCTATAAAGAGACGGCGCAAGCGCGCCTAGGGGCAGTTAATTAACAATGTACAAGTGCGAGAAGAAGAACAATGTACAAGTGCGAGGAGTCAATCGAGTGCGTGGTCGCAATAGTACCGTGTGCCTAGCCACCAGGGTCAAGATACCAGAGTCAATACGCTACCATGCTCAGACTGGAGCAACAGCCGAGTCCTTGAGGAGAACGACATTCCGGCAGGGTAAGAGTGGAAGTGGAGTCCATGCGTGGTGTTTGGCGACACGATGAAGGGAGAATCCTTGGATCGCCCTGCCGGACTATCCGTATTCGGGAGTCTAGCGATACAGGTTACCTAACGGTTATGCTGGACGAACACGGTCAGGAAGGTTGCACAACACCTTGCATCCTTCAAGACTTGCGTGATCGGAACAATGCCGGAGTAGCGACGCCGTTAAGGAACTCCTCCGCAGGAGACACTAGTGAGACACGATCCAAGGAAGACGCGACCCCGATCAGGCGTGAAACAATTCCAGCAATTCCATAACGCTTTCCGATTTGTCTCAATCAGATATCTGGCATTTTCTTGGGTCCCGGGCAGTCACGCAATACAGATTTGGTGGGAACACACAGTTCTATAAGCTAGCCGAGAGCAAACAGTAAAAAAAGTTTGTCACACGTTCTCGTTTCAAAATATATTTTTTAAAGGTAAAGTCAAAAAAATAGACAGCTAAAACAGTTGTTAAAAATCGAGTTACGTTGGGGTCAAATATTAATGACTTTTAACAATCTTTTTTAATTGTTGAGCCATGTTTATATTTGCTCTAGGAATATGTCAAGAATATATCATACAAAAACACCTCTTAACGATTTAAAAAACTAGTGCCGATGGTACCTTTAACAATCAAAAGTTATGATATCAACTTTTGAGACGGAAATTTATTATACCTACGATCCACGAAATAAATAGACTTTCTACATTTTTCTTGTTCGGCACTCTACACGACTGGATTATCACTTTATTATTATCATATGGTATTCGCCTTGGCACACTGTCTCTCTCTTCGCCACTACGTGTAATGCCGTCCACAGTGTTTTTTGCCAAGGCAATGAATTCATACTCATCCAAAGAATCGCTGTTTTGTTTGCGTTCTTTGGTCACCTTTACTTCCTGGGTATTTTGAGCTTGAAACATCTCGGGTTAGCCCCTATTATTGAGGTTTCTGGGATTATTGTTGTTCCCCATGTTCGTGGTTACCTGGGTGTACGCTCCATTTCTGTGTTTGGTTGCCACAGTTGCTTTGGCCTTCAAGGTTGCCATGGCCCATGTAGTTCACGTTGCCCTGTTCATAAACGCCAGTACTGTTAGCCTGGATGATTTTACCAACGCAATCTCTTATATTATATAAGAAGCACTCATATACAAATTATGGAGTCCCGCGCCGTAGTTGGGATTGCAGCGGTCGGGGAGGGTTTGCTGCGAATGCATTTTCTGCAACTGGTGAGTCAGGCGGATACCCTGTCTACCTTCTGTTGGTAGAAGTCTATAATGGGAGAAACTACCTCCGTTATCATCACGATAACCAACTTCAAATAATAAATATCGGCGATGCCGGAGTATCGACTTAAGAGCTGAGTGCTCCTTCTTTATTGAAATGCAAAAACGAACTATTTTAAGAAATCAAAGAAAGCTAACTAAGACTCGCAGCGATTACCCAAATAAGCAGTGTCTGCCGTCTGTGCACGAGCGTCCGGCCCGAGTGCTTCATCCGGAGTAAAGTGAATGACAGAAGTCAGCGGCTAGTCCGTTGTTTGCTTATGTTAACTACTCCCCCTTTAGGATTAATGCCGCCCGACGTTATCTCAGCAATGACTTTTTTCAGTTGGGCTGTAAATCTTCTTGCCATGCTCAAATGCAGATAGGTCATACCGATGCAGATCGTCGCGCAGCAGAGTATTCCCACAATGAGTGCTAGACGGTACATCAGGTTGGTGTCGATGTCTTTGTCGCACTCCAGATAAGCTCCACGTTATGTTTGTTCAATCGTCGAAGGTAAGGGAGACTAAGTATATCTTGGTTGACGGTGATATTAAGCAATGGTCAGCTTGCAACTCCTGGAGCTCTTTTTTGGGCCTTATTGTGATTAGCGTAGAGGATTTCGTTGACGGAGACACGATCTTCGAATGTAACGCGGTAAGTACCATATACCCAAATTTAACTATAAAGTGTAAGGAATTGGTAGATTGCAATATCTTTACGGATGCTACGGACAAAAATTCCCCGATGGGGGTGTTAGTGGGTTCCTCAAGCCAAACTGACTTCAGGTCTGTGTGATCAAGTATATTAGGACTGACAATGTTAACTTTGGCTAGTGTATTGTCAAGCGTTAGGTTTTGCAATTCCATCACTAGCATTCTATTTCTGACGAGGAGAGTTTTGTATAAATTACTTGTGTCGACTTGTGAATTTTTTGCAATTTTGAGAACCTGGTTTACTGTGATGGTAAATTGGTTGATTTTGTTTTGAACTTTAGTATTAATCGATACCTGTCCGTTATTTGCGTTTGTTAGCTGCATTTTCATGAATCTCGTTCTCTCCAAATCACCGGCGTCCGGTGTTGCTGCTACCACCTTTAGTATCGACCCCAAGTTTCTGGCGATCCTGTGGTGCAAGCCTAAAGATTCCAGAAGTTCTCGTATATGTGCGGTGTCTACGTCCAGCAACTTTTTGATATGCGACTGTGAAAACATATCCCACATGTTTGCTGATTCCGTGTGTGTTACGTATCATCAATGATGGGAATATATTTCGCTTGCGAATAGTCAGAGATGTGCGCCGACGCCAATGACAGGGACAGTAGGATAATAAATCCGCACCTGTGGAATGAACCTTACATGTATACTTTTCCGAAAATGTTTTTTTCTTTTTTTAAAACCATCCAGCAAATTTAATCTAACTTAAACAATGTATAGCATTAAGACTTAAATAATTTAACAAATTGCCAAGTGGCTTAAAGGAAAGAAGATGAAAAAAGTGTAAGAAAAACTAACTCTATTTGATGTTGTCTTTGTGGACCCCCTCCCCTTAATGAGGACCGTGGTCCCCAGGTTCGCTTCAATGGCTTTTTCCTCACACAGTATCGGTTAAATCCTTGTCGATTTTAAGGCATCGAGCAATTTCCGACAGGGTGATGTGAAAGCGCTCCACTTGTCCGTTTGAGAGGCTATGGAGTGGCGGTGCATTTGCAGTGCTAACGCCAAAATGGTTGTCCAGCACGGCTGATATTGTGTGCGAATTTAATGATGATTCAATATCGCAATAGACTACCATAGCCCAAGGGAAAAAATGCATGAGTTGTTGTATGGTCGGTTTTAGGTCTTCAATTGTCCTTGAGTGGACATGCCGCACGACGGCGAACTTCGAAAACTGGTCAATGCAGGTGAGAAAGAATTTTTTGTCCGTAGAAAAAATGTCGATATGGCGTCTCGCGGAGCTCATGTTTTTTTGGGTGCCTGTCGTATTTGGCTTTTGCGCGTGCTTTGCAATTCGCTACGATCGAAAGTAGTATTCGGGGAGTACCTGTTTTACATTTTCTTGAACCGACCTGTGAGCCTTATTGTATTCGACAGTGAGGATTTCTCGTCTCTCCGCGACTGCAAAATTATCGGTCACACGATTTTGCAATGCCAAAATGTTGTGGCTGGCAATTGGCGAACCAGTTCGACCTGTATCATTGCGTGTGCAGGTCATGGTTGAAAGCTTATCAAGTATTGACTCTTTGCAGGAGAAGTTAATCACATGCTGTCTCTTGTTTCCAAAGAGGACAAAGCTGCGTTTTAATGGGAAGCGTGCCTCCTCCAGAGTTATTTGATTCTGGAAGTAATTCAAGACGTATCCGTTGTTTTAATTGTGTGGGTCAGGGAGAGTTCGTTGTGTATAGTGGCTGCGCGCATTCATCTTCTTGTTCCCCCACGACATTAAGTTGTTGCCGAGAAAGTGCATCGGCAACAAGATTTTCTTTACCGGGTTTGTAATAAATACGCGCACCGGACTCGTCAATGTGCCGTCATTTTTTTGGACGTCCCTCTTCGGACAGCACTATGCCACTGCCATAGGCCGAGGCATCTGTCGTTAGATCAAATGCCTCCTTTTAGTCGGGGTATCTTAGCATCACGTCTTCGGACGCCAAGATATTTCGTAGTTCCTGAAACGCTTGGTTTGGGCTTTAGAGAACTTGACCGGAATGTTTCGTGACCTGTGTATACCAACTGTTCCGTTTTCCCCTTTTAAGATGTCAGTAACAGGCCTTACTATTGCTGCGAAGTCCTTGATGAAACATCGGTAGTAGCTGGCTAGGCCTAGAAGTGACCGTATCTCGAAAACATTTTTAGGTTCCGGAAATTCTTTAATAGCCTTTACTTTCTTTGGGTCTGTTGTGGCACCATTATAAGTGACTTTAAACTTGAGGAAACTCACACTTTTTTTTAAAAAAGCTGGATTTTTTCTATCGATACTCTCATGTTTGCATCGTACAGGCTCTTTAGAACCCAATCTACGTGCTTGATGTGAGAGTTTTCATCTTCTGAAAGTATGATTACGTCGTCAACGTAAACATAGCATCCCGTAGGATGTCGTGGATAGTTCTCTCAAAAATGCTGGGCTAACTACGTTGATTTTTCCAAGCGCTATCGCGAGCATTAACTTCTTTAATCCTATCATGATCATCCTATTCCGAGCAGGCTCGTCTTGAGCAATGCCTCATAACAGTGACCAGAGTTAATTTGTGAAATTTTGGCTGACACTAAAATATGATTGACTATTGCAGTAACCTAAATGACCTTTCCAATGATTCCAAAATGTACACCAAGTAAGTTCAAATGAGTATTTCACTTTTGTTTTGTAGTAGATTCCTGCCCCGGTTTCGTCGATATCCACTTTTTTTTATTTTTACGTTCCGCCTTGATGTATGGATGTTTATATTTTTAACAGTTCCCATACTTTAGGTTAAAGCTTCCGTTCATTAGTGGCATAGTTTATTTCTCTGTTTTTTAATGTCCTTGAAATCATTGTCATTGGACGCCCGTCTTGGGAAAGTTCTGCGCCAATGCTATCGACTGAGGCATCTGTCGTTAGATCAAATGCCTTTTTGTAGTCGGGTTACCTAAGCATAACATCCCCAGATGCGAAGTCATCTTAAATTTTTGTTGATTAATTACTTTTAAACGTTACTCTTTACTACAATGTGTTGTATGTCAATAGTTGAAAAATCTCAAGGGCTGTACATTCTAAAGTTTAAACTAAAATCGGTAAAGCCGTTTTTGACTAATGAAAAAACAAATTTTTAAAATCGGAATAAAAACACTTTTTCCCATAATTTTTAAACCATGGTATTTAGACAAATCATGTTAGGAAGACGTCAACAGTGTTTCAAAATACCATTCCAATGACATATAGCCTTTTATAGCTGTTTTTCCGACAAACTAGACAATTTTTCCAAAAGAAAGGGTGTAACTAAAGTTTCTTAAATTAAGCTGGCTAGCATTATCCTAAATTAAAAGGACCCTAAAATAACGTTTAAAGACAAACTGACAAACAAAGCAAGAGGAATCGCTATATTCCCATAGCTCCTATAGCTAGCAGAATTGCACTTTTTATACCCTTGCAGAGGGTACTACGATTTCAGTTAGAAGTTTGCAACGCATTGAAGGAGACGTTTCCGACCCCATAAAGTATTTATGTTCTTGATCAGCCATGTCCGTTTGTCCGTCCGTTTCTACGCAAACTAGTTTCTCAGTTTTAAAGCTATCGGCCTGAAACTCTCCCAAAAGTCTTCTTTCTTTTGCAGGTAGTATAAAGGTCGGAACCATTCGGATCGGACAACTATGTCTTATAGCTCCCATTGGAATAATCGGAAAAAAAATTTTAAAAAATTATATCTTTGTTGTTCTTTAACATTTGACCTCCTACGGTCGGAAATTAACATTTTTTAATTAGTTCTGAATTTCGAATTTAATTTTTAAAAATCGGAGGACTATATATCGTATAGCTGCCATAGGAAGGGTCGAAAAATTGGTGGGAAAATATTATGAAACAAATTAAAGCTTCGGTGTTTCTTGACGTATTATCTATACTATTGGGAATATCATTTGTTGTATTTTTTTAACTGCAAGGGTATACAAACCTCGGCTTGCCGAAGTTAGCTTCCTTTCTTGTAACTATTTAATGAATGCTCCGATTTGAACAATCGGAATGTGGATCGATATTGACAGTTAAAATCAGTTCCCATTTCCTTTTTTCCAAAATTTTCAAAAATATACACGCTAAACAGTTTTAAGCGTTTTGGGCGTTAGAGTGGGCGTGGCATCCTGCTGAAATAAACTTGCGCTGCACATGGAGCTCAAGAATCTACATGCAAAATTCAAACTTTCTAGCTCTAGCGAGATCTCGGCGTTAATTCGTTAATTCCTTCTACCTGTAACATAATTTCCGGAGAATGTGGTATACCCTTTCACACTACGAGTGGTATTTTACACAGCAACACTTTTCTTAGATAGCTCGGATAAATAATCTTTATATCCAAATCTCATCTCAACAAAATTCCTTTTTTATGCTACCATGACAACTCTAGTCCGCTCTAGCCAAGTCCGAGCAAATTTAAAAACAGGGGCGGCGGATTTAAGTGTTCCAGAAGAGGTCTGGAAAATTAGAGTCTATCGAAATTGAAATCCAGAACGCGGCCGATAAATTAGACGATTCTTTTTAGACCACTATTCTTTAAAAAATGGCGACGAAAAAATATTTTTTTATTCTGTCTTCTGATTTTAATTAGTAGTAAATTTAGTATGCTGCCAAATACGGCCAATGGTCAAAACTATAGTTTTGAAACTATTTTTTTTGTTGCAAAATCAATCTATCTTCTTTCTGTTCTGGCAGTAATTTGTGAGCAACAAGGGCAGGCCATGCCATAATTATAGGACTTGTCACTAGCCCCAAATCAGAAATTAGTTTAGTCTTTTCTGCTCCTTAAATTGGAACGCTTTTGCTTTAAACTATAGAACACTCAGTCCACACTCGTCTATCGATAAAAAACCGACTCAGAATGGTGCTGGAACCCGAGGATCAGGAATCCCGTGAACTATGGTCAGTTATTCACGTTCCTCCTGCATGAAGATCGTCAGGAGACCCTTGATTACGCCGTAAGTTGAAGCAGCATGCTGCCCGAGCCGCACTCTGCCACGAATGGTACGAGGACAAAGTGACCAGGTACGAATCTAACATGAACCGGTAAGTGGATCTTTACTTTTATAAGGTGTATTTATATATTCAAATTTACAAGAATTTTTCATCACAAAATTTTATATCAGAACTTTTGTAAGTTAAATGTGCGATGGTCACGACCCCTTACCTCGACAAGAGGTAATTTTATTTGATATGAGAGGTTTTGTTTTAAGCATTAATCACATTATTGGTCTACTTTCGCAAAAGTCTTAGAACTGAAGTTTTTTATATGAAACTGTTTCATGATATTAACATACAAAATTCAATGATCAGCCAGCGTTAGTTGTTCTGAACTGGTAAAACTGGGCAGTGTTTTGATTCCGTTTTTTAGAAAAAGCAAAGGTGCAGCTTTACTAGTTCACAAGTTACGGCTGTACGAAATTTATCTACTTATAGCTAATTTTCCCCTAAAGTAACGGGTTTTTCAAAAGTGGTAGAACTAAAGTTTCTTAAATTGACCATTTAATTATTTCCAGACCTTAAAATTGATTTGGATACGCACAAACAAAATAGAGTGCTCAGGCACCGTTAGTTGATCTAATCTGACAAAAGTGGCAATTTTTGTTGATTAATAACTTTCAACCGTAACTTTTTACTACAATGTCTTATATGTCAAAATTTAAAAAAATCTGAAGGGCTATACAGCTTAAAGCTTAAACATCAATTGTTAGAGGCGTTTTAAGTAATATAAAAAACGCTGAATAATTGTTGTTTATTCTTTTGACTATAGTTGGCCATAAACTATGACACTTAAACCAATTATGTGAAGTAGCCGTGAATAACATTCTAAAATTTCTTTTCACCGGCATGTAGCGCATGTCTATAGCTTTATCAGTGATAATGCGTACTAAAATATATACAAAAAAATATTTACTAAAATGTTAGAGTTTTCGAGTCTTCTTAATGAAACAGGGTAACAACACGAGATTTCGGCAATTCAACAGTTTCGAGGAATACCGTAATACTTTTGAAACTATTTTCTTTTTTACTTTGTGAGAAGCCACATAATTGTGGCTACAGACTACTTCGCCCGCGTTGAATCAGAATGGTTCTGGAGCCGAAGGATCTAGAATCCCGCAAACTATGGCCATGTATTCACAATTACAGCCATGGAGCCAGTCGGGAGCTCCTCCCTGCATGGTGTCCCTCGTGGGGCCCTCGATTCCGTCGAAAGTAGAAGCAGCATGCTGCCGACAATGGCCTAGGAGCTCATTTAGGAGAAGCGCGTAGCTTAATAAGCAATGAACAACCAGCTTACAAATCAGTGATTTCTACCCTAGGGTTTAAGGACGGACTGGATTATCTTCCCCAAAATGGCCACTGTTTTCAATCGCAATCCGGAGCATGCTTCCAACGCCGCCCTTTTCACGCGCTACACTATCAACTAGTGGTACAACAACAACATGACTCTTTGCAGGAGAAGTTAATCACATGCTGTCTCTTGTTTCCAAAGAGGACAAAGCTGCGTTTTAATGGGAAGCGTGCCTCCTCCAGAGTTATTTGATTCTGGAAGTAATTCAAGACGTATCCGTTGTTTTAATTGTGTGGGTCAGGGAGAGTTCGTTGTGTATAGTGGCTGCGCGCATTCATCTTCTTGTTCCCCCACGACATTAAGTTGTTGCCGAGAAAGTGCATCGGCAACAAGATTTTCTTTACCGGGTTTGTAATAAATACGCGCACCGGACTCGTCAATGTGCCGTCATTTTTTTGGACGTCCCTCTTCGGACAGCACTATGCCACTGCCATAGGCCGAGGCATCTGTCGTTAGATCAAATGCCTCCTTTTAGTCGGGGTATCTTAGCATCACGTCTTCGGACGCCAAGATATTTCGTAGTTCCTGAAACGCTTGGTTTGGGCTTTAGAGAACTTGACCGGAATGTTTCGTGACCTGTGTATACCAACTGTTCCGTTTTCCCCTTTTAAGATGTCAGTAACAGGCCTTACTATTGCTGCGAAGTCCTTGATGAAACATCGGTAGTAGCTGGCTAGGCCTAGAAGTGACCGTATCTCGAAAACATTTTTAGGTTCCGGAAATTCTTTAATAGCCTTTACTTTCTTTGGGTCTGTTGTGGCACCATTATAAGTGACTTTAAACTTGAGGAAACTCACACTTTTTTTTAAAAAAGCTGGATTTTTTCTATCGATACTCTCATGTTTGCATCGTACAGGCTCTTTAGAACCCAATCTACGTGCTTGATGTGAGAGTTTTCATCTTCTGAAAGTATGATTACGTCGTCAACGTAAACATAGCATCCCGTAGGATGTCGTGGATAGTTCTCTCAAAAATGCTGGGCTAACTACGTTGATTTTTCCAAGCGCTATCGCGAGCATTAACTTCTTTAATCCTATCATGATCATCCTATTCCGAGCAGGCTCGTCTTGAGCAATGCCTCATAACAGTGACCAGAGTTAATTTGTGAAATTTTGGCTGACACTAAAATATGATTGACTATTGCAGTAACCTAAATGACCTTTCCAATGATTCCAAAATGTACACCAAGTAAGTTCAAATGAGTATTTCACTTTTGTTTTGTAGTAGATTCCTGCCCCGGTTTCGTCGATATCCACTTTTTTTTATTTTTACGTTCCGCCTTGATGTATGGATGTTTATATTTTTAACAGTTCCCATACTTTAGGTTAAAGCTTCCGTTCATTAGTGGCATAGTTTATTTCTCTGTTTTTTAATGTCCTTGAAATCATTGTCATTGGACGCCCGTCTTGGGAAAGTTCTGCGCCAATGCTATCGACTGAGGCATCTGTCGTTAGATCAAATGCCTTTTTGTAGTCGGGTTACCTAAGCATAACATCCCCAGATGCGAAGTCATCTTAAATTTTTGTTGATTAATTACTTTTAAACGTTACTCTTTACTACAATGTGTTGTATGTCAATAGTTAAAAAATCTCAAGGGCTGTACATTCTAAAGTTTAAACTAAAATCGGTAAAGCCGTTTTTGACTAATGAAAAAACAAATTTTTAAAATCGGAATAAAAACACTTTTTCCCATAATTTTTAAACCATGGTATTTAGACAAATCATGTTAGGAAGACGTCAACAGTGTTTCAAAATACCATTCCAATGACATATAGCCTTTTATAGCTGTTTTTCCGACAAACTAGACAATTTTTCCAAAAGAAAGGGTGTAACTAAAGTTTCTTAAATTAAGCTGGCTAGCATTATCCTAAATTAAAAGGACCCTAAAATAACGTTTAAAGACAAACTGACAAACAAAGCAAGAGGAATCGCTATAGTCCCATAGCTCCTATAGCTAGCAGAATTGCACTTTTTATACCCTTGCAGAGGGTACTACGATTTCAGTTAGAAGTTTGCAACGCATTGAAGGAGACGTTTCCGACCCCATAAAGTATTTATGTTCTTGATCAGCCATGTCCGTTTGTCCGTCCGTTTCTACGCAAACTAGTTTCTCAGTTTTAAAGCTATCGGCCTGAAACTCTCCCGAAAGTCTTCTTTCTTTTGCAGGTAGTATAAAGGTCGGAACCATTCGGATCGGACAACTATGTCTTATAGCTCCCATTGGAATAATCGGAAAAAAAATTTTAAAAAATTATATCTTTGTTGTTCCTTAACATTTGACCTCCTACGGTCGGAAATTAACATTTTTTAATTAGTTCTGAATTTCGAATTTAATTTTTAAAAATCGGAGGACTATATATCGTATAGCTGCCATAGGAAGGGTCGAAAAATTGGTGGGAAAATATTATGAAACAAATTAAAGCTTCGGTGTTTCTTGACGTATTATCTATACTATTGGGAATATCATTTGTTGTATTTTTTTAACTGCAAGGGTATACAAACCTCGGCTTGCCGAAGTTAGCTTCCTTTCTTGTAACTATTTAATGAATGGTCCGATTTGAACAATCGGAATGTGGATCGATATTGACAGTTAAAATCCGTTCCCATTTCCTTTTTTCCAAAATTTTCAAAAATATACACGCTAAACAGTTTTAAGCGTTTTGGGCGTTAGAGTGGGCGTGGCATCCTGCTGAAATAAACTTGCGCTGCACATGGAGCTCAAGAATCTACATGCAAAATTCAAACTTTCTAGCTCTAGCGAGATCTCGGCGTTAATTCGTTAATTCCTTCTACCTGTAACATAATTTCCGGAGAATGTGGTATACCCTTTCACACTACGAGTGGTATTTTACACAGCAACACTTTTCTTAGATAGCTCGGATAAATAATCTTTATATCCAAATCTCATCTCAACAAAATTCCTTTTTTATGCTACCATGACAACTCTAGTCCGCTCTAGCCAAGTCCAAGCAAATTTAAAAACAGGGGCGGCGGATTTAAGTGTTCCAGAAGAGGTCTGGAAAATTAGAGTCTATCGAAATTGAAATCCAGAACGCGGCCGATAAATTAGACGATTCTTTTTAGACCACTATTCTTTAAAAAATGGCGACGAAAAAATATTTTTTTATTCTGTCTTCTGATTTTAATTAGTAGTAAATTTAGTATGCTGCCAAATACGGCCAATGGTCAAAACTATAGTTTTGAAACTATTTTTTTTGTTGCAAAATCAATCTATCTTCTTTCTGTTCTGGCAGTAATTTGTGAGCAACAAGGGCAGGCCATGCCATAATTATAGGACTTGTCACCAGCCCCAAATCAGAAATTAGTTTAGTCTTTTCTGCTCCTTAAATTGGAACGCTTTTGCTTTAAACTATAGAACACTCAGTCCACACTCGTCTATCGATCAAAAACCGACTCAGAATGGTGCTGGAACCCGAGGATCAGGAATCCCGTGAACTATGGTCAGTTATTCACGTTCCTCCTGCATGAAGATCGTCAGGAGACCCTTGATTACGCCGTAAGTTGAAGCAGCATGCTGCCCGAGCCGCACTCTGCCACGAATGGTACGAGGACAAAGTGACCAGGTACGAATCTAACATGAACCGGTAAGTGGATCTTTACTTTTATAAGGTGTATTTATATATTCAAATTTACAAGAATTTTTCATCACAAAATTTTATATCAGAACTTTTGTAAGTTAAATGTGCGATGGTCACGACCCCTTACCTCGACAAGAGGTAATTTTATTTGATATGAGAGGTTTTGTTTTAAGCATTAATCACATTATTGGTCTACTTTCGCAAAAGTCTTAGAACTGAAGTTTTTTATATGAAACTGTTTCATGATATTAACATACAAAATTCAATGATCAGCCAGCGTTAATTGTTCTGAACTGGTAAAACTGGGCAGTGTTTTGATTCCGTTTTTTAGAAAAAGCAAAGGTGCAGCTTTACTAGTTCACAAGTTACGGCTGTACGAAATTTATCTACTTATAGCTAATTTTCCCCTAAAGTAACGGGTTTTTCAAAAGTGGTAGAACTAAAGTTTCTTAAATTGACCATTTAATTATTTCCAGACCTTAAAATTGATTTGGATACGCACAAACAAAATAGAGTGCTCAGGCACCGTTAGTTGATCTAATCTGACAAAAGTGGCAATTTTTGTTGATTAATAACTTTCAACCGTAACTTTTTACTACAATGTCTTATATGTCAAAATTTAAAAAAATCTGAAGGGCTATACAGCTTAAAGCTTAAACATCAATTGTTAGAGGCGTTTTAAGTAATATAAAAAACGCTGAATAATTGTTGTTTATTCTTTTGACTATAGTTGGCCATAAACTATGACACTTAAACCAATTATGTGAAGTAGCCGTGAATAACATTCTAAAATTTCTTTTCACCGGCATGTAGCGCATGTCTATAGCTTTATCAGTGATAATGCGTACTAAAATATATACAAAAAAATATTTACTAAAATGTTAGAGTTTTCGAGTCTTCTTAATGAAACAGGGTAACAACACGAGATTTCGGCAATTCAACAGTTTCGAGGAATACCGTAATACTTTTGAAACTATTTTCTTTTTTACTTTGTAAGAAGCCACATAATTGTGGCTACAGACTACTTCGCCCGCGTTGAATCAGAATGGTTCTGGAGCCGAAGGATCTAGAATCCCGCAAACTATGGCCATGTATTCACAATTACAGCCATGGAGCCAGTCGGGAGCTCCTCCCTGCATGGTGTCCCTCGTGGGGCCCTCGATTCCGTCGAAAGTAGAAGCAGCATGCTGCCGACAATGGCCTAGGAGCTCATTTAGGAGAAGCGCGTAGCTTAATAAGCAATGAACAATCAGCTTACAAAGCAGTGATTTCTACCCTAGGGTTTAAGGACGGACTGGATTATCTTCCCCAAAATGGCCACTGTTTTCAATCGCAATCCGGAGCATGCTTCCAACGCCGCCCTTTTCACGCGCTACACTATCAACTAGTGGTACAACAACAACATGACCAAGTACTCCAAGTCTAACCGTAAGCGGATCTATAGTTTTCCCAAATAGGCAAAGACATTGCCCCGTAGTCCGTCCGTCCGTCCGTATGAACGCTGAGATGTCGAAAACTATAAAAACTTGAAAGTTGGGACTTGGAATGTAGATTCTTAAGCTTCTTGCTCAACGTATGTTTGTTTCACCAGGGTGCCAAGCACACTCTAACGCCCACAAACGCCCATAACGCTTAGAGACCCACATTTCTCAATATTTTCGAAAAAATTAAATAAGATTTGGTTTCATTATCAATGTTCAACTACATGCCGAAATTTCAATTCAAATTAATTCGGGCCATTTCCTGGGTGCTCCCAGTATACTTAGCTGAGTAACGGGCATCAGATAATCGATTGCATCGACTATAGCGTTCTGTCTTGTTTTTAGTATAGTTTCACGACACCTTAATGTTTTATTTTAGGGGTTTTTTTCACAATTTGAACTCTTTCTTCTCAAAAATACAAAATACGAATATTTGAAATTTTTCACAAAAATGTTATTCCTATACTTTATTTATTTTTCATTTTATTGTACGATTTTTTCACAAATTTTGGATGTAATTGCGGTTTTGTGTGTTACCACTTTCTCCAGGGCGTGATGTTGGTCGCGGCGTCTCTGCACAGATCGTTTGTACATCTTAACGACTTTCAGGATGAGCAAAACAAGGAGTATTACAACGACGAGCTTCAGCGTTTTGTTGGCATTCTTATGATCGATGATCTCCACTGTGTTTATAATATTGGCAGTACTGCCGGCCACTTTCTCCATTTCCCCTTTCTTAGGAGTCAACGGCCGGCTGGTGCACTTTGCCACCTTACAGGAGTACGGTTACGAGCAGGTCGATCGTGGTCGTTTTTCTGGCCACGCGACACCCGTGAGTTGTCGAATTGTATTTCTGTTTTGCCCTTATCAATCTGAGTGTGGTTAGTCATTAGCGGCCCCTACCCTCAACCTAAGACAGTTGTTAATCTTTGTATGGGGAGGGCGTACGTAACAGGCTCGAAGTGATCGATGTGGCTACGCATGAAATGACTTCGCAAAAGAAATCTTCGTACGGCCATTTTTCTATTTATTCATCTTCTCCCTTTTTTTTTCCTTAGGCGGCGCCCATTACGTGTGGCTTTGACCCACTACATTAACCCAGTCTCAGATGAGCTAGTCGGGCTTATTACTCTATTATTTAATTATTGTAATTATTTATTGTGTTATTGTTACTATATTTTTTTTTGTATTAAAGATATTTATTGCTGAAAACGAAAAAAAAGCTTTCCGGCCTCGCACGGAAACATACATACATACATATTTATACCTGTAAACAAAAGATTTATAATATAGCACAAATGAAAACTAATATATAAAGAAAATGCAGAAGTGAGTAAAAGCTAAAAAGTTGAGAATAAAATTGCTGAGTGTGCCGTAACCACGGTTTTTTTTTCGACCGGGGGCTACTTAGCTGAAAAGTGAAAAGTTTTCCCATTTCCCGAAGAAAAAATATTAAAAGTATAAGAATTGCTTTTTTTTCTGTTTTGGTTTCTTTTTTTTATTTTTATTATTATTATTTTTTTTTGTTTTACTTATTTACTATATATTTATTTTAGTACTAGACATAGTTCCTAACTTAAGGTTTTCTTATTATAAGTAGTATATCTTCCCGCGCTAGGACTCCCAGGCGCGGGCTTCTTCTTACCAATTTTCTGGCGAGGCGGTTCATGCGCCGCCCCACCCTCTGTTGACTCTCCTGAATCCTGACTATCTGTCTTTGAGTCCGTATAAGTTGCTCCTGTACTTGGAGAAACTAACTACGCTCGTTTTCCTGGTTTCGGGTCCTTTGCCCGATCTCCTGCTCTATCGTCTCCCGGTTTTGAGGCGCCGAAAGGAGTTGTATCCAGCGCTGCTGGATGCACTCCTCATCGATGTTGATACTGTGGCAGAGCGTTCATCCATTCCGTAAGTAATTTTAGATACGAGGCCCTGCTCTCGTACTCCTTCTTAAGCTTGTTAAGCTGATGAGCAGCTTGGATGGCGTGTTCATATACGCTGAACGTGTTCATAATGTCTGGATAATTTTCGGCCCTCGGCTGTGGCTTTTATAGCGGATCTTTGCCCTTACGCTGGAGTAAAACACAGCGAATTCGATTCTGGCCAAGCTTGGCATTATATCCTTTAGATTTGTTACTCTGCTTGTAGTTTTTCCTATAGACAACTTGTCCTACGGAAAACTCTACGAGCTTGCTACGGGTGTTATATGCCTTTTCTGCGCGTTCATGAGTTTGGTTTAATCGTTGGGTCACTTGTTGTCGGATAAGTTCCATCTTGTCTGGGAGACTTATCTGTGGATCTCCTGCCTGTATTCCCCCAGTTTTCGTAGAATCGGATAAGCTGTTCCATGGGTAACCATCCGCGTTCCGAACATGGCGTAATATGGTTCCATGCCTATTGACTCGTGTAGGCCATTCCTAAGGGCACACTCTATTCGGTTGGGTATCCCAGTTTCGCTGATCAGTGGCAATTGTTGCTCGCAAAATTTGGAGTACAGATCGGTTTACCCTCTCAGCCGCGTTCGCTTGCGGGGAGTAAAGTACAGTCTTTACGTGTCGAATACCGTAGGGGGTCATTAGCTCGCCAAAAATTTGAGACACAAATTGTTTGCCGTTGTCTGAGTTTACAAATTCGGGGACTCCAAATTGATGGAAAATTTTGGTCTCAAGGAATTTGATGACTTCTGCAGCTACTGCATGTCTCATCTGCTGCAGCCAGACAAACTTGGAGAAATGGTCTAGGCATAAAAAAATCACCGAGTTCCCAGCCTTGGTCCTCCGGTATGGTCCCATAAACTCGATGAACAACCTTTGGCCAGCCCGCTCCGTAACCCGCTGTTCTCCCATGGGTGGTCGGTTATTTTTGTTGGCGGTCTTGGTGATCTTACAGACCTCGCATTCCATCACTACTTTTTGGACATATACAGCCATGCCTGGCCGCGCGTTCATGAGTTCGGTTCAATCCTTGGGTCAACTTTTGTCGGATGAGTTCCATCTTGTCTGGTAGACTTATATGTGGATCTCCTGCCTGTATAGTCCCTAGCTTCCGTAAAATCAGACTGTTCCATGGGTAACCATCCGCGTTCCGAACATGGCGTAATCCAGTCTCGGGAGAGCTAGTCGGGCTTATATATTGTTGTACTTATTTATTTTGTTATTATTATATATACTTTTTTTATTAAAAATACTTATTGCTGAAAAAGAAAAAGCTTTCCAGCCTCGCACGGAAACATACATACATACATATTTATACCTGTAAATAAAAATATGGCTCATAATGAGAGCTAGTCGGGCTTATTATTTTATTATTTAATTATTGTACTTATTTATTATGTTATTATTATATATGCTGAAAAAGAAAAGCTTTCCGGCCTCGCACGGAAACATACATACATACATATTTATACCTGTAAATAAAAATATGGCTCATAATAAAATATATAATATAGCTTTAATGAAAAATAATATATAAATATACAAAAAAAAAAAATCAGAAGTGAGTAAAAGTTAAAAAGTTGAGAACAAAATAGGTGAGTGTTTTCAGCTGAAAAGTGAAAAGTTTTCCAATTTCCCGACGAAAAACATATTAAAAGTATAAGAATTTTTTTTGTTGTTTTTTTTTATTATTTTTTATTTTTATTTGTTTAACATTTTATATTATTTACAATGATTTAATCTACTAAGTTTTGTATACCAAGTTGAGGGCTTTCGAAGGTAAAGTCTTCTGACCGCGCGGTTCATGCGCCGGCTCATTTTCCATGTTTCCCGTTGTATCCGGGCGATGTGTGTTTGGCTCCTTTGTAGTTGCTCCTGAACTCGGAGCAACTGGTTTTGGTCCTCCTCCTCATCTCGGCTCCGGTGCCGGGTCTTGCTCGAGTTCAGCTGCCAGTTCTTCATCTTCTGTCTGGTATCTGTGTATCCAGCATTGCTGGATATGGTCCTCGTTCAAGTGGATGCTATGGCAAAGCCCGTTCATCCACTCGACGAGGAGCGCCAGATATGATGCCTGGTCCCCGTACCTAACCTGTAGCCGACGAAGCCGGCGGGCAGCTCGGATGGCTTGGTTGTAAGTGTTTGAGGACTGCATCATGTCTGGTGACTGGTCGGTCCCTGGTTGTTGCTTTTATAGCAGAACCGGGGTAGTTCTGATGACTGCTCTACCAATCATGTGATCGGGAGCTTCTATCAATTAGTGCAATCCCGCAGTTCTGAGTTTGTCGCCTTTTGGAGTCGTCGGATTACGTTCAGAGGTTTAGGCACTTTTCCCCACTGCATTGCCCAGCTCATATAGCGCTTTGCCCTTACGCTGGAGTAAAACACAGCGAATTCGATTCGGGCCAAGCTTGGCATTATATCCTTTAGATTTGTTACTCTGCTTGTAGTTTTTCCTATAGACAACTTGTCCTACGGAAAACTCTACGAGCTTGCTACGGGTGTTATATGCCTTTTCTGCGCGTTCATGAGTTCGGTTTAATCGTTGGGTCACTTTTTGTCGGATAAGTTCCATCTTGTCTGGGAGACTTATCTGTGGATCTCCTGCCTGTATTCCCCCCAGTTTTCGTAGAATCGGATAAGCTGTTCCATGGGTAACCATCCGCGTTCCGAACATGGCGTAATATGGTTCCATGCCTATTGACTCGTGTAGGCCATTCCTAAGGGCACACTCTATTCGGTTGGGTATCCCAGTTTCGCTGATCAGTGGCAATTGTTGCTCGCAAAATTTGGAGTACAGATCGGTTTACCCTCTCAGCCGCGTTCGCTTGCGGGGAGTAAAGTACAGTCTTTATGTGTCGAATACCGTAGAGGGTCATTAGCTCGCCAAAAATTTGAGACACAAATTGTTTGCCGTTGTCTGAGTTTACAAATTCGGGGACTCCAAATTGATGGAAAATTTTGGTCTCAAGGAATTTGATGACTTCTGCAGCTACTGCATGTCTCATCTGCTGCAGCCAGACAAACTTGGAGAAATGGTCTAGGCATAAAAAAATCACCGAGTTCCCAGCCTTGGTCCTCGGGTATGGTCCCATAAAGTCGATGAACAACCTTTGGCCAGCCCGCTCCGTAACCCGCTGTTCTCCCATGGGTGGTCGGTTATTTTTGTTGGCGGTCTTGGTGATCTTACAGACCTCGCACTCCACTACTTTTTGGACATCTGCAGCCATCCCTGGCCAATAGTAAAAAATAGTGATTTGTGCAACACCCCAGCCCTGCGGTTATGGCATGATGTGCTCTTCAGATTAAATCGGGTCGCAGCTCGACGGGAACCCAGAGCTTCCATGCTCGGGCTTCATCCACGGCGTCGTCCAGGCACGATTTTCGCTTAATCTCAATACGATCGGGCCGTATTCCCTCCACTCCACACATGCGTGTGCCAAATGGATCATCGCAGGCCGTGTAATACGATCCCCTATTGTCAAGGTTATCCGTCGAAAGTTATGTCATTATTCTTGACCAACTTGGTTTTGAATGGTTTTTCACATTATAAATTTATTGAGTAATATATGGGCGTGCGCCGTGGATGAGTAATATAGTATCGGCTTAAGCAAATTAAATTAATTTAACTGACAATTATTTTTATTAGTGGAGAGTATCGAATTTACCACCTATTAATGTGGACACAAAACGCTGACTATTCACGACTACAAACGTCGCTCAGAGGGAAATATTCAAATATTGATTTTTGTTAATAGTTCTTGCTAAAGATTTGGTGGTAACCATGATGCACGGATATATATATATAAATTAATTATATGTTTGTGGCCGGGTGGCTGCCGTCTATACGTTGCTGTTGCTGGCTCAGAGGGTGCCACTTGCTGCGCCACCTAGCTTCGGGGAAGACTGGAAATGGTTACCCGCGGGAAAGAGGGTGCCGCCTGCGGGTCGGGAAGACTGGTACTGTGAAGTATCAGTGTGCTGCCAATCAAGGATTACGGTGAGAGGGTAACTGCCTGTCTATGCCCCTGGCCTTCAGCTCAGTAAGGGTATTGAAAATATGATAACGGCGGTGATTTGAGTAATGTTCATGAGCACAAGTTCTTTATTTAAGTAAATCAAAAACAGAACTTAACATAAGGAATTGGCTTATAACTAACAGAAGCTCACAACGGCCACGCCGTCTGTGCACAAGCATCCAACCCATTGCTTGGTCAGCCATTTGGCCGGAGCGATGTTGTTGACGTTAATGTGGCCAATGAGTCTGGCTTGGCTGACCACAGTTAACCACTCCCCCTTCTAAGTTAAGGCCGCCCTCGGCCGATCCTAAATCAGCAATCACTTCTCTTATTTGGATTGCGAATCTTTTTGCCCTAGTAAGTCGCTGATAAGTGAGATCAATGCAGATGAGCGCGAGTTAACTATCAGTAAATATCAGTTAGTGTATATTTCATTAAAAGTACACGTCTGTTCTCTTCAGTTTTCAAAATCAGAATAATTTAGTTATGGCATGTTGGTCCACTTGGAACGGACAATCTCATGTTTGCTTCATAAAAATTCTTCAGAACCCAATCAACGTGTGTGACATGAGACTCTTAATTTTCCGAAAAGATAATCGCATCATCCACATATACGTAACAAACTTAGCCAATTTGTTCTGGCTGCATTTTTTGGGCTAAAAGTTAGTCTGCGAAACTTATATTTCCCCCCGTTCACTGAAAAGGAAGTTTTTTCACCATCGCGTTCTGCGAGCATGATCTGATGATAACCTGATTTAAGGTCCAATGTCGTAATATATTTGCCATGCTCAAGTTTTCTAATATCATGAAGATATTTGGGATGGGGCACTTTTCAGATACCTTACTTTCTTTAAGTTTGTGAAAGTCAGTTACTAATCGCATGTTCTTTTTACCCATCTCATCGGTGCCCTTTTTTCTACTACCCATGTTGGGTTGTTGTACGGACACACCGATTTTTGGATTATGCCGTTGCTCAACCGATTCGGAATTTCTTTGTTAGCAAAATCGACCGCCCCCATGGGGTACGGATACAATTTGGCATAAATGGGCTCTTCATCTATTGTTCTTGTAGTGGCTACTACTGAGCTATTATAGGGTAGAGCCTCATTGGGGTCTGCAAAGGCCTTCTTCTGCTTTTAAGCATTTTCAAAAAGGCGTCTTTAATTAAGGGGGTGCGTCAGAGCAATCTTCGTTGGTAAAATTTACATCAGCACAGGTGTGGAAGGAATTTTCTTCGACTTTCATGCCCTCATTTAAGACTCCCGGATTTTGAGCAAAGCTCGCTTGGGTTGGATTCGCAGTGTGCTGTTCCGCCGTACACTCTGTCGCCAGCTGGCAGAAAGTGGATCCTGGTGTTACAGAGCAACTTTTAATCGCATGGACTCAAATATGCAGACTCAGCACTGTCCAGTCCCAGTGCACTCAACGGCGATCATATTACCGGGCACTTGAAGAACTGTTTGGGACTTGGATTTGTGTCTTTGTAATAATATTAATGTGTAACACTAAGTACAGTGGGCATAAGTGGAAACGTTTCACGGGTTGGATAACTTGCACAATAAATAGTTAGACAACTATTTAAGGAACATATATATGTATTGTCTTTTAAACTATTTACCTTACCTTTAATCTGAACACTAGATATTGCACCTACACATAAATCTCATCCCTTTGTCAGCGTTATGTACCCGTGCACAAATCCTTTCAATAAAATTATAATTTGAACCGAAATATAATAGTATCTGTTCACGCCGAAATGGTGTTTAGTTTCTGGAGGCAGTGTCGAGCGGCAGTTTTATCCAGATGTCTACCTGTCGCGCGCTCGCTCTGCTCGCTGCACTCCCTCTTCATCTCTCCCCTGAGTCACCGCTCCGCTCTGGAGCGACAAAAGTGACAACAAACACCCACGCACGTCGCGTAAAAACCCCAATGTACTCCCGTGATTTTCGTACCTTCGTTCTTGTGAATTCGTTCTTCCAATTTCAGCGATCAAGCCACCCCGCCCCAACAATGATTTTGTGGAAACCCATTTAAGGGAGAGCTGATTTCAGGTTTTTCGTTTTGGTTTTCCCCCACAGGTCTGTTGGCAGAAGGGGCTTTCCAGCGGTCCAGGGCAGTTTTTCGGGCACGTTTTCTCTCTTTTTGGGACCGCATTCGGAAGAGGAGGTGTTATTGTCGTATTTATAAATTTTATGGCTGAGTGAGCTGGAGTTAGGGGCTTTTTTGCGTGAGACTTGAATTTTAAAAATCAAGTTCATCTTGTAGTTTTTGAGCAGTTGCCCAGGGGGTTGGTGGTTGTTTCTTAAACAATAGCCACTTTACGTGCGCTACTCTTTCATCTATTTCATTCTTTACGCCCCCGCGTTTAGCCATAACTCCATCTCTACTCAATCAGTTTTTTCCATTGGCCTCCAGATTTTTCCGTTCCTCCAGTCCGATTTTCCGCCAGGTCATCAGACTTTTCTTCAATTTTTTTTAATACTTGGTTGTCCTTTGTCCTGCAATCTCTTGAGGTCCTACAATTTTCGGATTGCATGTCACGGTCGCCATGTAATAACCCTTAAGGTTTCCGGTAGTTTAGTTTTAATAAGTGTTTTTAAAATAGTCTCCCTCGTGGCATTTTTCAATTACAACACAGGCAGCAGATTTGGGTGTTAAATTCTTGAGCTCTCTTTATTTAATGATTTTTGAGTCCTTTTTACATTTATTCCTAAAGCTAGTGGCCGCGGAGCTGCGTCGCCGTTGACGCCAGCAGAGAAGCGGTCAGTGTTTATGTATAAATGTGTAAATAAGTAAAGGAGGGCGAGAACCGCCTTGACATAGAGAAGGTATTATGTTCGCATGGTGACAGAACCATCTCGCATGTCAAATATGCGGACACAGCATTTCCCAGTGCCATTGCACTCAATGGCGGTCATATAACCGGGCACTTGAGGGAAAGTTTGGAACTTGGATTTGTATACACATGTTCCGTCCAAGTACTAAAATGTATGGGTAATAATATTAATGCATAACACTGAGTAGTGAGTGCATTCGATATGTGAACATACTACAACAGAACCCGATCGTGTTACGACAAAGCGACAGCTTAGCTTGTGGGGCTGTGTGGAAAGAAGACCGACGAACTTTACATATTCTATACACTTTTCAGGCACGATAAATTTATTCTCTTTATGTTGGAGGCTGAGTGGCTTCCAAAGGACCCACCCCAAATCCGGCGAGCTTAGCCGGCAGCTACGTGGCTGCTCAGGATGCAACTCCCTCGGCCCAAGTCCTTCTCAGATCTAGGGCACTAGAACGCCGTAACACTCAAAACAAAAATGCACTCCAGCTTTCAGTAGCATACGCATCATGATCTTTTACAATAGGCGAAAGCAACAAAAGAACAACAAAAAAAGAACTATCAGCTATTCATTGGGCAATAACACATTTCAGACCATATATTTAGATAGACACTTCACTGTCAAAACAGATCACAGAGCACTTCCCTACCTATTTTCAATGGTAAGTCCCAGTTCCAAACTAACACGCATTAGACTTGAATTAGAGGAATATAATTTAACAGTAGAGTACCTAAAGAGCAAAGATAATTATGTATGTAGCCGATGAGCTATCAATAATTACTATCGCGGACTTGGAAAATATTCAATCGAATAATAAAATTCTCAAAGTCACTACCAGAAATCAAAGTAAACAGAAAAATTCCTGCGCAGGAAAAGAAAAAGCAAAAAGTAGATTTGCAAAATCAAAATCTTAAGAAAGCTTCTCAGCCGAACGTATACGAAGTCATTGTAAATTATGAGGTACGAAAAGTAGTGACCTTGCGAATAATGGATTCACTATGTTTACTAAAACATGGGGAAAAAGTTATAGCAGAAATTGACGTTAGCGATATGAACACCAATGGAATTCTCGACTTAGGTCAGTTCTTTCAAAGGCTTGAAAAATAAGCCGGTATACTTAATATCAGCCAACTCAAAGTGGCACCGAGCGAAAAGATCTTTGACACTATATCAATAGAATCTTTTAAAATAAGGGGCAATAAAATATTACAATCTCCAAGAGAAGCGCTACTCAAGCCGGTGATCCTATTATCAAATAATGAAAAGGAAAAAGAAGAAATAGTGTTTACATTCCATGACGATCCAATACAAAGAGGTCATACAGGCATAGCTAGAACATTAGCTTAATTAAAAAGACACTATTGTTAGAAAAATATGACACGAGACATATTAAATTATATAAGAAAATGCCTCAAATGTCAGAAGTCAAAAACGACCAAACATACAAAGACACCATTGACTATAACTGAAACGCCTCAAATGGCTTTTGACAGGGTAATTGTGGATATGATCGGTCCACTACCTAAATCTGAACAAGGAAAAAAATATGCAGCAACCGTAATCTGCGATTTAACAAAATACCTTGAAGCAATTCAAATTAAAAACAAAAGTGCAAAAACAGTAACAAAAGCTATATTTGAAGATTTTATTCTAAAGTACGGTCCAGTGAAGACGTTCATTACGGACATGGGAATAGAATATAAAAATTTAATAATTGTAGACTTGTGCAAAAATTGTAATGTCAAAAACATGTCTTCAACAGCTCATCATCACCAAACTGTAGGTACAGTGGAGCGAGGCCACAGAACACTTATTGAGTTCATCTGCTCATACATCTCAGTTGACAAAACAGATTGGGATGTATGGCTACAATACTTCGTATATTGCTTTCACACAACACCCTCTATGTTGCGTCGGCATTTTAGTACCCTAGTCCTGAGAAGGACTTGGGCTGAGGGAGTCGCCCCTGAGCAGGCACGCTGGCTGCCGGCTAAGCTCGCCGGATTTGGGGTTGGACTTTTGGAAACCGCTCCAAAATAACGGAAAAAATGTATCGTGCCTGAGAAGTGTATGGAATATGAATAGTTCGTCGATCTTCTGTCCACACTGCCCCACAAGCTTAGCTGTCGCTTGGTCGTAACAGGATCGGACTGTGTTTTGGCCACATACCCTCCCCTTCACACGTCGTGTGCCAAATGGATCGTCGCGGGCCGTGCTATACGATCCTCTAGTGTCATTGTCGTCAGTCGAAAGTTAGGTCATTGTTCCTGACCCCCTCTTCCAGCTTACCAGCTCCCCTTTTAAATAAGTTTCTACCAAGACATTGTTCACATTATAATTTTATTTAAAAGATTTGTACACGGGTGTAACGCTGACAAAGGGATGTGTAGGTGCAATATCTAGTGTTCAGATTAAAAGTAGATGAAATAATTTTAAAAATAAATAAAAAATATAAATATATATAAATTGTAACGAAATGGTTTTTTGGTCTGCTCGTTACGACATTCGTGCGGCTAGCTCAGAAGGTTGTGTGATCGTCCCACCAAATTTATATGACGTGACTGCCACGTAGATCAGTGAGAAAACACAGGGTTCGAATGGTAACAGTAGGTTTTATTCTCGTGTTACTAGTACGGCGGGTGTGTGTCTGGGCTGGTCTCGGTATCTCCTCACTCATTTTCCACAGGTTGCTGATGTTCCTTTTTTGTAATTTTTTTTCCGATTATTCCTATGGGAGCTAGAAGATGTAGTTGTCCGATCCGGCAAAAGAAAGAAGACTTTTGGGAAAGTTTCAGCCCGATAGCTTTAAAACTGAGATACTAGTTTGCGTAGAAACGGACGGACAGACGGGCATGACTAGATCGACTCGTCTAGTGATGCTGATGAAGAATATATATACTTTATGCGGTCGGAAACGTCTCCTTCACTGCGTTGCAAACTTCTGACTAAAATCATAATACCCTCTGCAAGGGTAAAAGAATAAGAAACAAACAGAATATAAATTTTAGTTACAAATTTGTTTTTCATAATCACTTTAATTCTCTTAAAAACATTTCAAGTAGTGCCATCCAAAGAATAAGAATAAAATATATTTTTACACAAATATATAAGTTAAAAAATTGATTATTATTTTGAACAAAATGTCGAATTTTTTTTCGAACTGCACGAAACGCGCTACATGTTATCCTTCGCGGCTTTTAATCAGGTCCCTGTTCGGGCGCCAGTTAAAAGCTTGAGTATTATTTTGATTTAAAAAATATCGAACTTCTCTTTATCGAGCTGGACTTAAGAACTGATTTTAATTAAGCTAAACAATTATTCATTATGACTACGCGTCGATCCATCGCTGCCACCGTCTCTGCCGCTGCTGCTGTTTCTGTTTCTGCCAACGTTCTTTATTATCATTGGCTGCTGCTCTTCATCGCTGTCGCTGTTGACCAAATTTAGTTGTCATTGGCCAATGCGTTTAAGTTATTCTTATTGTTGTATGCAATTGGCTGAGTTCGGTCAATTTTGGAAATTGGCTATTCTGCATTCCCACGATCGCTTATCAAAAGATGTAAGCTCAGCGCACGTGGCTTAGTTCGTGTGAACATTATTGGGGGCATTGATTGTGCAATCAATGCTTTCTTCTACTTTTGTCTGGGTCTTTATATCATTTTGGGTGTTAACTCTTCCCTCCTTAAACGCGACTGTCCTCGGTCGCAACGTAGTAGAGTATAGGTCCGGAATGTGGAGGCTTTTCTGGAATGGAAGCCGATGTTCTTTCCGTTGACTTCTGTCTTCGTAGGAGTTCCGTGATCGATGCTATTATTAGTAGAAGTAGGATGATGACGGATCCGTAACATTTATAGTGATAGAACTTCCTCTACCTTCGTCTTTTCTCCCATTAGTGGCAATTACGGAGGTTCTGGTTCGACCATGTTGATTTCCCTTGACTTGTAAGAAGTTTCGCCAGTAGTTACGATTGAATTACGGTATTTTATTATGAAGGAACCTTGCAGTTGTAGAAGTTTTTCGTCTAGCGAGACTGGCCCATTGAAGGCGTTCAGCAGTATGGTGCCTGGCAGTATTTCCTCCAAATCCAGTATGTGTTGATTGTTGATCATCTTACAAGGCTTACAAGGTTCAGGAGAGCGTTTAAGCAAATATCATTACTTAAATCTAACAAATTTTCTGAATTAAAAATTGTCTTATCATTATGGAATTCGCAAGGATTTTTAATTGCAAATAATTGCCTCTTGCATTCTAACAAATTTTCGTATTTTATATCATTGATTACTTGGTTTTTTCAATTGCTTTGATTTTTAAAGTTTTACAATTATTTGTTTTAATGGTTGGGGGGCTAATAATATAAATGAGGTCGTTGCCATTTGCGGCTAATTTAACTTTAGCAAATTCTAATAATTCCTCTATGTTAAAAAATAAGTTGTTTTCTTTTTTAAAGATATCTTCAACTACTGTGGTTTCTGTGCTTGTAAATACAAAGGAATTTATTGTGTTCGATTTGGCCCATGTAATTGCGTATATAATGTTGCTTATTTCTTCTTTTGTTAATTGGATTTAATACTTTAAAATATTTGCTTTCTGATTTACGATTTCTTCCGAACTCTGGGTAACTTTCGATATTGCTTTAGTGGCATTAGTAAGTTGGATAATTTTTTGATTAGTTAATCTGTTAGTTACTACCTGTTTATTTTTGTTTTTTAGTTGCTCATTTATCTTATTTTCTAAGATCTCGTAGTCGTGGTGGTCTGGGAATTCAAACTAGAGGGATCAAATATATATCTAGGACTAGCATCAATAAACGGCAGAAAGCTGTAAAATTCGATATTCAAGCACAATGGATTGTAATGTACAACACAATTTGAAATCGTAAATTCAGCCATAGTTGCGTTAGAATGAACAATAGAATTAATGAAGATTAAATCGAGAGGCTTATGCAAATCGATGAAAATATTATTAATTTGGGTGAAGCCCATACTAAAACAGTCATCAATGACAATTATTTCATGTGAATGATGCACATTTCCGGGCACCAGATGCTTGTGGGTACCACGTACAGAAAACAGAGCTGAGGTTGAAGTCTCCTGCCACACATATGCCATCAGAGTCCTCCAAGCTGGCATGTATGTTAGAGATGTTGTCTAAGTGAGCCTGGTAAAGCCCTGAGTCACTGCCAGGTGGAACACAGGAAGCGACAATCGATATCTTCCCGGATGAGCCAGACACCGCCACCGACAATTGGTCCAGAAGGGAGTCATCATTAAGGAGTCGAATTACAGTGCAACGTATCCGTACGTATTTGTATAGGCAGGTTGAGAGCGTCGTTCCATGGAATAATAGTGCATTCGAATTGAGAATATGTAAATGATGTTCTTACGGACGCATGCCTGTTCTGTGACATTTCACCAATGTATCGTAAGTTTTCCATATTTAATTTTTGCAAGTATGGTAAACTCAATAGTTCTTTATGACCCGTAATGTTAATGACCGTTGATGCAGCTGGCGCTGAGTATTTTTTTACGTAGCTCTTTAGGTTTCGGTATATGGTGTTGTTTTACTTTTGCTTCTTCGTCGAATGTAACGAGAAATGTTCCAGTTACAAGTTGTCCTTTGATGGTAGCTGTCCCGTCATTGAGAATAATAACGCCGTCATCGATGATTGTTAGCGGCTCCAGGTGGCTCGTGCGAGTCGAACAAAGTGCGTTGCCCCCTGAGTGGAGATGTTGTGCGCAACTGGGTGCAACATTATTTTTTTACATGCTATGTATGGCTTAGGATATCTTAATATAAAGTGTAAAAAATTATAATCTAATAGAACTTTAATTTGAGTGACTTCCACTAGGTCAGTAATAGTAATATTTGTAGAACGTTCATTGATTAAATTTTGTAAATCGTTTGAGTTTTAAATCGCGGGGTTAATTATTCCAATATTCGCAAGTGTAACTGACAGCATCAAAGATTCGAGTTCGGAAGTAATTATTCTATTTTTTGATAGCAAGTTTTCATATAAATTTTCGGTATTTATCTGTTTTGTTTTTGCATTTTTCACCAAAATGCTTACCGCATTTGTTATGCTGTTTATATGTTTCTGGGTCTTTGTGTTAATATTTATTTGCATGTTTTCTGATTCTATGAGTTCTTTCTGTGTGAATTTTATGTTTTCGAAGTCATCAAAATCTGGAGTACCGGCTACAATTTTCAATTCGGTACCTAATAAATTAATGCTGCTGCTTCTGCTGTTGGTTCGGGGATTATTGGTACTGTTTTTATTTATTTAATTATTATTATATTTTTAAGCTGCTCGACGGTCTTACGAACGCGTTTTACATTTTTAAACTGAACGGCGGATCGAGGGTTTTACGAACGCGTTGGGTGCCAATTAAATTGAGAAGACTTTGATTTCGCGAGGTGATGACCGTCACGATTTATTTCCAGTCAACTAACTGCTAATTACATAAATCCTTAAAATGAAAGCTAGCCCTATGCCCTGAAACTGCTTCCGTCGCAGTGCATTGCCCGCTGATTATGCTGACCATAGCACCGTCGTTGTGCAATATCCGCAGGTGTCGCTGGCCTTGCATTATTCTTATCCGGTTATGCGGGATCAGCCTGGCAACTTTTCTGTTGTTGGGCGACCGTGTTAACTTATACATATTGTGGCCAAGTGCTACAATGTGTTTGCAATAATATGAATGCATAACACTAAGTACAGTGTGCATTCGATAAGTGAACATACTACACTTATTTATTTTATTATATTTGTTAACTATTCTTAACTACTCCCCCTTCAAGATTGAGGCCGCCCTCTGCCGACCCTATTTGATCACCTCCTTGAGCTTGGCTGCGGATCTTCTTGCCAACAGGTGAGCAAGATGCAAGTCAACGCGCAGAATACTGATATTATGGTTAGAACTATCTATCATTGACTTCTTCTCCAACTTTCCGAATGAGCCTCAGGTTACGTTCATTCAAGCAATGAAGGTATTTTGGTAAATTAGTTGTTTTACCAAAGACAAGTTCATATGGACAATAATCATGTGCCATAGATGGGGTCTTGTTGAAACAGTACACGAAATATTGGATCCATACGTCCCAATCAGTTTTATCAACCGATATATATAAACGTATGTATTCATTAAAAGTTCTGTGACTTCTTTCGAAGGATCCAACTGTCTGGTGATGATGCGCAGTAGATGTTATATTATTTATTTTTAAATATTTGCACAAATCATTAATTATAGAATTTTTGTATTATATTCCTATGTTCGTAATGAACGTCTTCATTGGACCGTACTTCAGAATAAAATTCTCAAATATCGCTTTGACTTCTGTACATTTTTGTTTGGAATTGGAATCGCGACTAGGTATTTAGTCAAGTCACAAGTTAATGTGACTGCGTATTCATTACCATTCTCAGACTTGGGTAGTGTCTACTATAGCCCAGTCGAAAGCGTGTACAGGTGTATCAGTAATTGTTAAAGGAGTTTTAATTTTTCTTGTCAATTTTGATTTTTGGCATTTTGGACATTTTAGTATGTACTCAGTAATATCTCGAGTCATACCTTTCCAATAATAATGTCTTTTGACCTTGGCCAAGGTTTTTGCAATTCCTGTATGACCTCCTTGTACTGGATCATCGTGTAGTGTAGACAATATAGCTTCTTTCTCTTTAACATTTGTTAATGTGGTCACCAATAGTGTCTACTATAGCCCAGTCGAAAGCGTGTACAGGTATATCAGTAATTGTTAAAGGAGTTTTAATTTTTCTTGTCAATTTTGATTTTTGGCATTTTTGACATTTTCGTATGTACTCAGTAATATATCGAGTCATACCTTTCCAATAATAATGTCTTTTGACCTTGGCCAATGTTTTTCCTATTCCTGTATGACCTCCTTGTACTGGACCATCATGTAGTGTAGACAATATAGCTTCTTTCTCTTTAACATTTGTTAATGTGGTCACCGGGTTGAGTAGCGCTACTCTCAATGTTTTCAATATTTTATTGCCCATAATTTTGAATTTATCTATTGAAACTTTATCAAAGATATTTTCCCACGGTGCCATTTTCAATTGGCTGATTCTATACCGGCTTCTTTTTCGAGCCTTGGAAATATTTGTCCTAAGTCAATATTTCCATTATTTGTATGACTTCGAATACGTTGGGCTGAGAAGCCGAATTGGTAGGTTGCCTTGGCATCTCTACTATATTGTTTTCTGCGCAGAATTTATGTCTACTTTGATACCTGGTAGTGACTTCCAGGACATTTACTTGTATGTCTTTTAGATCTTGGATGGTTACCCTTGATAACGCATCGGCTACAAAATTATCTTTGCCTCTTAGGTACTCTACTGTAAAATTATACTCCTCTAATTGAAGTCTCATACGCGTTAATTTACAACTAGGGTTTGTCATTAAGAAGAAAAATGTTAGTGGTCTATGGTCTGTTTTTACTGTTAAATAAGTTCCGTAGATATAGGATCTTAATTTGGTGATTGTCCAATGAATAGCTGTAAAATGGCGTTCGCGTCCAGTTGCTGACTTGTCGGTGCTAAGTGCGCTAAATGTTGTAGGCATTTTGTTCCCAAGTAGGGTGCACATGCTGTCCAGTATTTGACCGTGCTTTATTGAAAATATCTTTTTTTCTTCGCCAAAGTATGAGTTGATAGTTTTTGATGGGGAACAAAATAATGGACTCTTGGTACACTGGAGAGTTGTTCCACCGTCATATAGTTTAACCGTTCATATTCATAACCCTTCGAAGGTTCCAGGATCCTGTTGTAGCCGGCCTTCCAAGGTGGCGAATCTCCGTTGAACCAAAGCTAATGTTTTACCCAGCCCACTGAGATATTCCAATAATGGTTGCTTCACCATTAGTCGTTGATCGGGGCAGAATCTGCCGACTTTTAGAAAGTGTTCTTCGCGAAGTCTCTCTTGGATTGTCATGTAGTAAGTGCCCAATCCTGTTACGTTCAAGCGACAGCTGAGCTTGTGGGGCAGTGTGGACAGAAGATCGACGAACTATTCATATTCCATACACTTTTCAGGTACGAGACATTTTTTCCGTTATGTTGGAGGGGGAGCGGTTTCCAAAAGTCCAACCCCAAATCCGACGAGCTTAGCCGGCAGCCAGCGTGCCTGCTCAGGAGGCAACTCCCTCTGCCCAAGTCCTTCTCAGGACTAGGGTACTAAAATGCAGTCATGGAATGTAAACAGTATTGCTTCTTTTTCCTTTTCATTATTTAATAATAGGGTCACCGGCTTGAGTAGCGCTACTCTTGGAGATTGTAATATTTTATTGCCCCTTATTTTAAAAGATTCTATTGATATAGTGTCAAAGATCTTTTCGCTCGGTGCCACTTTGAGTTGGCTGATATTAAGTATACCGGCTTATTTTTCAAGCCTTTGAAAGAACTGACCTAAGTCGAGAATTTTATTATTCGATTGAATATTTTTCAAGGCCGTGATAGTAATTTTTGATAGCGCATCGGCTACATAATTATGTTTGCCCTCTAGGTACTCTACTGTAAAATTATATTCCTCTAGTTCTCATTCTTGTTAGTTTGAAACCGGGGTTTACCATTGAAAATAAGTAGGTAAGTGCTCTGTGATCTGTTTTGACAGTGAAGTGTCTACCATAAACATATGGTCAAAATGTATTTGTAGTTGTTACTGGTAGTTTGCTGCATATATACCAGGCTGAATTTCCTGGTTTGGAATTAGATTGCTATATTTTTTTGAAGTTAACTTATTTTTTCGGACAACTTTGGATCTTGCTGGTATCTCTATTGTAATGTTACCAGAGCTGTAATTTATGGGAACATATGTAGGACAGTTTAGATTGTCTGGTCTTATTATGAGCAGATCTTTTAAAGGTGTGAAATCTAGTTGACAATTATATTTTTTAATAAAATCTGTTTTTTCCTAAACGAAGTAGACACTAGCAGGACGATCGCGTCGCGGCAATTGTAACGATGGTTACTGCGATGCCGGACCACAGGCAATGCGGAACTGCGCTGAGGTTGAGCCTACGTAGGTTAGCTGCTAGTGGAGATAGTGTATTACGAGCCCTATTCCCAGAGGTAGGAAGTAGAACCGCGGAGTTATGAGATGCGTTGGTAACTGACTTATTCTTCATTTGGTACAAGCTTATATACTACTTGGAACACGGAAGTTAGTGTAATGATTAGTGAAATAAGCTATATTCTAAAGTGGGTCAGGGAGTTATGATTATGGTAGCAGTTTGCGTAGTTGGTAGCGCTGGAGTTAAGTAGTGATGAGCGTAAATGTTAAGTATTTGGTTGAGTAAAGTTGGAGTAAAGTTTATTACTCAGCTTGGGTTTATGTATACCCTCGCTGCACGAAAACGTCCAGGGTAGCACGAGGTGGTTTGGTTGGGGGGTCCGTAGGGTAGGTAACTCTGGCACTGCAAAATGTGCTGACTGCTTTGGCGGGTCAGGGTGCCGTTGAGTCGGTAAGACGGTGAGTTAGTGAGACATATAATATGCTGATCAGCAATTTTCATCTGCAGTGGGTGCTACTGAGCGCCTGGTACTGTTCTTAACTTGGCTACTGCTTGATTTGTTAGGTGCTTGTCATTTTGAGTACACTTGGGTACCCCCATTGAGGGGTACCCTCAGTCCTTGGCCGAATTGTATAGAAAGCACCTAACAAATCATTGACTGTGGATAATCTTTCCTTCAACTGCGGAGGTTCATGTTTGTGATTCAGGTCTATCATATCTCCTTGATGCTGCTTAACAATCCCCTTTGCGATACAATTGACATTACCGTGGGTACTGAAATTGTGCCCTCGTAGAACTTGATCATTTGGCACGTCTATGGTATGTTGACGTTCTGCAACAAAACTAAAATATTTCTTGATTCAGTTTAGAACAGTTTTGAACAAAAGTCAGACTTCTTGTAGGTTTTAAATTGATGCGAAGTCGGTTCTATATTAATTGGTTTTTCTCTTGCAGTATAAAGTTCAGTCAGCTGCAATGAACCATTATATGTAGCGGTTGATTCTCGATCGGGCGAGTCAGTGTCGCTAGTTCTTGATTGGCTACATATATCTTCAGGCTCTTTTATTTTATGATCCATTAATGCTAAGCTCGTTAAATGAATCCCTTCTTCATCGAGTGAAATCTCATTCTGCCGTTTGCTTTCTTCTATGTCAAAGTGATTATCATTCATCGGATTTTTATCTTTCGTTGGCTCAAGCAGCATTCGGTCCTGCAAGATCATCTCTGTCTTCTACCAGAATAGGGTTGATTTCCGTATCAGATGAGGTTTCATTATCGAGTATACATAACCAAGCCTTGTGCCTTGTGCCAAGCGTTTATTAGGTTATAGTTCAAGAAGTTCACCGCTTATTACTCGAGAAAATACTTCAACCCCTAAGGTTAGGTCAATGGGTCCAGGTTGTCGAAAGTCAAGATCTGCTAACGGCAGTCCCTCGGGAATATTAAGATCGGCTGCAATCGGTTGCTCTGTAATGACTTTGGGCATAATAAATACCTCTACTTGTGTTTTAAAACATGATGTACATGATGAGAGCATTAGTTTTGATCCGATTCCAGATATTTTAATTTTAAGAGATAGCAGATCTGCCATCCTCCTTGAGATAAGATTTGTTTCGTAGGCATATTAGTGCCCGAGTCCTGACAGGGACTTGGGCCGAGGGAGAGGCGTCCGATATTCTGGCACCATTTGCCGGCATAAGCTACGTCGTATTCTGGTAGTGTGATCTTGGTAAGCCTCTCTCCCCTCCAACATAACGAGAATAAATATTTAAAGTGCCTGGAAAATAATATTAGTTCATAAAGTTCGTCAGTCGTCAGTCCACACTGCCCCACAAGCTAAGCTGTCGCTTGATCGCAATACGATCGGGCTGTGTTTTGGCCATATTCCCTCCCCTTCACACATTCGAGTGCCATTATTATTAATATTTTACCATTGGCCACCTCTGTTATAGTTACGGCCTCTATAAATGCCACGGCCGCGATTTCCACCACGCTGTGAGTATTCTTTCAGATATTACCTAGTAAGGGTTAGCTGCATCGTTGTTTTTTTCGTCTTTGGTTTATTCATCTCTTCCTTCTATGACTTAGCTTTCAATCTTTTCGAATTTACGTTAAAATAAAACAGTAATCGTTTCAGTAGGTTACAATAGTTTTATTGCTTAAAATAAAGTCGTCTTCTCTAGTCGGGGGTACAATTTGAAGTAAATCTAAAATCGATCTTGGAGTCGCTTATTGTGTATATACGTTAGGTGTCTTGTTCCTCTGTGTAAGGTTTAGTAATCTTACGAAAATGTTGTCAATTGACTCACCCTTTACATTAGCTGGTGATTATTTGATCAACCGTCTTCTTATTGCTTTTTATATTTCTAGCTGGCCCTTTAAGCTTTGTTTTTATTAATGACACAGCTAATGTTTACTGATCGTGTCAGTAAGAATATTTCTGTTCTGGGCGAGACATTTATATGACTTATCAAATTTGGTCTTATTGTCTTGCCATTGTGATGCCATTCCATATCTAATAATCACCTACTGCTGTTCTCAATATGCTTTTAGTTATTTAATTATATCTGTATATATATATATATAAAGAAACCAAATTTTGTTAGTTTTACTTTTTATTATTTTCTTAGCATCGTTACAGATTGTGTTTGTTTTATGACTTAGATCTTATCGAGATCTTTCGCTTGTTCATATAATTTTTCCTTAAAACACCCATTGTGTATTATATAGATTTTGAACAGTGAATTGGCGGTCATAATAATAACAGCTATTATCATTGGCGTTGTTATAATTGTCATATCCTGACTTTCTACTTCTACTTTATTTATTACATTTGCAGTGGAATCCACTGTTTTTGTGTCTATTAAACCCGTCTTTGGGGTTGGTATTCTTAATATGTATCTTGGTCAGTCAAATATTTTAGAGTTTTCAATTGATCCGAAAGTTTTGTTTATGTTATTCATTAACAACTAGTTCGATTTAAATAATTTAGATTTGTCTGTTTGTGTATGGTTTTCAGGCCATACTCTAATCGGGCAACTGTTATGTCGCTCAATTTTAAATTTGTTTTTTATGTAATAAATAAAAAAATAAGGCCTCGCAGTGCACTGAAAAAAAAAATTTGCAGCGCAGTGCAATAGAAAAAGAAAAAAAATTATGCGCTCTTGGCAGCGCTGTCGGTTCACTTTTCCTTGGTCTGGGGCACCGGTGGTGGCTGCACAGGTGTACTCGCAATGGGGTGAACACAATGGTGCCTCGCAGTCATTCGGGCTTGTCTTCTTCAGCTTGGGAATCTCAATTTTTTCTGGTGGAGGAAGTTTTTGTATAGTTTTGGCAAGATTTTGAATTACAGGATAGGTGGATGTGTGTCACGGTCGCCATGTAGTGTAAAGACCTCTTTGATTCGTTTAAATAATCTTTATTTAAATTTGGCGCTACCAACGTCCAGTTGTTCATGTTTTTAAATTTTTCCTTAGGTTCTAAGAAAGCCTTAGTCCCGTAGCTGCGCTGCCCACAGTTGGCCAGCAGAGAGACGGCAATAGATATCTTCTATATGGAGCGCTATGGTTTATGCATATACTTGAGTTTCGTTAAGCGGTCGCCACGGCAACAGAATGCTGACACTTGCACTTTCTGTGAGCGCACCGATCGACTAATGTTTCGGCCACTTAGGTTTTTGACCGGGCTTTTGTTTATGTAAACACTGCAACAAAGTGATACAGTGTGTTTACTTCAAGTACTCTTGGTAGAGCAGATATTCAATATATGCATACTACACTGTGCATCTTGTGCTAGTGCGAGGGCAGTGGGCAGATCTTTTGGTTTTGCAGGAAAAACTGCCATTTTTAAAGAGTTTTCAACCCTGAAATTAAGGTATACAGTGCGTAGCTCCTGTATTTTTCGTTCGGGAGTGTTGCAGCTGCAGTATCATGAAACATCAGCGTTTTATTTGTAAACAGAGTTAATTTTTTCCGACTTCATATTTCGAATATTTCGCCGAGGGCATGTCGCCCTGCCGCATAAGGTTAAGTTCTTGTTGAATCACCTGTATGGGCGTCTTATCCGCGTAGGTAAAGTCTAATTTGGCTATAATAGCCGAGAGTTCTCTGGTTTTTGTTTCAAGTACCTGAGCTTGTTGGTTAAGTGCTGTCTGAACAGCCACCTCGAACATCTGCTCCATCCTCGCTGCTATCTGGATCTGTTTTCGTATCTATCCGCTGCAACAATATTGTTTTTTTCTCAGAATTTGACATCGATTTTCGCACAAAAAAAAATTAAAATCTAATTCAATTCACAGATATGACGAATGGAAATAGTTTTCATATTTATTTTTTGGCTTAATTGATAAAGAAAAATGTTTTACTCTCAATATGATAACTTAAAATAAAATATTTATATTTATTTTATTATTTTATTTATTATGCTTTTCACGAGAATTCCACTTACATGATTTCGGCTAAAGGTTCTACTTTTTGTTTCGAAGGCTACCATTTGCCATTCCACCAGGTGCTGTTTTCCTTAAGATGTTGTACGTAGCGAGGGCCCTCCCCTACAGCTATTCTCCAGAAGGTTTCGTTTAAAAGTCTTAGGGTGTTCTTCTATTTTTTTTAAATTTTTAATCATCCTCGCCAATTTTTCGGTTGAGGTTTTCACAGATTGGTTTGTAGATGAGAAATAACTTTTGTTTTCTTCTACCAAAAAAATGTTTCGTGTTTTTTTTATTATAATGAATTATTCTCGCAAAAGTTTTTGTTTGAGATTTTTTATAAATTTATTTTTTATTTGGCGGCCGCGTCCAGCAGTTTGTCTCCAGAATTTGTTGTTGTTAAATAAGGGTTTGGTTCACATAAAAACAATTTCGGACTTTCGCTAATTTCACTTCTCGCACAATTGTAGATTTTATTATTTGTTTCTTTTTTTACGGGTTCGGGTACACTCCGTTGGGCGCCAGAAGAGACAAGACTATTTTCCGTTTAAATTTATAATCTTTATTTTTTAAAAATCCGTTTGGATAACTTAGTTTCTGTTTAAATTTAAAAAATTATTATTTAGAAATCCGTTGGAACTAATTTTATCCCGGAAACCGTTTGGATTCTTTGCGAGTCTGTTAGGAACTGCCTAAAGCTAACTTAAGTATTCTATAAGAAAGACAGGCAGACGGCCCGACGTCGGCAGCGACGGTCAGAATTGACGGCAGGGCTACGGGCATTATGCTGACCTTGTACTTCGCATCCGCTGCATAGCAAGAATTGCATCCGATCTTGCAACACCTTTGGGTTCCATGGTAACTGGCCTCCTATTTTGGTAGGCAGGGGCTTGGGCGGGACGGGCAACCTTTGTGGAAGGATCGACTTCCATTGGCTCCGGTGTATTCTGCAATCTATTATTGCGCCGGTTAGAATGGATCTGCGCTTTAATTTGTTTAGTGTAATGCGGGTTTCTATTAGCACCTAATTGAGGGTCGCCTTTGCGCTTTGGACTTGACTTGCGATCTTTATCTTCTTGACTTCTCGCAAAAGTTTTTGCGAAAAGATACCTTTCATGATTGAACTCAACCTCTTGTGCCAGGGCTAAGGCCGATGGCTTTGCCGAGAAATGTACTTCTGTAAGATTCCCCTTCGGCCGCAAAGCGTCATCACGAAAATTATCGCATAATACTGTTCGTTCATATGACATGTTTACTTTGTTAGTTAGTAAGGTAAGTTTTTTCTCTACCTCCTCATAGTATTGTAAAAGGGTCAGGCCACCCTGTCTAAAAGTACCTCACTCCTGTTCGATGACATGCATCGCTTGTCACTGAATGTGAAGTCGAGGCGGCTTATAATCGCACCGAAATTCAATACAGTTCCAAGCAAAGTGGTCGTCAGTGTCAGCGATTTGGCCGCTGCTGGGCTTCGGACATTCGGTCATCGACTTTGTCCGGTTGACTAATTAGTTAACTTGCACAGAGATGCTCTTGAATCACAGAGTCATAATTGGTTTTCAGCTGACTTTCCCTTTTTAGGCTTTGCTCGGTTCTTAGGAATTGCGATAATGCGGAGAATCTGGAGTGATCTAGGGCGGATTTCTCGTTTTAAGGATCACGAAACAGAAGACTTGCTATGTACTTGCCGCCATCGTCTCTTGTGGTAGTCCGGAGAAAATTTTCCTCACAAGTCACATCGGATGGTTCTGCCACTTTTACTGGCAGTTCCTCGCCCTCTCAAAATTTTGTAAGCATTTTGTCCAGGGTTGTGTCGAACGCTGGGAAACTCGCGTTGAAAAGGCGGAAGTCTGATTTTGCTTGAAGCAGGCACTGGTCCTGTTAGGATCCATCCGAAATCGTCTCTTGATCGAGGAGAAAGTCGGAGATGTTTGGCAGTACGTCGGCCCCGATCAGAATATATATTTGTGCGCTCTCGTAATACTTTGGATCCGCTAGAGGCATTTCGGGAAGATCCGTAGAAACTTTTGCGGAATCGGACAAGATGGGAGTCGTGTTTATTAGCGGACTAGGCCTGTTCGGAAAACGAATGGTAAACTGACAGAGCTTTTCCGATTCAGCGGATACTGTCTGGTGAAAGCCTGATACTTGGGCTTGGATTACTTGGTAAGGCAACTTACCAACTTACGAAGCAGTTCAGACTCGACCGTAATCTGGAGAAATCGTGCACATGTGCGGACAGGATGGTTTTCCTTCTTTAAAAGGTCACATCCTTTAGGCTTGGTACCCTTGTCCCGTAAGAATTTATTCTTCGAGACGCTGCACTGGAGGCGGATGCTTTTGGCCGAGATTGACTCGAACCTGACGGTCGTACGTCATCTATGGTCTCTAGGGTCCGGTGACGCTCTGTAAGGAATGCGTTCAGCTCCTGCCACGGCGAAATCTCGGCCTTTTTGTGCAGGGGCTGTTCCCTTAAGGATAGAGTGAGCTAAGGGAGTTTGGAGGAGCACATGAATTCTAAGAGGCAATCCCAATTTTCGGTTTGAATTCCGTACATTTCGAGCGCCGTGAGGCAACCTTGGATGGTGCTTTGAAGTTCATAGATAGCTGATCCAGATTCCTGGTTAACGGAATGCAAATTGAAAAGTATTTTTAATTGGCTATTTACTAACAATAGCCTGTTTTAGAAGCGCTCGGAAAGGTTAGTCCAGGCTGAGCGAAACGCATCGTTGGTAAGGGGAAGTTCGAAACTATGTTGTGTGCATCGCCACTCGATTTTGAATTCAGGTGAAACAGACCTGCGTCAGCCTTGGATTATTTAAATAAATGGCCGTCCCTATAGGTTGGCCAACGCAGATAATTTCCGGAGAAAACATCGGTATCGCACAGCGGCAGCCGACAGTCGGGTTGGAACAGCTAGAACCTAGGGATCTTGGGCTAGCTTATCCGCGATCTGAGCACCACATCTTTCGTAAACGGATTAGCAATAGCTGTATTTAGCTCGGAGAATCGGCAAATTTTCAGATGCACTTTCTTCGGCCTCTGCCAAGCACTCGGTACATTCGTCGTTCTCTTTTCCTTTACGCGGTCCCATAACGCGCGTTTTTCTTCTCGGCGAATGTTTAGCACCGAAAGAGGAGAAAGGAGAAACGAAGGAGTGTTTGTCTTGGGTTCAAACTCACTCAGTCGGTCCGATAAATTTGTTCAAAGCAATTTGGAAAGCTGTTTGACTTCTGACGATAGTCAATTACTAGTCGTCATTTTTTTTTATCTGAGCCCGGGATCGACTTTTTCGGAACTAATAAGAGTGGGCTGTTATATGCACATACAGATGGTTCCACAATTTTATCTTTTATTAATTTTGCACCTGGGCTTGAATTTCGTCTTTTTGACTGTGAGGACTTCTGTAGTTTTTTATATAAACCGGTTCTTCATCCTTCAATCTCAGCTTTTGTTTATAAAAATTATTTGTACTTAACGATTCGGTTTCCAACGCGAATACATCGCTATATTGTGCGCATAGGGTTGACAGTTGTGTCCGGAATTGTGGAGGAAAATTTTTGGAAAGTTGAGATAATAAAGACTTTTCTCTATTTTCTTTGCTTGATTGAACTACGTCGTAGTTCGAAAGTGATTCATAATTTAATTTATTAATTCTGACTACTTTATCTGCATTTGTTGTGTTAAGTAGTCTAATGAATACATTTTCAGGGAATGCTATGGTATTTGCTATGTATATACCATGCTCAATTTCTTGGTTTGGAATCAACAGACTGTCTTCAATTGAATCTATTTTAATTTTTCGGACAACTTGGGAATAAATTGGAAATTTAAAGTTATTTGGTCTAATTAGAAGCCAATCTTCGGATGGCTTGAAGTCTAACTGACAGTTGTATTTTTTGATAAAGTCGATTCCTAATATTCCATCACAGGGAATGGCGAATTGTAAATGTACAATATGAAAATTATCTGGGAATATATATTTAAAAGTCTGTATCTCAATGGATATTTGTCCTATAGATTTTGTAATTTCTTGACTGATTCCTTGTATGTTTATAACATAGTCGGATTGTATGTTAGGAAAAACATCTGAATTTTCTTTGAGTATATATATGCACCAGTGTCTACTAAAAATACAAGTTCTTTTCCGGTTGCGACATTTTTGAAAGTTACAAATATATTTTGGCTGAGACTGATTGTGTGAATTTTTGTGGTTCCTATTGCTCGGTATCTAAAGGTTGTTGGGAGTTTCCCGAAACGTTTTGGGCTACCCTAACATTATTGTTATTATTATTGTTATAGTAATAACCCCTATTTTGGTGGTTATTTCCTCTATAACTTCCTCTATTTTGGCCTCGTCCTCTATTATTGTTATAGTAACAACGGTTGTTATTATTGTTGTTATAAAAGCGGAAAATACCTCTTCCGCGGTAATTTCCACGGTTACGTCTATTGTAACCGCCAATGTGTGTAATTGCCAATGTGTTGAATGTGCCAGCCTCCGTGATAAGTTTAATCTTATCGACTGTACAGTTTTTGGTCATTGCTTTGACGGCATGTGTATTGCTGTACTAAGTGGCTAATTCTGTGGACAGTCCGTCATTTATGTGGGCTCCTTCTAGTGCCTTTGCCAATTTCTCTACTTCTTGAACGTATTGATTGGCTGTTTTCTGTCTCTGTTGGAGATTCAATAGTTTTGCCGAAATTACATCTACTGATTATTTCTTGTTATAAAGAAGGATGAAGGAGCCGTCGTGGACCGTCACAGGCCGATTGGGAGGATAACGCAGACCATCTTTAATAGGGCCATATGGAGTACAGATCAAGACCGTACGGCGCTTACGACTTACATAAAATCCTGGGATATTATCCAGTAAAGACCAACAGGTGTGAGCACTAGTATAACGCATCGAACCGTCAAGGTCCAAAACGACTTCGCAATGATCTTCAAGCACCATTGCGACAAGACCGAGACCCAACACACAGAACACCTCAGTTTTATATAGATGATTAACGAGACCTCAGTAAAAAATATATATACATATTTGATGGTAGAACACAAAGGCAGATTTAATATCGCATTCAACACCGGAATCTGATGCATCATCCTAGGATGCCACGTCAGCGCGCAAAACAGGACTATCGCTACGGTGCAAGGCCAGGACATCACGCCGAAAAACCAGGATGGACCCGTCGTCCAATAAGAGAAAGGGCTCAGGATGAAGTTGGACAGCACGATCAGCTGGATATCGTAGGTTACGTCAAGCAAAACCAATAAGACAGAGTATCCACAGTTTGTCTCCTCGACGAAACATGTTGGGACCATTAAAGAAAGTAAAGAAAGCACAGTCCTTGTGGGAGACGGGTTGCCCTCACCTCGCATGCGAACTGAAACATTGTCTACTCCGATTAAACACGAACACCCTCTACCCATTTTTCATCTGCTTTGATGCCATCTGCAGTTACTACATATCCTAAAAATTCAACATGCGTTGATAGGAAATTAGTTTTTTCTATGTTGACCTGCAGTTTTGCTTTTTCCAGGTTGTCGAAGACAGTGCGGAGGTTTTGCCAGAAGCTATCATATTGCCAATGTGTTCCCTTAATACATCGTCATTCTTTTAAATACCGCTGGGGCATTTTTCAACTCAAACGGAAGGCGAAAAAATTCGTACTTCCCATTCAGTGTAGAAAATCCTGTTTTTGGAGTATCGGATTCCAACGTATAAATTTGATGGAGTCCCGAAGTTAAATCGAGAGTGGTAAAAAATTTAGCTTTTCCTAGGCTTACCAAAACAGAATTTATGTCCGGTACCGGATAAGTGTCCGCAATCGTGACAGCGTTCAAGCGCTTAAAGTCGATAACCATGCGGTATTGATTCTCTCCGTTCGGCTTGGGTTTTTTTGGAACTACCCAGACCGTGGAGTTGTAGGGACTTTTTGATGGTTTGATGATCCGATTTCGCATCCCATCTGTCTATCCTCTTCCCCTCTCATGTTGGTAAGGTAGGGATAGCGCGTATAAAGCTTCGTTTGCAGTTTCGGGGTGTGTTGCATCTAACAACTGATGTACATTTAGGGATTTTTTTGCAAGGAGAGGTATCTTGATATTAAGAGATCGTTTTTTCTGTCGATCAGGGCTTTTAAGGTTTTTAAGGTGTCGTCTCCTATAATGCCGTCAAATGATTTTAGTCCGGGAAGGACAAAAAAGGTGAGAACAGTATCGTTCCCAATTGGTTTAAAAAATTGTTCAGTGACACGGTGTGTTATTTTAATATTACCCCCCGCGGACTGATCGACAAACGGCGTGGATAATGTTGTAGAGCCAGCTGAATTCTTGAGGCTAATAAAATTATTGTTAGCGCCGGTGTCTATAGGAAATTGTAATTTAGCCCCTGTTTTAGTTTCATATTTTATGTATGGTATGCTAGAGAGGCGTCGGTCATAAAATTTTGTTCACCTACTTCCTCTAAGGGAGAACAATGTTCTATTCCTTGAGATGAAAACTCCAGTTCCTCTACCTCGTTATTGGAATGTCGTTCATAATATTCATTGGGAGTGGGGATCGATGATGGGGTGGATTGAATATGGTAAAGCTTTTGGGCTTTACGGAAGGGATTCAAATTAGAATTAGCGCTCGGGCTTCGCTTGATGCCGCCGGCCTCTCCTTGACGCGAGTTAAAATTTGACCTATAACTTTGACCTGATTGGTTTGACTCTTGTTTAATCGCTGGTCTGGCCTCCTGGAATCTTGGGGAGCCCTGCAAGCTTCCGCTTGGAGCATAGTTCTGGCCTGAACTCGTTTGTGCCCTATTGTTAAATTGATGCGTCTGTGGAAACCTCGCTGGGTTAGGGGGCCTATAGTTCTGATAGTTTTGGTTGAAGGTCTGTCTAAACAAAGGCGCCCTTGACGCAGGGTTCATCGGATCTATTTTCTGTAATTCTAGACAAATAGAGTACGCTTCGTGGACGTCTGCAGGCTTACGGATTATTAGAAGCCTAGAAGCGTCGCCGTTTAGTCCCCTAATGAGGGCATTAAGAGCCTTGTCCCTTTGCCGGCAAGAAAAGCATTGGTTATCTCCGTAGAGTACTTCATGCTTTTTATTTTGTTCATTATTAGTGACACGTGGTTATTAATCCTAAGGTAACCGTCTTCTAGCTTTTGGTTTCCTTGGGTCTTTGAGTCAGCCCGTACTCTAGCGTACCGACATCTCGTTTATCGGCGAAGTGTAATGCCAATACCCGTTTGATTTCTGTCCAGTCGTCATCCCGCTCATTGTAGGCATTGAGCGCAATGTCGGCGTTGCCCCTAATTTTCTGTCTAATCTGGATAAGGACTGACCTATATAGAGGTTTCTCCCGAATGACCTCGTAATCGCTAATGATGGATTGTGCCCTATTGATCCAAGAAATGTACTTTTCGGAATCACCCTCGAAAGTCAATAGTTTCTTTACGCAATCCGGTACGGCCAAAGATTCTTTTAATTCATATTCCGTACGCGGACGCGTTAATGGTAGCGGTATGTCCGCTACCGGGTTTCGCTGTTCAAAGTCGGTTTCTAGAATGTTCATCCTATTCCCTATTTTCCTAACTTTATCTTTCATGCCCACCATCTGAGTGGTTAGGGCCGCAATGGTGGAGTCAAGACGGTTCAATACCTCCTTAACTTCCTCCATTTTTAGTGTCAATATTTTCAAGTGTTTATTTTATTGGAATTTTAAGTCTTTATGTGTATTCTGGGTCGAGGTGGTAAAATAAGAAACAGTTTTTTTGAAAATTTATTTTTTTTAAGTTCTTTTTTTTATATTAAGGGAAATTTACGCAGAATCGCTTTACTCACCCTTATTATTTTCTTCCTTTGTTTTGTTTATGTTTTTTTGATTGTAATCCGATTTCGCTTCTTACAGGGTTATAATTCTGTAATTAAATTGTAATTAGCATTTGTTGGGAATCTTGGAATCTTGGGGGTAGTGCGGTTTAAAATCCTTTCTTTCTTTATCTTTTCTTTTTCCTTTTTGTGTACTTGTGTTTATCGGCGCGGTGGTCCGTATTTGTCCTTTTTGGCGTTTCGCCTACTAAGGTACGGTTGCTACACAATCCACTGGGCAGCTTTATTTTGAATGCATTCCACATCCGTTGGCCTTTCCAGAAGACTGCCACACACTGGTTGCCGCAGCGGTTATCTGCATTTATCTATTTAGAATTGCAATTTTTTTACGCTCAATTTTTAAATTTGGTTAATTTTTGCAGCTAACATTTTATATCTTTTTTTTTATTTTTCGGGGGCTTTTTGGTCCCACTTTCGCATGAAAGTGGACACTGTTCGGGCGCCAGTTATGGCCGAACATGGCCAGAGGGGGGAGGATTCTCCTCGATATTACCTAGTCAGGTTCTGCTGCATTGTGGTTCCTTCCGTCTTTTAACTTCTTCGTCTCTTCCTTCTAAGACCTTGTATTTAATATTCACGATTTTACTTTAAAATAAAACAGTAAACGTTTTAAACGTTACAAAAGGTTTTATTGCTTTAGATAAGTAGTCTTGGCGGGTCAGGGGTACAAATTGAAGTTATTCTAAAATCATTCCTCGAGTCGCTGGTTGGCTCGAACAGTACTACCCGTCAGCATAATGCTGGCAGAGCGGCTGCGGAAACCCGATGCCGATGGAAGCGGTTTTGGGTGTTTGGCCCAATGTGTTGCTAAGCCCCATATGCTAACGCTGCATTTCCGTTAGGGCGCAGCGATGGGTAGGGGTAGCGATGGGGTGATTAGAGAGATGAGGTGTCCGGTATCAGGGTCGAGAGGGGTGAAGGGAAGGTTGCGCTTGGCCGGTGTTAACTTATATTTAATTATGAATTTAATGAAATATGTTTACAATAATAAAATAAATAAAAAATATTAAATGATCCTACAAAATATGTTTCTGACTGAAATTTAAACCACAGGTACAAAAAAAGGGAAAGTATTTTATTCAATGAGGTACGTCGGCTACTTGCGAGCTGTTGCACGGTCGTAACTTCATCCATTATCAATGGCCTTGAGATGAATGATCTTATAAGTCGTCTTGCAACTTGGGTTTTGGTTTTTTTATATCTCTGAATAAACTTTAAAGTCAAAATTTATTAAATTCTGGTTGGAGGCGTTGAGATGAAATTTCTACGGGACCCCACTTCAAATTTTCTGTACCTTAAAAAATTTGTTGACTGTCTAAAGGGTTCTGTGAGTTTCCCGATGTACTATTGGTTTGGCTATTGGTTACTCGGGCATTATTTTGGTTATTATTGTTGTGGCCTCGATTCGAGTTGCCACGGCCTCTATAGTTTCCTCTATATTGGCCTTGTCCAGTATTGTTTTGGGTACTATTGTTGTTGTAATTATTATTACGACCACGAAAGTTACCTCTGTAATTTCCTCTTCCGCGGTTTCCGCCGCGCTGTGGATAATTTTTGTAATATAGGACAGTGTTTGGCTGTTCGGTTGCTTCTGTGCAACTGTTTACAAATTTTGATATGGCCTCATTCATAGTATTGAAGGTACCAGCTTGCATGATAATTTTTATCTTACCGATTGTCCAATTTGTAGTCATTGCTTTGACTGCATGCCGAGTGGAATAACTTCTGGCTAACTCTAGGGATGAGCCATCTGTTATATATGCACCTTCTAAAGATTTTGTTATCTGCTCAACCTCTTGTGTGTACTGGTTGGCAGTTTTATTGCGTTGCTGTAGGTTCATCAGTTTTGCTGACAACACTTCTACAGTTCCGCCTTTGACGTTGTTTTTTAATCTGGAAATGTTGTTTCATTTCCGATTAGATTTCCGGCGACACCTTTTAGCTTTGTTTTTATTATGGAAACTGCTAATTGTTCGTGCTCGCCCTTTATTGATTCTATTATTTCTAATGCATCAATAAAACTTGTTAAGTTTTCAGCTTTACCATCGAAAACTGGTATAAGCAGGGATGCTGTATTAATAAAATCAATATTAGTTTGTGCCATTGTGATTGGATTTGTTTTTACAATGCTGTTGTGAGAATCCGAGTCGGTCGATTCCTGGTCTGATAATTCAGATTGAATAAAGACTGCGGGAATAGTGAGGTTGTTTATATCTTTTTCTTCTATATCGGGATCTGTAGAGATAGGGTCGTCAGCCTCAGCTTGTACTGGTGGATCTGATGATTCTGACTCTTCTCTAGCTTCTATCTAAAAAGGTGTGTTTAGGATAGGTGGTACTGAAATTGTTAAGTTGTACCTTTGCTTTATAACTATTAGGTTATCCCGTAATTTGTTAAAATATTTTGATACCTGAGACCAATTGGCTTTGTTTAGCCTGTCTCTCTGATCGTGTATTAGTATACGCGCTGTATTGAAGCGGGTTACTAATATTTCGGCATGCTTGTTCACAGTGTTTTGCTGTGCTGTCCGGGGTCTTGATAGTGACTTATAAGATCTGTCAAAATCAATTTTTATATTATTTAGTTCTTTATATAATTCGCCCCATTCCATTATTTAATGAAATATTTTCTAGAAATACGGAATCATGTCGCTAGATGTATGAGAGATTGTCAAGCTCCAGGGACAAAAAGCGTCGTCTCTTCAGCAAGTGCCGCGCATAAAAGTGAGTAAATTCAAAAAGATAATTAATAGTTTTAAGGCAGTACTGGACACTCGGCGAGCTTCACTATCCTGTATGCCTGTTATACTAAAAACTTCAGATACCGTAGCTGATAAATTTGTTAAAGACTGATGTCCAAAATAGGCCATATCTACATTACGTGCCAGTATTTGATTTAATAAACGATTATAACTGTCAGTGACTAATTGATTTATTCGACTATTTGGTATGTCGAAAATTGTGTTATGCATATGTACTAGATAATCTCCAAGATCGAAATTCCATCCTGGTCCTCCACGAGAGACAGTATAATTATTGAACATAAAAATGTCTCCAACGCCAGCATTATTTATAGAAAAATCTCCTTAAATTTTAATAATCAATACTTCACACACGGGAGTTATGGCAGGTAAAATTATATCGCATGATGAACCGAAGTTGATATCGTAAGATATACCGCCAACAATGTTAAGTGCATTCTGTCCAATAAATGTTATTTTACAATCACGACCCATATACGGACGGCCCGTAACTTTATAATCAGGATGAGATGATGCCAATCTCAGGCGTACGCTTGTACCTCGCAGTACGGTTAATGCGTGAGGCAGATTGACGTGTATGGTACCAATTGTTTGTAATGCGTCACGTTTATATATTATCCAGAAAGCGTTAGCTCCTGCATATATTCCACTTGCACCAACGGCACTGGGAGCAGAGCCGAGTAAATCGATGCAAGCATCATTGTCATTCCTATTGTATAAAACATCATATGGTTTAATTGAGATTGGAGTTAGTGTTGAGGGATGTTGACACATCCCTCAGTCTCAGTCAATGCGGCATGTACTATTGAGCACATGTTCATTTTTCTAGTAGAGATGGAGAGTGATCTCATTATCTGAGAATATGGTTCCATATCAAGATAAATAGTGCTTTTATCCAATATGTATTTATTTACGAAAATATCATTCGTAATGCGAGCAGTTCCGTTAAGAAAATCAGTGGCAGTCAGTTTCTTCGATCGTTCACTATCGATAATAAAACTAGATAGTGAACGATCGATTCTTGATTCTAGATTCTTGAAACCATCAATGAAAGATGTCTTCCAAGTAATTTGTTACCGTTAATAACTGTTTTAATTTTTAGGATCGGGACGGTGCTCAATACTATCGCCTTCTGGGTACTTGAGCAATGTATCAAGGGAGAAAAGCCTAAGTTGTACCTATTCATGTACTCATATTCGAATTCATTGATTAGTAGAGGCTCAGCTCCTTTTTCGATTATTGATAATACCCTGTTCTGAAAGTTGGGTTCCCTATCAAGAGTAATTCTAATACACTCTGTAGTATTCATATTTTATATTTACTTTTTTTTTTATTTATTTATTTTCATCGTACATTAGATAAGATTATTGGATGAAATAACATCTATATTCAATATATCAATATATGGACATATATATTTATATTAGATGGTTTGCTGTTTTTTTTTTTTTTTTTTTTTTGAACATCTTTTTATATTTATTGTTGGCGCTTTATGTATTTTATATTTTGTCCAGATCATTAGCCTGGCTTTTATTTATGGCTCTCTTTGATATACATTTATTATGAAACATATATGACTTGTACAAAATAATAACAGACATTTTCGCAGCTGCTGAGAGGCGGGAAATTATCACAGCTGAGCATAATAGGGCCCATAGATCGGCCCAGGAAAATGTGAAGCAAGTGCTCTCCGAGTACTACTTCCCGAAGATAGCAAAATTGGCCAGCGAAATCGTCTCAATTTGTAAGATATGCGCGAGAGCCAAATATGACAGACATCCAAAGAAACAGGAACTCGGCGAAACGCCAGTCCCATCGCAGGTGGGGGAAATGCTGCACATAGACATTTTCTCTACAGACAGGAAATACTTCCTCACATGCATTGACAAGTTTTCAAAATTTGCAACGGTCCAACCGATTCTCTCTAGAACAATAGAGGATCTCAAACCGGCCCTATTGAAACTCTTGAACGTTTTCCCCAAAGCTAAGGTCATCTATTGCGACAATGAACCGTCGCACACTATTTTGACCATGCTGGTAAACCACTTCGGCGTTAGCGTCTCGAATGCGCCGCCCCTCCACAGCGTCTCGAACGGACAAGTGGAACGCTTCCACAGCACTCTGGTGGAACTTGCCAGATGCCACAAAATCGACAGAGGCATCAGCGACACTGTAGAGTTGATTTTACTGGCCACGACAAAATACAACAAATCTATCCATTCGGTCATCGGTAAGAGGCCCGCCGACGTGGTAGTCACTCAATCGAATGACCCACAGTGCGATATAGAGGGTAGAATAAGGCATGCCCAGGACAAGCTAAGAAGCAGGGAAAATGCCTCCCGGCAGAACAGAAGATTCAATGCCGGCGACAAAGTCCTAGTAAAATCCAACAGGAGACTAGGAAACAAGCTTTCGCCGTTATGCGAAGAAAAAACGGTGGAAGCGGACATGGGGACCACAGTCCTCATTAAGGGGTGGATGGTCCACAAAGAAAACCTTAGGTAGGCCAAGCATAAACATGTTATCGCTCGCCTGATAATTTTTAATTTTTCATTACTTTTATCCCTAGCCACTTGGCGTAAGCTTTTCATTACTATTATTTTTAATCATACTGCTTTTTCTGTGCTTTGGTGGTGGGTTAACCCGTCTTTAACAAACAATACAGTATATCCGAATTACAGGTTTACAATCATACCCCTGCTATTCTTCTTGACCGTAGCTTCGGCGCACATAACAGACTACTCAAAAGCCAAATACATTCCCATCGTTGATGGTCGAATTTTGGTATGGGAAGAGTTCGCATTTGTAAGACACTCAGCGAATATCTCGGAGTATAGGCGCGTGGTGGAAGAGACAGACGGAATGACCAACAGGTTCCCACAATCGCATATGCAAAAACTTTTGAGCGTTGATACCGCTCACTTGCGTGACCTGCTCGAGTCATTAAGCATTCACCATAGAGTAGCCAGGAGTTTAGACTTCATAGGTAAAGCCTTAAAGGTAGTGGCTAGAACGCCGGACGCCGAGGATTTTGAAAAAATTAAATTCAACGAATTTCTACTCATTGATGCAAACAATAGGCAATTAAATATTAATACCAAAGTCCAAGACCAAATCAATAAAATATCCACTACTGTCAATCAACTTCTGAGGTCGGCTAAGGAATCCCAAATTGATACGGGACACCTATACGAGATGTTACTAACTCGTAATAGGATGATGGTAATGGAGCTGCAGAATTTGATGCTTGCAGTCGCCCTTGCGAAAATTAATGTCGTTGCCCCACGTTGGGCGCCAATTATTAAGTTGTGTGGATCGGCTGCTGGTCCCCCGCTGCTGTCCTGAATTATAGGGGCGGTGGACAACTTCTGGTCCTCCGTGTGAATAGCCGGTTGGCCGGCGTTTAGCTCCTCGCTAACTGATGAGTTACGAAGATTATGTTGGGAAGATGACTGTCTTCCTTTCACTACCGGCCTAGAGACTCAGTTAGTGTTCCAAGAGATAAGTAAGTTAACGACGGTGGCCGGAGTTATATTCAAGCATGTCTGTTCTTTATTGAAATCAGAACGAAACTGAACTTAAAGCTAAGAAAAATTGGAATCATAGCGGCCACGCAAATATGCTGTGTTTGCCGGCTATGCATGGGCATCCGGCCAGACGCTGTGTCTGTTTACATGCAAGGTCACTACTTTACGTACTTCATCATTATTAATGACATCATATACGTTGGGCTTTGAAGCTTTTTCTATTGATTGCTTATGCAAATCTATTTGATCTTTTCCTGCGCAGGATTTTTGTCTACTTTGTTTTCTGGTAGTGTCTTTCAGAATTGTATTGTTTGTTTGTATATTTTTTAAGTCTGTGATGGTTATTCTAGAGATCGCATCGGCTATCTTTACCCTTTAGATACTCTACCGTAAAATTATATTCCTCCAATTCAAGTCTCATTCGTGTTAGTTTGGAACTGGGATTTACTATTGAAAATAAGTAGGTAAGTGCTCTATGGTCTTTTTTGACAGTGAAGTGTCTACCAAATATATGGTCTGAAGTGTGTTAGTGCCCAATGAATGGATGCTAATTCTTGTTCTGTAGTGCTCTTGTTGCTTTCACCTTTCGTAAAGGATCTTGATGCGTATGCCACTGGAAGCTGTAGTCCATTTTTGTTTTGAGTTAGGACTGCTCCACAAGCGTATTCGCTAGCATCTGTGATTATGCAAAATTCTTTGCTAAAATCTGGGTATTGCAACAGAGTGGGATTTATTAATGCTGATTTAAGATGTTCGAAGGCGTTTTGACATTGTGTTGTCTATTCGAATTTTACATCTTTCTTACATAATCTTGTTATGTGACGGGAGTATTCAGCAAAATTCTTTATAAAACGTGTGTAATAATTGCAAAATGCAATGAATCTTCTAGCGCTGTCCGCATCATGTGGGACTGGATAATTTAAAATTAATTGTCGTCGGGCAAGATTCCTTTATCTGTGCATTTATGACCGAGAAAAGTCACTTCATGCATAAAAAATGAACATTTTTCTGGATGTAACTTTAGATTGTATTTCCTGCATATCTCAAAAACGTCTGTTAAGTTTTTAAGCATATGTTTCTCGGAACAACTTTCAACTATTAAGTCATCCATATAAAGGAATGCTTGTGAAGGTTCTGATCCAGAGAATGCAATAGTCATCATTCTTTGAAATGAATTAGGCGCTATTTTTAATCCGAAAGGTAATCGCGTGAAGCGATAAGAGCCATTGCTCGTTGAAAATGACGTTATATCCCTTGAACTTTTTTCGAGTTCAATTTGATGAAATCCTGACATTAAGTCAAGGCATGAAAATTTTTTTGCTCGTCCCAGTTGATCCAAAATATCATCAATTCTTGGAAGTGGAAATTTATCGGACAGTAATTTTTTATTAATTTGACGATAGTCAATCACTAATCGCCATTTCTTTTGTTCCGAACCTGGAGATGGTTTTTTAGGAACAAGTAACAATGGGCTATTATATTCAGATACAGATGGTTCAACAATCCCGTCGGTGATCAATTTTCCGACTTGTTTCCGTATTTCGTTCACCTGACTGTGAGGGCTTCTGAAATTTTTTATATACACTGGTTCATCATCCTTTAATCCCAGTTTTTGTTTATTAAAATTATTCGTGCTTATTGGTTCGGTTTCCAATCGGAATATATCATTATATTGTGTGCATAGACTTGGAAGCTGTGATTTGAATTGTGGAGGAAAGTTTGTGGAGGATTAGTTTTGACTACATCGTAGTTCGAAAGTGATTCATAAGCTAAATTATTTGTACTGACTACTTGATCTTTATTTGTGGTATTGAGTAGTCTTATGAAAGCGTTTTTAGATGTTGCTATGGTACTTGCTATATAAATACCATGCTCAATTTCTTGATTTGGAATCAATACACTGTCTTCTTTTGAATTAAGTTGAATTTTTGTAATAACTTGGGATCTTGCTGGCAGAAGTATTGAGTTGTTGCCAGAACTGTATGTTGTTGGAACATAAATTGGAAATTTTAAGTTATTAGGTCTAATTATAAGCCAATCTTCAGATGACTTGAAGTCTAATTGACAGTTGTATTTTTTATAAAATCGATTCCTAAAATGCCATCACAAGGGATAGAGAAATGTAAATCCACGATATGAAAATCGTGTTTGAATATGTACTTAGTGGTCTGTATCTCAATAGAAGTTAACCCCTTGGATTTGGTTACCTCTTGACTTATTCCTCTTATGTCTATAATATAATTATCATGTATGTCATGAAAGACATCAGAATTTTCTTTAACTATTGAAATGTCTGCACATGTGTCTATTAAAAAGACAAGGAGATTTCCTGTAGCCACATGGTTGAATGATACAAATATGTTCTGACTGAGATTAACGGTATGAACCCTTGCATTTTCTACTGTTGAATATCTAAAGGGTTTTGTGAGTTTCCCGATGTACTATTGGTTTGGCTATTGGTTCTTCGGACATTATTTTGGTTATTATTGTTGTGGCCTCGATTCGAGTTACCACGGCCTCTATAGTTTCCTCTATATTAGCCTTGTCCAGTATTGTTATGGATACTATTGTTGTTGTAATTATTATTACGACCACGAAAGTTACCGTTGTAATTTCCTGCGCGGTTTCCGCCGCGCTGCGGGTAATTTTTGTAATATAGGACAGTGTTTGGCTGTCCGGATTCTTCTGTGCAACTGTTTACAAATTTTGATATGGCCTCATTCATAGTATTGAAGGTACCAGCTTGCATGATAATTTTTACCTTATCGATTGTGCAATTTTTAGTCATTGCTTTGACTGCATGCCAAGTGGAATAACTTCTGACTAACTCTAGGGACAAGCCATCTGTTATATATGCACCTTCTTAAGATTTTGTCATCTGCTCAACCTCTTGTGTGTACTGGTTGGCAGTTTTATTGCGTTGCTGTAGGTTCATCAGTTTTGCTGACAACAACTCTACAGTTTCGCCTTTGACGTTGTTTTTTAATCTGGAAATGACTTCAGTTATTGTTGTTTCATTTCCGATTATATTTGTGGCGACACTTTTTAGCTTTGTTTTTATTATGGAAACTGCTAATTGTTCGTGCTCGCCTTTTATTGATTCTATTATTTCTAATGCATCAATAAAACTTGTTAAGTTTTCAGCTTTACCATCGAAACTAGTTTGTGCCATTGTGATTGGATTTATTTCTACAATGCTGTTGTGAGAATCCGTGTCGGTCGATTCCTGGTCTGATAATTCAGATTGAATAAGGACTGCCGGAATAGTGAGGTTGTTTATATCTTTTTCTTCTATATCAGGATCTGTAGAGATAGGGTCGTCAGCCTCAGCTTGTACTGGTGGATCTGATGATTCTGACTCTTCTCTAGCTTCTATATTCAAAGGTGTGTTTAGGATAGTTGGTACTGAAATTGTTCAGTCGTACCTTTGCTTTATAACTATTAGGTTATCCCGTAATTTGTTAAAATATTTTGATACCTGAGACCAATGGGCTTTGTTTAGCCTGTCTCTCTGATCGTGTATTAGTATACGCGCTGTATTGAAGCGGGTTACTAATATTTCGGCATGCTTGTTCACAGTGTTTTGCTGTGCTGGCCGGGGTCTTGATAGTGACTTTTAAGATCTGTCAAAAACAATTTTTATATTATTTAGTTCTTTATATAATTCGTCCCATTCCATTATTTAATGGAATATTTTCTAGATTCTTGAAACCATCAATGAAAGATGTCTTCCAAGTAACTTGTTATCGTTAATAACTGATTTAATTTGTAGGGTCGGGACGGTGCTCAATACTACCGTCTTCCGGGTACTTGAGCTATGTATCGAGGGAGAAAAGCCTAAGTTGTACCTATTCAAATACTCATTCCGAATTCATTGATTAGTAGACGCTCAGCTCCTTTTCCAATTATTGATAATACCCTCTTCTGAAAGTTGGGTTCCCGATCAAGAGTAATTCTAATACACTCTGTAGTATTCATATTTTATATATATTATTTTTTTTTATTTATGTATTTTCATTGTACATTAGATAAGATTATTGGATGAAATAACATCTATATTCAATATATCAATATATGGACATACATATTTATATTAGATGGTTTGCTGTTTTTTTTTTTTTTTTTTTTAAACATCTTTTTATATTTATTGTTGGCGCTTTATGTATTTTATATTTTGTCCAGATCATTAGCCTGGCTTTTATTTATGGCTCTCTTTGATATACATTTATTATGAAACATATATGACTTGTACAAAATAAATGCGCTCATAATAAAGACAATGATTGATAATAAAATGTTCGTTAAATCTGTATTAATATTTTTGGACTCGATTTTATTTATGACGTTTGCTGTGGAGTCCACTTCTTTTACGTCTACTAAACCCATTTTGGGTGTTTTTCTGTGAGCTGCTATAGCTATAGGTGTGTAGTTTAATTTATAATTTATTTGCCATTTAGTTTGACTCATGTAGTTAAAAATTTGCCTTATTGGGCCGTACATTTTTTTTTTAATCTGGTTTCAACACTCTGTATAATTTTGAGAAAAATTTCTTTTTAACAATGGAAAAGCCTGCCTAGTTTTTGTATGGTTTTCAGGCCAACTAAATGGGCAACTTTAATGTCGCTCAATTTTACATTAATTTGTTATATATATAAAAAATATGCATCGCAGTGCAATGAAAAAAAATGCAACGCAGTGCATGGTAAAAAAATATGCGCTCTATGAAGCGCTGTCGGCTCACTTCTCCTTGGTCTCGCTTGGTTGGCAAAGCGTGGCCGGTGCTGGCTGCACAGGCTGAACTTCCTCGACGGTCTTCTATGTTGGGGCACTGGTGCTGGCTGCACAGGTGTACTCGCAATGGGGCGAGCACAGTGGTCCCTCCCAGTCGTCTTCTTATGTGTCGGAGGTAGTTTGGTATTAGCTTAAGCGAGACTTTTAATTGCAGTGTTTTTTTTTTATATTCATTTATTCCCTACAATTATATACAAGTAAAAGTGAGTTCAAGAACAGGAATAGGGGGCCGCGGTTGCGCGGTATCACCGCAAGGTATTGCTTCGCGCAATGGTAGCCACCTAGGCTGTAGCTTCTCTCCTCTCGTTGTCGGTGCGACGCAGCGTTCGCAGTACGCTCGCTGCGTAGGCTGCCGTCGCTTCCCAATTCGCCTCCTTCAGCAGCATGAGGGGCACAAAAGTTTCTGGCCGAACTCTTGCCCCGGTGGTCTCCATGAGTATCTGGCGGTCATAGCCAAAGCGGCGACATTCAAAAAGGACATGCTGAGCGTCCTCGACAATGCCACTGCCGCACTATGGGCAACCGTCCTCCGTGTCGTGCAGGGTAGGTGGATGTGTGTGTGGCTTGATTTTTCCTTTCACTTAGTAAAATTTTTATATTTTCAAGTTCGGCATGTATTTTTACCGAATTGTTCCAATTTATTATACTTCCGCTATTTAGTAGCTTCAATAATTTAGCCCTTCTGGCTTTTAATCTTTTTACCACACCATTGCGTTTAGCACACATCACACTCTACTCACTGCGATATTATTTTTTTTTTCGTTGTCTGCTGCTAATAAAGTCGTCATCAATATCCTGTCGTGCAGTTGTTCCTTCCTGGGTCCTCCAATACCAGTGTCACGGTCGCCATGTAAAAGTTTAATTTGTGTAGATTTCTCGTTAAGCCCAAAAATATATGTCCGATTTGGTTTCTATTAGATATCCTTTATTAATGATTTTATTTAGTTGCATTTGGAGCTGTAGCGTGTAACGGTTGGATGCTGTGGATGAAATCGGGAATCTGCAGTGGCGGGGCACGCTATTAGGGTCCGGCACTCGCTCGTCGGCTTTGGGGGTGGAGGTCTTGCGCCTACAGATTCGCGTACTGAGTACACATTATTATCACTAAGATCAGAAATAAGCGTGCTAGCGACAAGAGAGAATAGTAAACTGAAACCGGAAGAGAACGATAAATAAATTCAGGAAAAATTCAGGACAGAAAAGTTTTGGAGAAAGTTAGCTATGCGAATCCACGGATGGTATTGTGGTCGCGTATGGCCCTCCCAGCCTATGATCACCACCTTAAAGCATGGCTTCGGTGACCCCTTTGATACCCTACCCTATTTAGAGATCCATGGTTTTATTTCTGTTCGAAAAGCTAATTAATTTTCCGTAGATAGCGGTACAAGTCATATTTAATATTTATAAAAAAAACATAGGGTATTTAAAAAAAAAAAGGCATAGGAAGATAATATTCATGTTATGTATTTTACTAAATATAAATTTTAGCTTAAAGAAATAGTTTTCGATAGTACTAGCTTGCCTGTATTATTTTTCTCTCTAAAAACTTCTTCAAGGGACTTTCTCTAAAATTTATCAATTCATGTTTTTAGGCAATTAGAGACTTTAGGAGTTAACAATAGGCGATCGTAATTTATATTCAACTTCTTTTGAAAATCGCAAATTAATTCATAGAGAATGCAAATAACTCAAGGTATTTTAATTAATTAATTGTTTTAGATCGGGGTTTATGTTTAAATAAGTTTTGTTCACTTTACGGATTGGCGAGAAATGTTAATAAAGTAATATATATATGTGATTAGTTAGTGTAACTCACGGCATTTCCTCCAACGTTGAAGATCGATCTCCGGACGGGATGGGTTGGCTGTAATCTAAAGGGTAGCGATATTTCTCGCCATGTAGAATTTAAAGGGCAAATAAACATTTCTCTCATTTCTCTTAGACGCGCGAAAGATTTAAACTAAACTTGTAACCCGTACCTAATTCATAACAAATTTCTCATTTAAACCTAAAAAAAATATAGCTCTTCTTAAATTAAATTAATGCTTCTCGGCGTGCATTATCTCTTTTAACCCGAGTGACTGTTTTTTTTCTTTCAATTTGTCAAATATAACTATCGCTTTACACGGCGTTGCCACTTGAGGCCTTACGAAAAATTATGGATTGTTTTATGGTCTACATATCTTTGATTTCATTGATTTTCTTTTCACATTAATTTTTTAAATTCGAATTCACAAAGAGCGTTGGTTATATAACAGGGTTAGGACTGATCCAATACGAAAGCGAGTTTTATCTCCATTAAGGTCAAACCCGGTTGGCCCTGCTAGGTTAAGGCCGTTCACACACGCGGCGCTTTTACAGCATAAACGGGTATAAATCCCTAAATCTGCGGCAGCGATCTTCCACTCGGAAACCTCCCTGACGGCTACGCGCACCCCTTAAAACTCGGCTGGTGTACGGATGCGCGGCATGATGGGCATCGGGACAGGTTACATAATTGAATTAAATTGCCATCTGATGCGTTCTAAGTAAAACTGCACTTCTTGGCCGGCACTACATGAACAGTAGAAAGGGGTACTTCAGGGCACTAATCTCTCCAAATCATTTCTCGCGGGCCAACCTGACGATTGGGCATTCAAATTAATTACAGATATGGCGACATGTGTGTCTCAAATTGATTTTGGCCTTCTTGAGGTGGTAAATCCTCCAGTTAATTGACCGAATCAATAAGATGCGCCTTTGGCGGCAACTTGAGGCAGCACTGGCTGGGTTTTCCACCCGGAATTTTAAAAAAATAGCTGTAGTGAAATTTTGTTGGAGGTTAAATACGCCTTAATTTCTAAACAAATGCACTTGCATTCTCCCGAATGACCTCGTAACCGTTAATGGTAGCGGTATGTCCGCGACCGGGTTTCGCTATTCCCTATTTTCCTAACCTTATCTTTCATGCCCACCATCTGAGTGGTTAGGGCCGCAATGGTGGAGTCAAGACGGTTCAATACCTCCTTAACTTCCTCCATTTTTAATGTCAATATTTTCAAGTGTTTATTTTATTGGAATTTTAAGTTTTTATGTTTATTCTGGGTAGAGGTGGGGAAATAAGCAACAGTTTTTTTGAAAATTTATTTTTTTAAGTTCTTTTTTTTATATTAAGGGAAATTTACGCAGAATCGCTTCACTCACCCTTATTATTTTCTTCCTTTGTTTTGTTTGTGTTTTTTTGATTGTAATCCGATTTCGCTTCTTACAGGGTTATATTTCTGTAATTAAATTGTAATTAGCATTTGTTTCATTAACATAATTTTATGGGAATCTTGGGGGTAGTGCGGTTTAAAATCCTTTCTTTCTTTATCTTTTCTTTTTCCTTTTTGTGTACTTGTGTTTATCGGCGCGGTGGTCCGTATTTGTCCTTTTTGGCGTTTCGCCTACTAAGATACGGTTGCTACACAATCCACTGGGCAGCTTTTTTTTGAATGCGTTCCACATCCGTTAGCCTTTCCAGCAGATTGCCACACACTCACAAGAACTTTTGTATATTTTATTTTTTATTAATTTTTTGAGAGTCAAAACAACTCTTATAATTTTCCGCTCGCAAATTAATTGCCGCAGCGGTTATCTGCATTTATTTATTTAGAATTTCAATTTTTTTACGCTCAATTTTTTAATTTGGTTAACTTTTGCAGTTAACATTTTATATCTTTTTTTTTTTATTTTTCGGGGGCTTTTTGGTCCCACTTTCGCGAGAAAGTGGACACTGTTCGGGCGCCAGTTATGGCCGAACATGGCCAGAGGCAGGAGGATTCTCCTCGATATTACCTAGTCAGGTTCTGCTGCTTTGTGGTTCCTTCCGTCTTTTAGCTTCTTCGTCTCTTCCTTCTAGGACCTTGTATTTAAGATTCACAATTTTACTTTAAAATAAAACAGTAAACGTTTTAAACGTTACAAAAGGTTTTATTGCTTAAGATAAGTAGTCCTGGCTGGTCAGGGTTATGAATTTAATGAAATATGTTTACAATAATAAAATAAATAAATAATATTAAATGATCCTACAAAATATGTTTCTGACTGAAATTTAAACCATAGGTACAAAAGAAGGGAAAGTATTTTATTTAATGAGGTACGTCGGCTACTTGCGAGCTGTTGCACGGTCGTAACTTCATCCATTATCAATGGTCTTGAGATGTATGATCTTATAAGTCGTCTTGCAACTTGGGTTTTGGTTTTTTTATATCTGGTTTCAACACTCTGTATAACTGTGAGAAAAATTTATTTTTAACAATGGAAAAGCCTGCCTAGTTTTTGTATGGTTTTCAGACCACACGCTAATTGGCAACTTTAATATGCAAAAAAATATGCATCACAGTGCAATGAAAAAAAATTATGCAACGCAGTGCATGGTAAAAAAAATATGCGCTCTATGAAGCGCTGTCGGCTCACTTCTCCTTGGTCTCGCTTGGTTGGCAAAGCGTGGCCGGTGCTGGCTGCACAGGCTGAACTTCCTCGACGGTCTTCTATGTTGGGGCACTGGTGCTGGCTGCACAGGTGTACTCGCAATGGGGCGAGCACAGTGGTCCCTTGCAGTCGTCTTCTTATGTGGCAGAGGTAATTTGGTATTAGCTTTAGCGAGACTTTTAATTGCAGGGTAGGTGGATGTGTGTGTGGCTGTGGTTTGATTTTTTCTTTCATTTAGTGAAATTTTTTATGTTCAAGTTCGGTATGTAATTTTACCGAATTGTTCCAATTTATTATACTTCCGCTATTTAATAGCTTCAGTAATTCAGCCCTTCTGGCTCTTAATCTTTTTACCACACCACTGCGTTTAACACATATCACACTCTACTCTCTGCGATATTATTTTTTTTTTCGTTGTCTGCTGCTAATGAAGTCGTCATCAATTTCCTGTTGTGCAGTCCCTCCATGTAATAGTTTAATTTGTGTAGATTTCTCGTTAAGCCCAAAAATATAAGTCCGATTTCGTTTCTATTAGATATCCTTTATTAGTAATTTTATTTGATTGCATTTGGAGCAGAGCAGCCGTTGTTGCCGCTCTGAGCTCAAAAGAGTTTCTTCTCCAACTTAATTTACTTAGGAGCTAAGGAGGTCTAAGTCTTGTAGCGGCGCTGCCAACAGCGGCAGTGGAGAGACGGCCTATATATTCTTAATTATAAAGCTATGCTCACTTAGTCTGGAGCGCGGAGGTATATGCATGTACTTGAGTTTGGCTGAGCGGCCGGCGTGTGCAACAGAATGCTGACACTTGCACATTCTGTGTACGCCGCCGATCGACTCATGTATCGGCCACTTAGGTTTTTGACCGAGCCTTCGTTTATGTAAACACTGCAAAAAAGTGTTACAGTGTGTTTGCTTCAAGTACTCTTGGTACAGTAGATTTTCAATATATGTGCATACTACAGTATATATAGTAGACGCCTTCGCACACCCTCCTGGTGCGCTTCGTCACTAAGTGGACTGCCGTACACAGTGATATTATGATAAACAAAATAGAGAATCCCAATGAATTAAAATTCCTGGATGTTTATATATTTTCAAAAAGTTTAAATCAACCTAAATATGAGTACTTGGAGAAATTAATCACACCGATTAATGTAATGGGATATTATGCATTCTCCCATAATGACGGTGTACTACACCCCAGTGAAGCCAAAAACTATTCCATTATGATATTCGATGACGTAGCTTGTGAAAAAAGATACCATAATATCTTATTTACGAATGGGTCGACATAAAAATATCGACTTTTATTTTTGTCAAGCATTTAATCATATACCGAAACATCTAATTCGTGACAATGCCAACTTTATTATAATGTTTAAACAAGATGATTTATATATGCATAAAAACATAACATAAGATCTTATTTATGTATGGGTCGACATAAAAATATCGATTTTTTTTATTTTTGTCAAGCATTTAATCATATACCGAAACATCTGATTCGTGACAATGCCAACTTTATTATAATGTTTAAACAAGATGATTTAAATATGCGTAATATATATCGGTGTACTAGAACCCAGTGAAACCAAAAACTATTCCATTATGATATTCGATGACGTAGCTTGTGAAAAAAGATACCATAATATCTTATTTACGAATGGGTCGACATAAAAATATCGACTTCTTGTATTTTTGTCAAGCATTTAATCATATACCGAAACATCTAATTCGTGACAATGCCAACTTTATTATAATGTTTAAACAAGATGATTTATATATGCGTTAAAAAAACCATAAGATCTTATTTATGTATGGGTCGACATAAAAATATCGACTTTTTTTATTTTTGTCAAGCACTTAATCATATAACGAAACATCTGATTCGTGACAATGCCAACTTTATTATAATGTTTAAGCAAGATGATTTAAATATGCGTAATATACATCGGTGTACTAGACCCCAGTGAAGCCAAAAACTATTCCACTATGATATTCGATGACGTAGCTTGTGAAAAAAAAGATACCATAAGATCTATTTATGTATGGGTCGACATAAAAATATCGACTTTTTTTATTTTTGTCAAGCATTTAATCATATACCGAAACATCTAATTCGTGACAATGCCAACTTTATTTTAATGTTTAAACAAGATGATTTATATATGCGTTAAAAAAACCATAAGATCTTATTTATGTATGGGTCGACATAAAAATATCGACTTTTTTTATTTTTGTCAAGCATTTAATCATATAACGAAACATCTGATTCGTGACAATGCCAACTTTATTATAATGTTTAAGCAAGATGATTTAAATATGCTTAGTATATATCGGTGTACTAGACCCCAGTGAAGCCAAAAACTATTCCATTATGATATTCGATGACGTAGCTTGTGAAAAAAAAAATACCATAAGATCTATTTATGTATGGGTCGACATAAAAATATCGACTTTTTTTTATTTTTGTCAAGCATTTAATCATATACCGAAACATCTAATTCGTGACAATGCCAACTTTATTTTAATGTTTAAACAAGATGATTTATATATGCGTAAAAAAAACCATAAGATCTTATTTATGTATGGGTCGACATAAAAATATCGACTTTTTTTTATTTTTGTCAAGCATTTAATCATATACCGAAACATCTGATTCGTGACAATGCCAACTTTATTATAATGTTTAAACAATATGATTTAAATATGCGTAATATATATCGGTGTACAAGACACCAGTGAAGCCAAAAACTACTCCATTATGATATTCGATGACGTAGCTTGTGAAAAAAAAATGTTTAAACAAGATGATTTAAATATGCGTAATATATAATATGCGTGATATATAATATGCGTGATATAAATTATGAAATATTTGTGAAAATTTGTCAAAAATGTTGCGAGGATAAGAAAGGATTCTTAATAATTAGCAAGGATAACAATATTGATAACGGCAGGTACAGAAAAGGATTTGATCAATTGATTATGATTTAAGGAGTGATATCAATATAAATCTCGGTTAGATACTTACAATCCCACAGTTTATCAAGAGTTTTTAATATGTCAAGATCACTTGCATTATCCTTGAATGGAAATAGTTCCATTATAAATACGAATTTCTTTCTACCTATTGAATTGAATGGTCGATATGAGTGCGCACTTATCGACATTAATATGTAAAATTCGATTCCAAATATGGATTGAAAAAATAATCTCTTTCACGTCGGTGACAATGTTATTACAATTCTTACTGGATCATATGGATTGAATGATATCACCGATTACATTTACAATAAACTAAAAGGCTATAACCTTGAAAAAACATTTAAAAATCAAAGTACCAATAATACACTTTAAAAAAAAATAACTACCATGCAAGAGTCAGTTTACTTTTAAGGGAAAAGATCGGTTGGACAACTGTTTGGTTTCGATCAAAAAGTTCTAGAACCACATCCTACAAAACCCTATCGATCAGATCAGACTGTGAATATATTAAAAATTAATACAATTCGTTTGGAATGAAATATAATAAGCGGTTAATATGTAGATAATACACCGAATCATACGTTAAATGAGTTTAACATTAATGTCTCGCCTGGGTATAAAATGACAGTAAATTTACGTGGTGAAATCGTTTCGATTCGCATGCACATTCGGTTAATAGTATGATTGTTTTTAGTAAAAGACGTATCTTAAGTTCTCAGGCAAGCATAACGTGTTGCAAAGCTATAGAAAGACGATCAACAGTAAAGGAAAGCACACTTACTGTGAAAATTAATCTATTTTTAAACTCGTTAGGATTGAAGCTTGAAGTATAATGTAAAAGGTGGAAAGGAAAACGTTAACCGCAATTTTAAATGTTCCAGAAAAGGTTTACTCAGATAAGAGTATTTCGAAGAAAGAGTTTCATACTTGTTCACATTTATTTAAACGACGAAATTCGAATTACTATCCAAAATCAAGACTTGTACGTGCTTTCTCACGAAAGTTACCTTAATTTTCAAGGAATTATTAGAAAAAAATCACCGAATGGACCTGCAACTGATAATGTTACCACTTTTTTTTTTAATAATTGTATGGCTTACTTTTTGGATGAAATTAGGTACGAAATAAATGGATGTGAGATTGATAAAACACGATTTGTCAATATGACAACTACCCTAAAAAATTGTATGTCTCTGGAAAGCTCACTTGAATTCTGAGTTACATCCATAAGATATTCTGAATGTTGATTTTAGTCAGAAACAGTATGCTCACCTATATGAAATGTATACAAGATTTTAATCTAGTTACTATAATCGTGAATCACAACCATTTTTGACCCCAAATTAATTTAAATTGAAGACCTCTATTATTGTGGTTGATCTTTCATATCAAAACGAATCAGTAAAAACTGGTCCTATTGACGTGAGAATTTCAATGGAACTGAGGACACCAAGTCATGAAAATTCCCAAGCTTAATGTCTCCTTATACATGACCGTAAACTCGAAAGTATCTAAGGACAATTACAAACGGAAAACAAATTATTTGTAAAGGTGTGGAAAAGAAACGATTTCTACAGACTTTTTGGAGTCGTCATTAAAAAAAAAACCGGTTTCCATATTGTGAAACACATCTTAAACGCGGAGCTTGTGCTCTTAACAATGCATACATTATTTGACAATTTTTTTTAAAATAGCTCCAAAACAATAAAATTAATTTGTATACATCATTTTAAAGTTGAGACTAGATGTGTATAGAACTTCAAGATGACAAAATTAAAATTAATATTTATATGCTAATTGTGCGAGAAGACGCGTTTTCATACTACTGTCCTTTGTTTCAGTGCCCGATTCCGCTTGTTGTTAAGCTGGGTGTCCAGTTTCCTGACTGAGCGCTGCGTTGGCTAATATGTGGGAGTGGGGGCAACGACTGACACCTGGGCCAGTTGTTGTTCTTGGCATTGACAATGTTGCAATTTCTTTGCTGCGATGTACCGATTCCCAGGTAGCTCTGGGAGGTTTAACTGGAGGCACCATGTGCCGTGCCTGAACGGCAGCTCTCGCACTCCGGTGTTTGTGATTCTCCCTGCGCATTGTTGCTCGGATCACTCTTCCGGTGCTGGGTTAAAATAAAACCTTTTATTTGGCCCCTTCATTTATATAATTGGGCCTCCTTTTAGGCCTCCTCTTAGCTTGAAAAGTTTTACAAATTCATCCTGATGAATAGAGTCCCACAATTTTTTATTTGTTTACGATTAGTAAGCGCGGACAGCAACGTAAGCCCTGTATAATTCGACAATATATGTTTATATACTGTGGGGTGCTTTATTATGCTCACAAAGTTTCTCATTGGTCAAGAACCGTAGTTTCAGTCCCCAAAAAGAAAAGAACACACAACTGGGTTCCACTAAGCTAACATACGATTTTTTTCCCATTCTAGTCAGTTCGAATATTCCAAACGAGAACTGGCTGCGCCTAGAAAGGGCCTGTCCAAAAACCCCCTTCCGCCAGTCGTCCGAAATCAGGTTTTTTTTTTTTTTTTTAGCTGTAGGTTAAGTTTGCTGGTCCCAGAAAGAGGGGTAACTCCGTAATATGAGGCATGTGTCCATGATATAAGCAATAAACCACACATGCACCATCAGTAATCCATTTCAACTGAAGAAAAATCAAATAGTTTTGCAGGCACTTCACGGCTATATTCTAGTTTATCTGAATAAATGAGATTATTTGTAAACACACACAGTTCGTTCGTCATGCAGGTTTCACGTCTAAGCAACTTATTAGTTCCATCAGACTACACTAAGTGATTTAATGTGTCCATAGTGCCTGTGTCTATAGTAAATGGTGATGGAAGGACTGTTGGAGCTGGCGGAATTAATTCATCAATATCTGATAAACTACCTATTACATAATCACCCATGATATCCGTTAGAGGAAAAATATATTGGTCATAGCATTCAAAACCAGTAGGCCTGGCAGGTGCATAGCTAAAACTACCTGTAGTATCAGTAAAATCCAAATTAATGATCTTATTTGCGCCATCTTTGAGAACTAAAGAAACTTTATCGCTTGAATTGGTAAACGCATCAGTTATTTGAGGTATATACGCCTGATTAGGAACATCTACACTAACCCTGCCTGCTTCTATTCCAGCTATAATTGCATTTGCGTGCATAGTTTGTACTATATTTTGATCAGATAATGTAATGTGTATTTTGGGCCAAGTAGAACGATCTATATACGGTATACCATCTAGAATAAGTGCCACTGAGGCGACTCCACCAGTTACTACGACTTTAAATAAATCGGTATTGTACTCTACTCTCTTAGCGTCATGGTCAATAGGTGGCTTATCGTTTGGAGTTCTAATCATTGACGACACTTTCTTAACTCTTAGTCCGACACTTACTTTGAATATAGGATTGCGTAAAATCATCGAGAAACCAACTCTTAGTCGTTCTAGCATAACTGGAGATAAGGTCATTATTGCTCCATCAAGAAAATCACTGTCAATATTTGGATCAAATGGCAAAGGTAATCTTGTGTGTATGGATAAACGTTGAATTCTAGGATTGATACAAACGGGCGAAGCAGTTGCTGTACCATTAGCTGTTCGATAGACGACACCCTGATCTTTGTTCTCCTCACCCATAAATTCAGCAAGACTAATATTTAAAGAAGTTAACATAGAAAAAGTGATTGTAGGCGCTTTTATCAATTCACGAATCTTCTTCTTGTCAATAACATCTGGCATTAGTTCACTTGAGAAAATGACTGCAACTAAACCAACAGAAACAAGAGCTCTTTCAAAACTATTATAAATCGTAAAAGCTCTACTCATAGAGATTGATTCATCCGGAATGGGTATACTTTCATTAGTATGCCGATAAGCGACTCCCTCACTGTTAAACCCACTTCTACGCATGATAGCAGAACTACTATTACCATAATATTGCCATATTGTTGCTGTATTAATTCTTAAAGCATTAGCACTCGTTACAGGTTCACAACGATATAAATTGAAATTGACCGCTCCTTTAGATAATAACCCGTAATCAGTACGTTTAAAATCAATATAATTCCCTTTGAAAGATGTCTCAATTGCAAACATAGAATTAGCACGCGAACGGTAGTGTAAAGGCAGTAATTGTTACGTGGGCGTATTAGTGCCTGAGTCCTGACAAGGACTTGGGCCGAGGGAGAGGCGTCCGATGTTCAGGCACCATTTGCCGGCATAAGCTACGTCGTATTTGGGTCGTGGGATCTTGGTAAGCCTCTCTCCTCTCCAACATAACGAGAATAAATATTAAAAGTGCCTGGAAAAATAATAATAGCCATCAAGTTCGTCAGTCATCAGTCCACACTGCCCAACAAGCTTAGCTATCGCTTGATCGCAATACGATCGGGCTGTGTGTTGGCCATATTCCCTCCCCTTCACACATTCGTGTGCCAATGGATCGTCGCGGGCCGCGCAATACGATCCCCTATTGTCAAGGTTGTCCGTCGAAAGTTATGTCATTGTTCTTGACCTACTTCACTCCTCGCGTCAGCACACCCCCTTTGTTAGAGTTCTAGCACACCATGGTTTTGAATTCTTTTTCACATTATAAATTTATTAAATAATATTTATGTCGGCGTGTGCCGGTGTTGAATAACATAATATTGGTTAATTCATATAGGGATTAAATTAATTGACAATTATTGTATTAGTGGAGAGTATCGATTTGACCACCTGTGAAGGTGCACACATCAGCAAAATGCTGACTATTCACGACTGCAAACGTCGCTCAGAGGGCTCTTGCAATTGTCATACAATTACAAGGCTGATACTGGCCGCTGAAAAATTAACATTTACTTATTATGTATAAAAAAGGTATAAAAAGAAAAGTATATCTAATTGATTATATATATTGAACAATTATCATATGTGGCTATTATATATATTATTACATGTATTCCTAACAGATTAATTCTTTGTCTTAACTAGGAAAGTATTAACATTGCCCAAAAACAAATTCTTATCCAGACGGGAAAGAACAATGACCGTTGGAACGGTAGAGATAATGATAGCTTTTTCGGTCTTATTACAGTGGGCAAGTGGAGAAAAATCTAGACGGAAGGTCTCAATATATAAGTATTCCAATTCATTCACTGTTATTGGTAGGGTCGCTTTTGATAACAAGTATAAAATTCTTACGTTAAATTGTGGATCAGTGTCTATTGTTTTTGCTAAAGCTTCTGATGTAATCATGGTGCACGGATATATATATATATATATGTATGTATGAGAAAAGGAACCGTGTTCCGACAAACTTACCCTCTTTTTAATCCTGGGCGATGAGATCTCGACGCTCCGGATCCTGGGCTTTGGGAGATTTTATAATTGGTTTATATACATATATACGTGCAAGACTTGAAGGCGGTTTACAAAAACAAAACACAAAAATTATGTTACACAAAAAAAATAACACTATCGCTGTATAGATATGTATGTATGTATGCATCGTATGCGAGTTCCACTGAGGCACACGTCAGTTCCAATGCTCGGGCTGGGCTGGTCGGTGCAGCTCCAATTTCTTGTTCAGCGTATGTAATTGGGGGTTCTGTTTACACTTGCATTCAGAAATGCATGTACTCGCAAATTGTTTTTGATTGTTTTGGCGATTCACTTTTTTGTTTATAATATTGGAGTGCAATTTATTTATTATTATTTGTATTGTTTCTATTGTCTTTTTGCTGCTTTTATTGTCTTTTTGGTGGTTTCACTTCACTGTATCGGCTCGGCTTATGCTCCAATGTGGGTCACCACTTTCTCCAGGGCATGATGTTGGTCGCGGCGTCTCTGGACAGAGCGCTTGTAGATCTTTACAACCTTAAGGAGCACTATAACCAGGAGTAGTCCAACGATGAGCTTCATGGTCTTGTTGACATCCTGAATATCATCTTGGTGGTCAACGATCTCTACTGTGTTAATCACATTGGCGGTGCTGCCGGTCACTTTAGACGTTTTGCTACCCATCTTGGGGTCCTTAGGCCATTCACTTGGTTCACTAGTTATTTTCGTCCTTCGGGATTTTGCTGGTTGACTTCCTCCAGATTGTGGTCGATCGCAGGACCGGTTATCGGGACTTTCTCCTGGGTGAAGTTGATCCTAGGGAAACGTCAAGACATCCTTCTGGACACCAGCCTTCTTCCAGTCGTGGTCTGTGTTGACGGGAGTTGCACTTCTAGACCACCGTCATGGAGAGATCAGAACAATTTCTGTCTTTCTCCATTTGGCTGGGGTCTTTTATACCGGACTAGAGCTTTCGCTAGCCCCCATATTGGATGAATTAACTAGGTGTTCCCACCTAGGGGTACTGTTTCTCCATTTCCCCTAATTTAGGAGTCAATGGCCGGCTGGTGCACTTTGCCACCTTACTGGATTACGGTTACGAGCAGGTCGATCGTGGTCGTTGTTTTGGCCACGCGACACCCATGAGTGTCGAATTGTTTTTGCTGTTTTGCTTTTATCAATCGCAGTGTGGTTAGTCACTACGGCCCCTACCCTCAACTAATGGCAGTTGTTTTGCCGGGGTTAATCTTGGTATGGGGAAGGGCGTACGTAACAGGCTCGAAGTGATCGATGCGGCTTCGCATGGAATGACTTCGCAAAAGAAATCCTCGTACGGCCATCTCTTTAGATCTCCTTCTTCTCCTTTATTCTTTTCTTAGGCGCCCATTTACGTGTGGCTTCGACCCACTACATCAACCCAGTCTCAGATGAGCTAGTCGGGCTTATTACTTTATTGTTTTAATATTGTACTTGGTTATTTTATTATTATATATGCTGAAAAAGAAAAGCTTTCCGGCCTCGCACGGAAACATACATACATACATATTTATACCTGTAAATAAAAATATGGCTCATAATAAAATATATAATATAGTTTTAATGAAAAATAATATACAAATATATATATAAAAATCAGAAGTGAGTAACAGCTAAAAAGTTGGGAATAAAATTGCTGAGTGTGCCATAACCATGGTTTTTGACCAGGGGCTGCTCAGCTGAAAAGTGAAAAGTTGAATAAAAAGGTTTCCCATTTCCCGAAAAAAAATATATTAAAACGTATAAGAATTGTTTTTTTTTTTTTGTTGTATTATTTTTATTTTTATATGCTTAACATTTTATATTAATTACAATGTTTTAATCTAACTTTAGCGGCTCTTTCAGGATGGCTGCTACTTCTCGCCTCGCCTGGATACCAAGTTGAGGGCTTCGAATGTAAATTCTCCTGACCGCGCGGTTCATGCGCCGGCTCACTCTTCATGTTTCCCGTTGTATCCGGGCGAGGTGTGCTTGGTTCCTTTGTAGTTGCTCCTAGACTCGGAGCAACTGGTTCTGGTCCTCTTCCTGATCTCGGCTCCGGTGCCGGATCTCTTGCTCGATTTCGGATGCCAGTTCTTCATCTTCTGACTGGTATCGGTGTATCCAGCATTGCTGGATATGATCCTCGTTCAAGTGGATGGCATGGCAAAGCCCGTTCATCCACTCGACGAGGAGCGCCAGATATGATGCCTGGTCCCCATACCTAGCCTGTAGCCGACGAAGCCGGCGGGCAGCTCGGATGGCTTGGTTATAGCTGTTGGAGGACTGCATCATGTCTGGTGACTGGTCGGTCCCTGGTTGTGGCTTTTATAGCAGAACTGGGGCAGTTCTGATGACTGTTCTACCCATCATGTGATCGGGAGCTTCTATCAAGTAGTGCAATCTCGCAGTTCTGAGTGTCGCCTTTTGGAGTCGTCGGATTACGTTCAGAGGTTTAGGCGACATACAGGTCTTTAGCATGGAATACCCCGACACTTTTCCCTACTGCATTGCCCAGCTCATATAGCGCTTTGCCCTTACGCTGGAGTACAACACAGCGAATTCGATTCGGGCCCAGCTTGGCATTATATCCGTCAGCTTTGTTACTCTGCTTGTAGTTTTTCCTATAGACAACTTGTCCTACGGAAAACTCTACGAGCTTGCTATATGCCTTTTCTGCGCGTTCATGAGTTCGGTTTAATCCTTGGGTCACTTTTTGTCGGATAAGTTCCATTTTGTCTGGGAGACTTATCTGTGGATCTCCTGCCTGTATTCCCCCTAGTTTCCGTAGGATCGGGTAGGCTGTTCCATGGGTAACCATCCGCGTGCCGAACATTGCGTAATATGGTTCCATGCCTATTGATTCGTGTAGGCCATTCCTAAGGGCACACTCTATTCGACTTAGTTGGGTATCCCAATTTCGCTGATCGGTGGCAATTGTCGCTCGCAAAATTTGGAGTACAGATCGGTTCACCCTCTCCGCCGCGTTCGCTTGCGGGAAGTAAAGTCCAGTCTTTACGTGTCGAATACCGTAGAGGGTCATTAGCTCGCCAAAAATTTGAGACACAAATTGTTTGCCGTTGTCTGAGTTTACAAATTCGGGGACTCCAAATTGATGGAAAATTTTGGTCTCAAGGAATTTGATGACTTCTGCAGCTACTGCATGTCTCATCTGCTGCAGCCAGACAAACTTGGAGAAATGGTCTAGGCATAAAAAAATCACCGAGTTCCCAGCCTTGGTCCTCGGGTATGGTCCCATAAAGTCGATGAACAACCTTTGGCCAGCCCGCTCCGTAACCCGCTGTTCTCCCATGGGTGGTCGGTTATTTTTGTTGGCGGTCTTGGTGATCTTACAGACCTCGCATTCCATCACTACTTTTTGGACATCTACAGCCATGCCTGGCCAATAGTAAAACTGTCTCAATTTGGCTAGTGATTTGTGCAACCCCCCATGCCCTGCGGTTATGGCATGATGTGCTCTCCAGACTAAATCAGGACGCAGCTCGGCGGGAACCCAGAGCTTCCATGCCCGGGCTTCATCCACAGCGTCGTTTAGGCAGAATCCCATCCGTTTATATACATAGCCTTCTGATGTTTGAAGGTCTGGACTTTTACCTACATTTTCGTCCACCGCCTGCACTAGGTTGACATAATCCGATGACTGTCGAATCGAGGCTGATGTGTATGTCCAGTTCTTCCGCACCAGCCTTCTGTAGCTCGTCCATATGAACTCGTGAGAGAGCATCTGGGACTACATTTAGTGATCCTTTCCTGTGTTCTATGGTGAAGTCGAACGCTTGTAGCTTCAGACTCCATCGCGCAAGCCTGCCTGATAAGTCTTTCTGACTCATCAGCCATTTTAGGCTAGCGTGGTCAGTGATCACTTTGAAGGGCATCCCATCTACGTAGGCACGGAATTTGGTAATGCTGAGGATAGCGGCAGAGCACTCCAACTCGGTTATGCTGTAATTCCGCTGTGCTTTGTTCAATTTGGCTGACATATAGGCGATTGGATGTTCTCCGCCCTCGTCATCTGTTTGGAACAAAACTCCCCCCACTCCAGTGGTCGAGGCATCACATTGGATGGTAAATGGTTTCTTAAAATCCGGGGTGACGAGTACAGGTGCTGTTGCCATGCTGGTTTTCAAAAGTTCAAACGCCTTAATTGCCTCTTCTGACAATTCAAATTTCTTTATGCGGTCTTTCTTCAAGCAGTCGTGAAGCGGTGCCGCTGTCTGGGCGTAATTTTGGATGAACCTCCTGTACCAGCCTGTCATTCCCAGGAACCTCCGCATTTGTTTGGCGGAGCTAGGCTGGGGAAATTCCTGTATCGATTGTATTTTCGTGTCATCCGTTCGGATGCATCCTCCCCCAACTACATATCCTAAATATCTTGCCTGGCTGTAGCAAAACTTGCTTTTGTCTACATTTATCGTTAGCTCTGCCCGCTGTAAGCAGGCACTGACCTGGCTCAACATATCCATGTGGGCTTCAAATGTAGGTGAACAGACCAGTAAGTCATCCAGATACACAAATACATTATCGCGTAGCGCCGCTGGTATAACTTTATCCATTAGTCGGCACATTCGCTGCGCGGCATTGCACAAGCCGAACGGCATGACTGTAAACTGATACAGTGGCCTGCCGGGCACTGTAAACTCTCTACTTTTGGTTTCGAGAGGTATTTGCCAAAAGGCGTCTTTTAAGTCAATTGCGGAAATGTAATACGTTTCCTGTAGTCGGCTCAACAGACCCTCAATATGTGGTAGTGGATACGCATCTTTGATTGTCCGGGAATTTACCTTACGCGCATCGAGGCATAGGCGATTTTTCGGCCCTTTTTGCACCAGAGTTACTGGTGAACTCCAGCTGCTATTGCTCTCCTCGATCACGCCTAGACCTAACATGCGATCTAGCTCGGCGTACACCAGCTTCTGTTTGGCTGGGGATATCGGGTAATGTCGCTGTTTGATTGGTAAGTCCTCGTTGGTCACTTCAATTATATGTTGCTCTAAACTGGTCTTTCCTAATCCTTTTTTTAGACAAGACGGGTATGTGTCTATCACTTGCTGCAGCTTACAATGTTGTTCTGGGGTAAGCTGATGTGGGGTATAGGCGGTCTCGGGCTTGAGCGTATTGTTCATGTCTAGGTCGCCGGTCATAAGGTCGAAATCCGGAGTTGTTTCGACGGCGGCAACCTCGCGTCTACCTTTACCGAGGAATGTGAGGCCGAACGTATCCCAGAAATTAATTCCGAAATAAAATCGTTGTGTCAGACCTGGCACTATCAAAAACTCTAGGTCCTTGGTTTCTCCTTCCCATTCCACGGGTAACGTTATGGCTCCGGTTACTTGGGTCTCACCACCGCTTGCTGTGCGTACGCATTCTTCGCTTAGCTTCCTTATCGGCCGCGTCCGGTTTTCCAAGAAAGCGTGTGCTCCTCTGCCAATACAGTTCGCACTGGCGCCTGTGTCCAGTAATGCGAGTATCTCTTCTCCATCGACCTTCGTTTTAGCAAAGAAACGGTTGTCATTTTGCACGCTCACTACTGTGTCCACCACCTTTTGCTTGAGCCGGCGATAGTCTGCTCGGGCATCATATAATCTTAGTATTTTTCGCGTTGTCCGTGTCTCGCTGTCTGCATCTTCCGAGCCATTGAAGATACGTTCACGAGCATGTTCGTACTCCCTCTCTCGTTGTTCTAAGCTCTTATGAGGGGAGATTTGGTTGGGCTTCCGTGTGTTTACCGGAAAGGGTTGGTCCTGGTCCGCCCGGCTGTCCCGGTCTTGCCTGACGGACTCCGCGCAAAAGCCGCTGGGTTAGCATCTGCATCCGTCCCGACTTTCTCGCAGAACCTGCAGGTGGCATCGTGGAATTTGATAGGGCAGGATTCTTCCTTCGAAGGATGCTTCCTGTAGAAGTCTGCTCCTTTGCCACACTTATAACACACCAGCGCGTGTAATGGGCCTCGGCATCCTTGTCCATCCTCGTAACGCCCTCGCGCATCTTTCCGCTGCCGGTTGAATTCTTCCACCGTGACCGCGTCCGGCAAGTCCTCCAGTGTCTGGAATTCCTTTATTTCGTTAATTGCAGCTCGGCTGCGCATGTTCCTTCCTGTGTTTCTCAGCCAGCGATCAACTCTGAGACCCTCTCTTTTGAGCTCCGCTAATGAGGTAATTGGGGATGTTAGTAGTAATCCCTCCCATCTGGGAGTTCATGTTATCCTTTAAGAGCTCCACGAATTCATCTTCAGCGATTTTGTGCTTGAGCTTGAAATGCAGGTTATGCATATCCGAGACATAATCGCTAAAGGTTTCGTGTGGCCCTTGCTTGCGTTCCATCAATTCTTTGACTTTCATAAGGTCACTTCCGGTAGTGGAAAATGCCCGTCTCATTTCTTGGGTCAATGAGTAGTAGTCAAAGTCGTAATCCTCTGCCAATACCATTTCGTGGCTGCACCTGCCAGCAGAAGATGGAATTCACGAAAGACTTGTTGACGGCTGAGGTCATACAATTCTTGTAGTCGGTCCACGCGGAATAGGAAACTCTCAACTGTCATGCCGCGTCCGCTTCCATCGAACTTTAGGTTCCATCTGTCCAATCTGACATCTTTTGGTCGCGGTCCTTGGAATGATGAGTTCCGATCGATCTCTGGATGCAGTTGGTGACTCGACTCCCTCTCGTTTGTTCTGAACTGCCTGTGTGATGGGGTGTCCATCCGCCTGGGTGTTTTTAGCCGGTGCATCTGGCTATTGAGCATGTCCTGTGTTACCGGTTCCAGAGGCGGGGTCTCTTGGTATCTCAAAAAACTGTCCGTTGGATTCGGGACAGTACGGGGGGGCGAAGGCAGTCCCTTCTGTTCGGGTCTCCTGTCTGTCGGAGACTGCATTTCTGTTATCTGGGCTTTCAGCGCTTCTATCTGGGCACTCATTCCACGCTGCATTTCATTGCTTTGCCTCAAGAGCTCCATCAATCTTTGTTCACGTCGCTCGGCAGCCTCTAAGTTGTCCTCCTCGTGCCTCTGAAATTGGGGAAGCATACTTGATCTTCCTTTCGGTGGTCCCAAGGGTAGATTCTCCCCACCGGCGGCTCCTTCCATTTCAGTATATTGGTCCAGATTGTTTTCTTCAGACAGGGTATCTACCTGTCCTGGATGATTCTGTGCGCGCTCCCACGGCTCTCTTTCAGGTGAATCTCCTAGCCTTGGCGCGCTTGCACTGCGGGGTTGGTGATTTTCACCGCGCGTTGTTGCCCGGGTCACTCTTCCGGTGCTGGGTTGGAATAAGACCTTCTTCTTGGCCCCCTTCATTTATACGATTGGTATAAAAGCTTTACGTGATTCTTTTCAAAATACCCGGTCAGCGACGTAAACGCTGAATAAGTCAACAATAAAAATGTTTATAAACTGGGGGTGCTTCTCTCTGCTTCTCAAGTTTCTCTTCGGTCAAGAACCGTCCGATATTTAAGCCCCAAACAAAAACAAATAAATTTCCCTAACTAGGGGTGTTAGCCGCTTCTACACAGCGCGGTTCCGCTAAGCTAACATGCCCTTACTTTCCCTTTTTCTAGACATCCCAAATGTTCCAAACGGAATGGCTGTGTCTAGATAATGAATCTGTCCAAAAACCCCCTCCCGCCAGTCGTCGGAAAACAAGTTGTTTGACCGATCATTCTCGGGCTCCTCAACCGTCTCCTATTTCTCTGGACTCGAACCAAGCAAACGACCTGACCAACTAGCCTAATACGTTGTGGGGCGTCGGCCAGAGAAACTAGAAATCGTCCACCGCCCAAATATGTCAAGGGAAACAGCAAAGACTCGAACCAAGCAAACGACCGGACCAATGCCTAGTACGTTGTAGGGCGTCGGCTTTGCGTTTCCTGTCACTTCCCCCACCCCCATTCTGTCCTGGCTCGACAAACGAACAGTAGACCCGCACCGCAACTGCTAAATGCGTTACCGTAATGCTTGCGCTCCTGCTCTTTCTGGACTCGAACCAATTCAAACGACCGGGCAAATGCGTAGTACGTCGTGTGGCGTCGGCCAGAAAGCACCTATAAATTGTATTTACGTTAATTTTAACAAGTAGTCGTCGACACTTAGTTGTAGGTATAGTATTATAAAAAGGATAACTCATAGTTCTTGTTTTAAGGAAACTCTGGTAAATTTGTCCATGAACAAAACAGGGAATTTCTAAGGTTAAAAACATTTCAAAGTCAGGCCTCTATTCTGCGATAAAGTTCTGATTGAGCGGCCGCTCAACACTGACAGTCACAGAAGTTGGGGACTTTACAGTTACTAGCTCGAAAAATAAATAAGTACGCGTACATTTTAAAATTATTTAATCTCCCTGCTCTATAAAACAGTCAAATTACCTATGGCAAAAAAAGATGAAAGCTTTGCCATACTTAGGTGCATCCACTCCGATACCGCAGGCATCGAGATGGTTGACTTTAATAATATTCCTTAAGGAATATGAAAAATCCTAGCGTTGGGCGCCAATTCTGTTACGTGGGCATATTAGTGCCCGAGTCCTGACAAGGACTTGGGCCGGGGGAGAGGCGTCCGATGTTCAGGCACCATTTGCCGGCATAAGCTACGTCGTATTTGGGTCGTGGGATCTTGGTAAGCCTCTCTCCTCTCCAACATAACGAGAATAAATATTAAAAGTGCCTGGAAAAATAATAATAGTCATCAAGTTCGTCAGTCATCAGTCCACACTGCCCAACAAGCTTAGCTATCGCTTGATCGCAATACGATCGGGCTGTGTGTTGGCCATATTCCCTCCCCTTCACACATTCGTGTGCCAATGGATCGTCGCGGGCCGCGCAATACGATCCCCTATTGTCAAGGTTGTCCGTCGAAAGTTATGTCATTGTTCTTGACCTACTTCACTCCTCGCGTCAGCACACCCCCTTTGTTAGAGTTCTAGCACACCATGGTTTTGAATTCTTTTTCACATTATAAATTTATTAAATAATATTTATGTCGGCGTGTGCCGGTGTTGAATAACATAATATTGGTTAATTCATATAGGGATTAAATTAATTGACAATTATTGTATTAGTGGAGAGTATCGATTTGACCACCTGTGAAGGTGCACACATCAGCAAAATGCTGACTATTCACGACTGCAAACGTCGCTCAGAGGGCTCTTGCAATTGTCATACAATTACAAGGCTGATACTGGCCGCTGAAAAATTAACATTTACTTATTATGTATAAAAAAGGTATAAAAAGAAAAGTATATCTAATTGATTATATATATTGAACAATTATCATATGTGGCTATTATATATATTATTACATGTATTCCTAACAGATTAATTCTTTGTCTTAACTAGGAAAGTATTAACATTGCCCAAAAACAAATTCTTATCCAGACGGGAAAGAACAATGACCGTTGGAACGGTAGAGATAATGATAGCTTTTTCGGTCTTATTACAGTGGGCAAGTGGAGAAAAATCTAGACGGAAGGTCTCAATATATAAGTATTCCAATTCATTCACTGTTATTGGTAGGGTCGCTTTTGATAACAAGTATAAAATTCTTACGTTAAATTGTGGATCAGTGTCTATTGTTTTTGCTAAAGCTTCTGATGTAATCATGGTGCACGGATATATATATATATATATGTATGTATGAGAAAAGGAACCGTGTTCCGACAAACTTACCCTCTTTTTAATCCTGGGCGATGAGATCTCGACGCTCCGGATCCTGGGCTTTGGGAGATTTTATAATTGGTTTATATACATATATACGTGCAAGACTTGAAGGCGGTTTACAAAAACAAAACACAAAAATTATGTTACACAAAAAAAATAACACTATCGCTGTATAGATATGTATGTATGTATGCATCGTATGCGAGTTCCACTGAGGCACACGTCAGTTCCAATGCTCGGGCTGGGCTGGTCGGTGCAGCTCCAATTTCTTGTTCAGCGTATGTAATTGGGGGTTCTGTTTACACTTGCATTCAGAAATGCATGTACTCGCAAATTGTTTTTGATTGTTTTGGCGATTCACTTTTTTGTTTATAATATTGGAGTGCAATTTATTTATTATTATTTGTATTGTTTCTATTGTCTTTTTGCTGCTTTTATTGTCTTTTTGGTGGTTTCACTTCACTGTATCGGCTCGGCTTATGCTCCAATGTGGGTCACCACTTTCTCCAGGGCATGATGTTGGTCGCGGCGTCTCTGGACAGAGCGCTTGTAGATCTTTACAACCTTAAGGAGCACTATAACCAGGAGTAGTCCAACGATGAGCTTCATGGTCTTGTTGACATCCTGAATATCATCTTGGTGGTCAACGATCTCTACTGTGTTAATCACATTGGCGGTGCTGCCGGTCACTTTAGACGTTTTGCTACCCATCTTGGGGTCCTTAGGCCATTCACTTGGTTCACTAGTTATTTTCGTCCTTCGGGATTTTGCTGGTTGACTTCCTCCAGATTGTGGTCGATCGCAGGACCGGTTATCGGGACTTTCTCCTGGGTGAAGTTGATCCTAGGGAAACGTCAAGACATCCTTCTGGACACCAGCCTTCTTCCAGTCGTGGTCTGTGTTGACGGGAGTTGCACTTCTAGACCACCGTCATGGAGAGATCAGAACAATTTCTGTCTTTCTCCATTTGGCTGGGGTCTTTTATACCGGACTAGAGCTTTCGCTAGCCCCCATATTGGATGAATTAACTAGGTGTTCCCACCTAGGGGTACTGTTTCTCCATTTCCCCTATTTTAGGAGTCAATGGCCGGCTGGTGCACTTTGCCACCTTACTGGATTACGGTTACGAGCAGGTCGATCGTGGTCGTTGTTCTGGCCACGCGACACCCATGAGTGTCGAATTGTTTTTGCTGTTTTGCTTTTATCAATCGCAGTGTGGTTAGTCATTACAGCCCCTACCCTCAACTAATGGCAGTTGTTTTGCCGGGGTTAATCTTGGTATGGGGAAGGGCGTACGTAACATAATGTCGACGAAGTAACATCAAATTCAACAAAATAATCACATATACCGGTGATAAAATCAATAGCGCTTACGACTGTAGGATTACTTCTACTCACTTGAGCCGATCCTCTGTAATGTTGTACCAAAGCTTTAAGATGAAAAAGAAATACACGTATTGCTTCAGAAAGGTCACTTGTCTGACCACCTTCAACATACTTAAATGGGATGTAGTGTTCTGGGTTTTGACTAAGACGGGGAAACTGAGCATTTATGGCACTATCATCACGCACTAACTCACCGATAGGACGCATTAACTCCATTAATTTGCACATATGAGTAACACCAACACCTGTTAAGTCACTAAATAACGATGGATAAACTGGAGCTAAGTAATGAATTGAATTTCTAAATTTTTCTGTTGAGTTTGTACGGTGGTGATGCTCACCATTTTCATCAATTGTATATAACAATCCACGCACTTGTTTAAATTTAGTAACTTCCTCAGGGCACAACTTCATAAAACATTGAATATCTTGTACTGCACCTTTAATTCGTTCAAATGTATTAGAAAACGTAATCTGAAATAGAAAAATTTCGATAAGTGCTACAACCGCCATTTCAACATTCGTTATTCGTGGACTATTCTCATGAACGCACACAATAAAAATCGGTGATATTTCCATCGCCATCAAATCTCTATCACACTATCACAAATCTCTCTATCACTATACTCTGTGGATTCAGCTCGTGTCGTTAAATATTCAATCAAAGTTCGAGATGATGCAGTTTCATTAGGTGTGTTCAGTAATCTAAATTTATCTTCGTATGAAAATATATTGGCCATTTCGAAATATTCAATGTTATCAGTAAGTATTTTATGTGTAAATGACATATCTATAAAGGCACACATTGAGATAACTCTTGTCATTGTAGCAGGATCATAACAGCTATAAGGAGTTAGTTTCGTTAATTGTCCAAAATTAGTTGTGACACCATGAAAAGTATATGCTTCCAAGAGATCAGCCATTCTTTGATTTATATCATCATCCATTACTAGATGTCTTGCATTAATATTCATAATACTAGCATAATAGTGATCAGTATTACAAGCAACTATATCCATTGTTTTTACATTTACAATTACATCATTAACTTGTCGTGTACGACCATATGTATACGTTACGTTGGAATCTTCCATTATACCATCTCTTAATCTTTTAAACCAGCTAATGGCTGTAAACCTTGAAGCTAAAAATAATGATGGTTTAGGCTCAGGAACTGCAACAGTACGAAAATTAGGAACATTACGTGTACTTACCTCAGTTAATGTAACCATGTCAACTTTATGCAAAATTCTATTATCATTAATAATCTGAAGTAAAACCGTTAAGATGCCATTAAAATACCTTGTGTAACCCAACTCAGCTGAGATGATACCTATATCTTGAACACCTTCTTTATTGAATGGCACGCTATTAACGAATAACACTTTGGATGATTTAGTTTTAAAAAATTCTTTGTTAAGCGTTAAACGTACATTAACTCGCCATGGACAAAATAAACTAACGCTACTATTATAAAATGCCATACCTTGCTTGGATGCATGTGGGTAATTTGATTCAAATCTAACGGCTCCTCCAACGTATTCAACATAACTGTCAATCTTATTGGTCAGCTCAAATTGCTTAAACACTTCTAATGATTTCAAATCATACTTATATTGCGTATAATCTATTTGTTTTGTAGGAGCATCAGTTTTACCTTGTAACGTCGCACCTGGTAACTTCACCCTAAAATCATCCTCTTGCTGTTTCTCTTTTACATTTGCTTGTTTATTCTCTTGTTGTAATTCTGACGCTGATGATGGTGGTTTATCATTTTTACCCATTTTATTACTAGCATTCTTGTTATCTTGTTTTTTACTCTTGTTTTTTTTTGTGTCATTATTCTTACTCGGTTGCGATCGTTTATCTGCTTTAGACTCAGATTGGGGTTCATCCGTCGACTGTTCGGCTTTGGTTTGTTTATTCGCTTGGTCTTTAGCATCATTATTATCTGACTCTAGAAACTGCTGTTCATTTGATTCTTGTTTAATTTTATCATCATTATTAGCTGTATTATCGTCTTTGTTCTCTTTATTATCAAGCTTATTATTCTTCTTCACCATAATGAATCAATAGGTACATGTGTAGTTCACTATATCACGAAATTAGTTGCCCGACTAGGGTAGGTTGTTGGACCGATCATTCTCGAGGTCCACAACCTACTGCTATTTGCCCGATAATTCTCGGGCCCTACAACAGCTATCCCATTTCTCTGGCGCCGGCAGAGAAACTCAACACTTCCTCCGCCCAAATATGTCAATGAAATCCGTATAGACTCGAACTTATCAAACGACGTGACAAGTGCCTTTTTTTATATAAGCCTATGTAGGCACATAGTTTATAAGCATGGATCACAAGTAAGGTTCTCAGTAACGGTTGGTAGTCCCGTATCACGAAATAAAACGCTAACTCTTCCAGCATAGACGGCGGTCTAGTTCGTCAAGTAGCGTTGGCTTTAAGTTTCTTATCCGTTCCCACACCCCCTGTTCTGTCCTGGATCGAAAAACAAACAAGAGATCCATACCGCAAGTGTTAAGTGCGTTATCATTATGTCTGCGCTCTTGCTCTTTCTGAACTCTAACTTCTCAAATTACCTAACCTAAGCCTAGTACGTCGGCAACGTCGGTCAGAAAGCACATCTGATTTGTATGCAAGTTAATTATTTCACTAGTGAATTATTTAAAAAAATATATTTTTTTTTATTCACTAAATTAAAATTTTTCTTTAATTTCGATTTTGGTTTTACTGTTCACAATCATTCTATGTTAGAACTGATCTTCTCGGATGCAAAAACAGATTGCCAGGCCAAGGGCCGATTATCTGATAAGCAAACCTCGGCTTAAAAGAATTGGGGAACTCATTAAGAGTTGGACTCAAGAGAGTCGGGAAATTGGATTATCGATTTCGCTGCTCGATTGCTAAACGGATAACTCTGCAGTTTTTAGGCTCGCCAGGTGTTGGCCGGATGCTTGTGCTTACATTACCTGGACCCCGCTTAGTTTATGTTAGAAGGACCGCGGTGCAATTGAATCTTAACAATGAATTTCTACTGATGTGGGGGAGCTAATTGGGATTCTGTGGGAAAGCTGAGTAAGGGGTTCCCAGCTAGGAATTGTTTATAAGAAATGGTTTATGACTTGGGTAAGGCAGCTGGGCACTTAAGAGGGCGTTCTCAGCTTAGAATTGTTTATAAAGAATTTGTAAGGAGGCTGGGATCTTGAGCTGGATAACTTGCATGGATGCATGCCTAAAACACAAGTGCCAACAGTAGTGCGAGGCGCGTACTTGGAATCTTTGTGGATTTTAGGGGTGCCCCTGACAATGTAGAGTGGAGCGCGGTGCTGGATCGACTTAACGACGTTGGCTGTCAGAAGATAGATTTGTGGAGAAGCTTTTTTTCCGACCGAAGCGCATGTATTGTCAGCAGATACGAAGCAGCTACACTATCAGTGACTCGTTGTCGTTTAGCGCCACGATTTGGGGTGCAGCGATAATTGGTTGTGCCATTGTTATTGTAAAGTTGTGATTTATTTTGATTTCACTTAATAAAGTCTTAGTATTAGTTAAACTTAATTTTTTTTAAATTTTATATGTTATTATTGTTTTTCACTGCTAGTTGTCTTTGGACTTATTATGTTCTTTTTTTGTTTTCATTCTTCCCCTTTTTGTTAGACAACCGAATTGGAATATAACCCAAGTTGAAGGGTTGAAGGGTCGCGAAATTATTAATCGAGAACTGAATTATAAAATTTAATTTATTTTCCACTCGAGGTTCTTTTTTCAGATACTTTTTGTATCCTACCGACTGTGCAAGTTAAATGTTTATTATTTGAAGGAGTCGAGCTAATTTCCCGTCAGTTGACTAGAACAACGGTAAGGAGAATAAATAAACGAAGATTCAGTTTCACGTCCTTATTCGATTGATCTCAGCTTAAGACTAATTTCTTGACAAAAATCTTTCTTGTGATGCACTTTGTTTATACAAGTTTGGGAGCGATTGGGGTATTGATTGTACATAAGTATGGGAGCGAAATCGCCCGCTTGGGATATTGATTGTACACAATAATTTGAGAGTAAGACTGCCACTCAGTGTGCGACACTTAGTGGTTGCAAGAATTGTTTATGATGTTGAAGAGCGGCATCGCCTGCTTCGGATGTGGATTGTATCATTGATTAGTACATAACTGAATATGTGAATACGTAACTGTATATATGTAAATAATATATATAAATTAGGTTTATTTTTTTATTTATTTATTTATTTCGCCATCAGTTGGAACCTTAACTGGCTACTTGTCTATTACTAAACTAAATACTAAAGGGACGAAAAGTAATTGTAAAGGGTTTTCTTAATTAATTCCCTGGGGGAGCATGGGTCCAGCCGCATGTGAGATGGAAGTTTGTTCCAGTAGAACAAGGCTCTACACAGAGGCTCATTAAAAGCATAGTTAGCTCTATAGGTCGGAATAAAAAAGGTTCAAATGTCCTTAAAGACCTACCAGGTACGGAAAAGCCTATGCTACTCAGCATTGCAGGGCAGTCCACTTTGGAGGACAGCAGGTCACAAATAAAATCTAGTGCGCTAGTTGTTCTACGATCTTGTAGGGATGAAAAGTGCACAAGACGACATTTCGCAGAGTAAGAGGGAACCGGGTCATTAAAGTTTAGAGAAAGAAGGGCAAAAGATAGGAATTTTTTTTGAACACGCTCAATACGATTGATGTGTGTAGTACCAGTCGGGCTCCAGACAAACGAAGCATACTCCAATCTGGACCTAATGAACGAAGAAAATAGGCTTACTTTCGTGTACGGATCTTTAAATTGCGTGGAATTTCGTTTTACAAAACCATACATTGCGTATGCCATTGGAATTATGTAATTTATGTGATCAATGAAAGTAAATTTGGTGTCAAACATAACTCCTAGGTCCAGTGATTCATTTCTTAAGGAAAGAACATGGGAACTAATGGAATAATCGTTTGCTGTACCTAACGTAGAAACATTTTGAGACGTTCAGAGGCAACTTGTTACGAGAACACCAATTTCCCACCTTCTCAAGGTCATTTTGAAGAAGTTCACTATCGGAGATTGAATTCACAGACCTAAATATTTTAAGATCGTCCGCAAACAACAGGAATTCAGAATTTGTAATGCAATAGCTTAAATCATTAATGAAGATGATGAATAGAAACGGACCCAATGCACTTCCCTGAGGAAGGCCAGAAGTAGCCACATACGGGCATGAGAAAACACCATTGCACTCTACTCTATAAATCCGCCCATCTAAATAAGATTTATTATGGGGGTAGCTGCAGAAGAGTCCCTCGCTGTAGTAAGTTAAGCCGACGTAGATCAACGCGCAGCATATCGCTCCTGCGACTAGTACTATCTGATGTGAATGATAGTCGTTGATATCCTCCCCGAATCTTTTAATGTGTTCCTGGGGCCCTTTTTTGGGCCATGTCATGGTTGACATAACGGGTTTCATTAACCATGGCACTCTCAGAAAAGGTGATGAGGTGCGTGCCTCGTATATGGATGTAAGTGACATTATCCACACTCACACGTGCCGGACGATCGTTTACAATAATGATGCCCTCATCTACGTAGGTAATGGGATGTAGATCGCTGTGCTGGATGTCACAATGCGCTATGCCCCCAGCGTGGAGCTCCTGGGCGCACGACCTTCTATGCGCCAGCTGGCAAAATGTAGCTCCATATGTTACGGAGCATTTATTGACCGTGTGGATTTCTCCATCACAATCCGCTATGATCTTGTCCTCTAGCCTGAGCATCGTGTCGTGATGTGACACGGGGAAAATGGTGATTTTAATACACGCCGATTTGATTTTAGGGAATTTAATAATAAAATGCAATATGTTAATGGACTGAAATATTTTCACGGACGCAACGGACAATATGTCTTTTATGGGAGTATCTGTGGGCTCCTCCATCCACATACCTTCCAGGTCTGCATGGTCTATTATGCTAGGGCTAACGATATTGACTTTAGCAAGCGCTATTGCCAGTAATAAATTTTGCAGCTCCATTGTAAGCATCCTATTTCGAGATAACAACATCTCATATAGGTGCCCCGAGTCAATTTGGGCACCTTTAGCCGACCTCAGAAGCGGACAGTGGCGGAAATATTATTGATTTGGTCTTGAACCTTATTGTTGATGTTTATTTGCCTATTGTTTGCATTAATTAACTGAAATTCATTAAGTTTAATTTTTTCGAAATCCTCTGCGTCCGGCGTTCCTGCCACTACCTTTAGCGCTGTTCCTAAGAAGTCTAAGCTTCTAGCTACTCTATGGTGGATGCTCAACGACTCGAGCAGGTCACGCAGGTGAGCGACATCGACGCTCAAAAGTTTCTGCATGTGTGACTGGGGAAACATGCTGGTCATGCCATTAGTTTCTTCCACCACGCGCCTATACTCAGAGAGATTCGCCGAGTGTGTGACGAATGCGAATTCTTCCCATACTAGACTTCGACCATCAATGATGGGAATATATTTAGCCTGTGAGTAGTCCGTGACGTGGGCCGATGTTAAGGTCAACAGGGATAGCAGGGATATGGACGTAAACCTGTAATTTTGGATGTAATGTAGTGCTTATTTGAAACAGAGTAGCCCACCACCAAACATAAAGACTAAAGCATGATTAAGCGTAATGATAACAAAAACTTATGCTAAGTGGCTAGGGGGGAAAAATACTGAAAATAATAAAAAAATTACCAGACGAATGACAACATGGTTGTGTTTCGCCTACCTAAGGTTGTTCTTATGGACTACCCTCCCCTTAATGAGGACTTTGGTCCCCATGTCCGCTTCCACAGTTTTCTCCTCACATAACGGTGAAAGCTTGTTGCCTAGCCTCCTGTTGGATTTCACTAGGACTTTGTCGCCAACCTTAAACACCCTATTTTGCCGGGAAGAATTTTCCCTGGCTCTTAGCTTGTCTTGGGCCTGCCTAATCCTATCCTGAATTTCGTACTGTGGGTCACTCGATTGTGCCATAACCACATCGGCTGGCCTCTTGTCCATGACCAAATGGATAGATTTGTTGTACCTGGCAGTGGCCAGCAAAATTAGCTCCACGGTGTGGCTAATGTCTTTGTCAATTTTAAGGCATCTGGCGAGCTCCACTAGGGTGCTGTGGAAACGTTCCACTTGTCCGTTTGAGACTCTGTGGAGGGGCGGAGCATTCGAGATGCTAACGCCGAAGTGGTTTTACAGCATGGTTAAAATAGTGTGCGAGTTCAATGACGGCTCATTGTCGCAATAGATGATCTTAGCTTTGGGAAAACGTTCAAGAGTTGTAATAGGGACGGTTTAAGATCCTCAATGGTTCTAGATGGAATCGGCTGGACCATGGCAAATTTTGAAAATTTGTCAATGCACGTAAGGAAGTATTTCCTATCTGTGGAAAAAATGTCTATATGTGGCATTTCTCCTACCCGCGACGGGTCTGGCGTTTGAGAGTACTTGTTGAACATTTTCCTGTGCCGATCTGTGGGCCCTATTATGCTCAGCAGTGAGGACTTCTCGCCTCTCAGCGACTGCAAAAATATCCGTAACACGGTTTTTGCAGTGTCAAATTTTGGTGGCTGGGAATTGCCGAACCAATTCATCCTGTATCATCGCTAGCGTGTGCAAATCGCAATGAATGGCGTTTACGCCCTTAGGGACAATAATGTCTGTGAGCTCCTCAAGCAACGACTCCTTGCATACGAAGTTAATATATTGTTGAACGTTGATGCACTAAGAGCAGTACAAACAAGTGGCCCAAACGACACCAAGCACTCGCTTGTTACGCGCGGGCCCATTTTTATTTCGGGCAAATACGGTTCGCGAGGAAGGTACATAGAACAAATAAAGACAGGACAAAACATAGATCAACAAGATTAAAGCAAATGAGCTAAGATTTTAGTTTTTGGTACAGGGATACAAGTTGAGGAACATATTAAATGATACAGGTTGTTATAATTATTAGAAAGAACGCGAAAGGGCTCATGCTGACTAAAATTAGATGAACATCGTGGCAAGTTAATAGGATGGTAGTTTCGCATTAGTCTAACAGGAACATTGAAACTTAGGCGGCTTACCAAATCTACAGAATCAATATCGCCTCTGATAAGATTATTCATAAAAATAGTACCAAGCATAATTCTACGGCTTACTAGAGTAGGCAAATTAATTAATAGCAATCTACTCGAGTAAGAAGGCAACCTGACGTTTTGATCCCGGTTGTTTTTAGGTTTCTAAGACTTTGCAACTGATTGGTAAACCAAGGTGGCCTGTCTAACTTAGGAGGAAAACTGTCAGGAACACATTCACTGAAAAAAGAGTTTAGGACACTATAAAATAGTTCCGTAGCACTTTCAATATCCAAGCAATTATATAAATTTGTCCAGTTATATTGTGAAATCAAATTGTTGAGTTTACTAAAGTCACATTTACGAAAGCATCTACATTTATTTGGAGAAAGTGAAGGAGAGAGGGTATCAACGCTGGGAAGACAAATTGTAAGTTCTAATGTGGGATGATACTGGTCTTCAGGCACAACTAGTGGGTCAATTCTAGATACAGTGACTTCAGACGGATCTAAAACAAATACTAGATCTAATTGTCTGTTTAGTGAATTACGTATAAAGCTAACTTGCTGTAATGATAATTCTAACAGACCGTCAACGAAGTCATGGTCAGATAAAGGGGTAGAGACAAGTAAGTCAGTGGAAAGGGACCAAGAAATGTCAGGGAGATTGAAATCACCCAAAACAATTAAAAGATCCCTTTCGGAAAGATGAGATAAAACAGTTTTTATTGCAGACAAATGTTGCTCATAAATTGTTAAGTCGGATCCAGGTGGAATATAAGAACAAGTTACATAAATAGAAAAAGATTTCAAAGAAACTTTAACACCAACGAATTCTATGTCATTGGGATTAAGAAAGTATATTCTCTCCGATGATAAAGTAGAGGTAACGGCAACCAGCACCCCACCCCCCTACGAGGAGAGCGATCAGTTCTATACGTATTACAATTTTTGGACAGAACTTCGGAGTCTGATATCTCCGGTTTCAGCCAAGTCTCAGTAAAGGCCAGAATGTCTTCAGAAAAGGCAGAGGAGTCAGCATAAAGCTTAGGTAGTTTCATATTGAGTCCCCTAACATTTTGATAGGCCAAAAATAAACTGCTCAGTTTTTTGGCGCAGGTACAGTCGTGGAAGGCCTATTATTAGTTCTCCGTCTGTTTGGAACAAATTCTTTAATGACCAATTCATCATTAAGCCAAAAACTTTTAGAATTTAGTACATTAAATACTTCCGGAGGAGCAGATATTTTAAATGAAGATATCATACGAACATATGGAAATTTAAACTCCTCCACTGTGATGTTTTGAGATGGGAATTCCTGTTGTATAAATTCCAAAACATCTGCAGATGTGGTTTCAGGTGTTAAACGAGACACAAATAATTGCTTCCTATATGGAACAACCGAGAGGCTCTTTCTTCCACCATTAGCAATCTGAACATCGTTCGTCTGATTATCAAGACTAGGGACTCCTATAGAGCTAACTTCACCAGTAGGCACAGAAAGCTGCATAGGGTTTGACCCCTTAGGCTGACTAGCAGGAACAGGGACTCCTCCAGAGCTTTTGGTACCTATGGGTACTGCTGTCAGAGAAACTTTAGGTCCCCCAGACCCAGTAGATGCCGACATAGCTGCCGTTACCGATCGGGTACAAATATTTGGAGCTAAGTTGGGATTTGGAACTGATGCCTTTACGGGAGCAGATTTTGAAGGAGCGGTCTTTTTGCGTTTAGGTGACCCTACTGACATTTTTTTTATTATCAAGGTCCGCCTTAAACTCTTTAAAATCAGCAACTACGCTCAAAGGCTTATCAAAAAGTTTCATAAAACGATAATGTCATGACGTTTCTTGTTTCCGAAGAGCACGAAAGTGCGTTTCGACGGAAAGCGCGCATTCTCCAGATTTATCTGGTTCTGAAACCAATTTAAAGGTTTATCCGTGGTTTCAATTGTGTTTGTTAGCGACATTTCACTGTGAATAGTGGCCGCACACGAATAAGCTTCTTCCTCCTCCACAACGTTAAGTTGCTGTCTGGAGAGGGCATCTGCGACGAGGTTATCCTTGCCGGGCTTGTACAAATTTTTAGCGCCGGACTCGTCAATGCGAGCTTTCCACCTTTTGATTTTCGCATTCGGATTGGATTCCGACACTGCGAAAGTCAATAGTTGGTGGTCAGTAAAGATGTTTATATCCTTGACTGCATATAAATAATGGCGCAATTCGGCCAGTGCCCAAACTATGGCTAATAGCTCCCTTTCGTTGGTAGCATAATTAACCTCCCTGTCCTTTAAAGTCATCGAGATCATAGTAATAGGTCGTCCCTCTTGGGATAACACTGCGCCAATGCCATATGCTGAGGCATCCGTCGTTAGATCGAACTCCTTTTTATAATCGGGGTACCTGAGGATGACATCCTCGGAAGCCAGAATGTTACGCAATTTTTGAAAAGCCAGCCGTTGCTGCTCATCAAACTGCACCTGGATATTTTTGGATCTGTGCCTACTGACAGATCCGTTTTCCCCTTTTAGAATGTCAGAAACGGGTCTAGCTATCGATGCAAAATCTTTAATAAAGCATCGATAATAGCTAGCCAGGCCTTAGAATGACCTGACCCCGAATACGTTTTTAGGTTCGGGGAATTCCTGAATGGCTCTAATTTTATCTGGGTCAGTAGTGGCAAAGTTGTTGGTGACAATGAATCCCAAAAAGCTAACGCTTTTTTTGAAAAACCGTGATTTCTGCGCTGACATAGCAGAATTTGCCGATCTGTTCTCGTAGAATATCATCAATGGTTCCCTGGAAGATGCTGGCAACATTCTTCAACCCAAATGGCAGTCGGCGAAACTCATGTTTCCCCCCATTTACGGAAAAGGAAGTTTTTTCGCGGTCGCGCTCTGCCAGTGTAATCTGGTGGTAGCCAGATTTCAAGTCTAGCGTTGTGAAGTACCTGGCCTTGCCTAAGTTTCCAAGTATCATATAGATGTTTGGCATAGGGTAGCGATCGGGTATCGTCCTTTCGTTCAATTTGGGAAAGTCCAACACCAGCCGCATTTTTCGGTTGCCCGATTCGTCGACGCCATCCATATCTACCACCCATATTGGGTTATTGTAGGGGGACTTCGACTTTTGAAATATGCCACTTTTCAGCAAGTCTTGAATTTCGCTGTTGACGAAATCTGCCGCTCCCATTGGGTATGGGTAAAGTTTGACATAAATGGGTTCCTAACTAACAGTTCTGATGGTGGCAACCACTGACGTGTTGTAAGGAAGGGCTTCGTTTGGGTTCGCGAAGGCTTTCTTCCTGTCGCGGAGCATTTTTACAAAAGCATCCCTAGCTAGAGGCGGTGCATCGGAGCAATCTATGTTAGTAGACGTATGTCTCCTGGGTTCCCGCAAATTCGGGCTGGCACTTGACAGCGTCTAGCGGCTCATTACAAACTATGTCCCTGTTTATATCTATAGGTGCATAAACTTTAATCTGAGGGGCTACTGTTCGGGCGGGCGCGATTTGTATCGCCGCCACTTGGCTGGCCAGTTCCTGAATAGTCTGACGTAATTGAACTTCCCTACGCTGGCCGTCTGCGGCCGCTTCGAACTGTTTGTTACTCCTATATTGCTGGAACGGGTCGCTCATATGGAGCTGTGTAAGCTAAATCGCAATAGCGAATTAATGTATGTTCAAGCAGGCTTGCCCATGGATATGGCGAGGGGGCTGCGGGGGCTGAGTCGCCGCTTGGTAACGAAGGAACAAAAAATTGCCACAGTCGAGGGACCGTGGTGGCTAAGCTGCCAACTACATGTAAAGGGTGAATTAAACGCACATAATTTAAATGAGACAGTGACAGTTGCCAAAAAAATAATTCAATTAAGGCAAAATTAATTTATTTTCCAGCAGCGCCTTTGCGCCTAGTCTGGGATATTTAATAAGTCTGGTTGATATATGGGCAATAATGTTTGGCACTAAGATATTTATTTAAAAAATGTAAATAATGCAAACAACATACAACTATAAACATTGACAATATCACATGTGATAATACCAATTAAATTGTCAAACAATTAACGAGTATGTTAATTAATAAAAATGTTCACACGCAACTTTAATACGGAGCTGCAGAAAATATTCTGGCAGTGTATGTATTTAAATATTTAACATATGCAGATGCCGGGAAAATATATGTATGAGGGGCTCACTTACATGGTTTCCCAATTGTATATCAATGGGTAATTTACGGTGGGGCGCCAATTAGGTTTTTCCTAAGTCAGGCCTCTTGATAGAGGCAACGGAGAGACCTGGAACAGCAGCAGTGGGTGGTAGAAGGCCGGGTGGCTGGCCGATGCTCATACGTGAATGCGGGGGGGTAGTCCTTCGCAGCTGTCACTATGTTGAAAGGCCGGCTGGCCGTTTATGATTCAATGCAGAGCTGTTGTGCTACGCTAATACGTAGGTGGGCGCGGGGGTGTCCCTCGCTGTAACTTCTTCCCAGACGGGCCGGTTGGCCGTCGTTCATCAGTTGTAGAATTAGGAAGATTATGCTGGAAGGAGAACTGTCTTTCTTTTCTTGCTGGCCTAGAGACTCAGTCAAGATTAAATGAATACAAATTTAACGGCAGTTGCCGGAGTTATTTTGTAGAGAACTTCTGTTCTTTATTTCTTGAATGCCAAAAAGGAATTGAATCTTAAAGCTAACATAATTGAGCTTCATAGCGGCCACTCCAATGGGCAGTGCTTGCCGGCTATGCACGAGTTTGGCCGGAGCGGACTTTTGGGCGATCGGTTAATGCCGTCGCCCGGCTGAGTTAGTTAACATATGTTGCAGTGGGCATGCATATGTACGTACATTAATAAGCATGCATCAGGGTTATATGTGTGTATGTATGGGCGTATGATTTGTGTGTTTGTGGGAACTTGGAAATATATGTGGACTGTATTGTAAATGTCGCTTTCGAAATGTTTGTAGGGTGTACCGCGAAAGAAGGTACGTGGGTTACCGTGCTTACGTTGCCTTACGTTACGCTACGTGACTTTTTCCCTTATGTACATATGTTGAGATGGCCAGGCATATGTACGTACATTAATAAGCGTGCATCAGGGTTATATGTGTGTATGTATGGGCGTATGATTTGTGTGTTTCTTTTTTGGTACATATGTTGCAGTGGACAGGCATATGTACGTACATTAATAAGCGTGCATCAGGGTTATATGTGTGTATGTATGGGCGTATGTTTTGTGTGTTTGTGGGAACTCGGAAATATATGTGTGTAAATTGCAATTTTAAATTTGTAATTTGCAATTATTTTGAAAATTTGAAATAATGTGGACTGTATTATAAATGTCGCTGTAGAAATGTTGCAGGGTGCAACGCGAATGGAAGTATGTGTATCCGAATACGAATATGTATGGAAGTGGCAAATACGAAAAAGAAGCCGGAATATGCACAATGGAAATGGCCGATCAGACAGATATAAGAAAATTGGGTTCTTGGGAAATATCTGGCTGGTCGGCAATGGAAATATGGAATATTCGTACTTATCTTGGGTTTTTTGAAGAACTCGGAAAAACTCCGCCGCTGAACGCTGGAACTCGTAACTGTTGGAAATAACCGGTCGATGAATCATGAACTGGAGGGTGGCGGCTTTCCTGCGTTCCTCAAGCTTCTGGTGGGGAATTTCCTGGAAGAAATATGCTTCAGGGCACAGAAAACTACTTGGGCTTCATTTCACTTGGAACTTCACTTTTATTAGCCACAGCGTGGGCTTTCTTTCGATGGTAACTTAGCACTAACAGCTTGAACTTAACTCTAATGTTAGGAGAGCGGGAGACTGTTAACAGTCCGAGAGCGAGATGAGAGACCATCTGGACGTAACTGCTCTCGTCTGTTAACCACTAACATTAACAGTAGCGTCTCCTTGGCGCGGACACCTGTAAACAAAAGATATGGCTCATAATAAAATATTTAATATAGCACAAATGAAAAATAATATATAAAAAAATGCAGAAGTGAGTAAAAGCTAAAAAGTTGAGAATAAAATTGCTGAGTGTGCCATAACCATGGTTTTTGACCGGGGGCTACTCAGCTGAAAAGTCAGTTTTGTGTTTTGTTTTTTGTTTTTACTTATTTTTTATATATATATTTATATATAGTTCTTAACTCAAGGTTTTCTTAGTATAAGTATTATGTCTTCCCGCGCTAGGACTCCCAGGCGCGGGCTTCTCCTTGCCAACTTTCTGGTGAAGCGGTTCATGTGCCGCCCCACCTTTTGCTGATTCTCTTGTATTTTGAATATTTGCCTTTGAGTCCTAATAAGATGCTCCTGGACTTGGAGCAACTGACTTCTGTCATCCTTCTGATTCTGGGTCCTTCATCTGATCTCTTGCTCCAGTGTTTCTCGTTCTTGAAGACCGGTTTGTGGCATCGAATGGAGTTGTATCCAGCGCTGCTGGCTACCAGATACGCGCGTAGTAACGTCATGGCGAAAATGAGAGTTTGAAGAAAGAAAATTTGGAGAAAGAGAGTTTGGAGTTCAACCTCTGGAGAAAGAGAGTTTGGAGAACTAGAAGTTGGAGAAAGAAAGAGTGGAGACTTCGATGGCAGAGTGAGGGAGTTGATGGACCTTGGACCTGGAGTGGAGAGTACCAGCGTGCCGTGTGCAAAAAGGAAGTAACGGCTCCCGGGTGCGCTTTACAAGGCCGCAGTGTGCCTTGCCCGACTGAGTCGGACCTGGGGCGAAGGACGAGCGGTCGATCGATTTGTGGTTTCAAGTATAGTTATCCTGGAAAGCTCAGCGACTACCGGCGAAGTCGCGGAACAGCAACTGACCGAAACCCCGAGTGCCAGAGAACCACACTACCAGCCAGAAAGGGCGAGCAGTCGACCGCTTGAGGCATTCAAGAGGCGTTGTCCTGGAAAAGCACAACGGTTCAGCAAATCCCGGAACGATGATCGTCCAAGACCTCAAGAGCCAGGGGCCACGATACATCCAGAACCGCAGCAAGCACGATGGGGAGCAGAGCAGAGGGCATCGGCAGCAACGTCAGTAGATATCACTGGCAGCCACGACACGATCGCGGCGACCAGTGCTCTCCAGTAAACGCGTCGGTGAGCGAGCAGTAGCGAGGGACACCAAGAGCATCTCGCGATCAGCGATCATCGAGTCAACGCATCGACGAGCCAAGACGAACATCATCAGTAGCCCATGGAATCAGCGTGAGGCGACACCGAGACCAACCGAGAAAATAAGCCCCCTGTTATCCTTTGAATTCTGTGCTTTCTCACTGATTTTCGGAGCAGTCACGTCATATAAATTTGGTGGAACGAACACAGAATCTACTGAGCTAGCAAAACAAAACAAAATCAGTTTGTTACATCTGACGCCCAACATGATTGTCCCAACAGTGAGAGCAAGAGAAGCAGAATGGGATAGAAGTGGATGTTTCGCCTCAAGAAGGAGAACTTCGCCCATGTCGCACAGATGCTTAATATCACCCTGGATGTCAGGTTAGACGACATTGTCTGAGTATTATTCAGAGACGAAGAACGACCCACACCTCGTCGATATCTGGGCCGAGCTGGAAGCAGCATACCATGACAGAGCCGGCCCGAGACCCAGCCAGACAGTTAACACAAAGGTTGCTTAACAAGTCCGAGAGAAGTCGTTCAGGTTCGGCGGTGTAGAAAAACTATTCGAGTTCCTGGGGCAAATAGAATGGTCAGCCAACACATACGGCCTGGATTTGGATATGATTTTTCGAGCGATGCCGGAAATGCTTAAAATGGTTCATTGCCAATAACAAGCAATGGAGAGCCTGGGCAGAGTTCATAGAAAGCTTTCAGGCAACGGAAGCAGGGCTACAGCGAGTCATTCAAGGACTACATGATCGACATCCGAACTGCACACCGAGTCTAAGGAACTACCTAAGGGCGTACATGATGTCGGACCTAGATACGCTAATGATCTTAGCCGACGACAGCCAAACAACACCTTGTGGAGGCCGCCAAGCACCACACAAAGGCCACAAAATATAACCCACAGGAGGTCTGTCGAAAATGCGGTGGGAACGGACATGGGCTCGGGGATGTCGAAGCCGATGTCTGCTATTCTTCTGGGTATGAGGCAAGGTAGGCGTCAGAAGCGTCGAGTGCTGCCAACGAGCGGGAAATGGCCAGAAGTCTCAGCCGCAGAGAGGCCAGCGGGGGTCGCACGGAAGCTAATCGAAGAGGAGCAGTAGTTGTCCCCAGTGGTGATGAGCATTAGGAACAGCTACAAAGCCACAGTCGACATCGGAGCAACGACAAGCTTCGTTAGCAAAGAGCGGACGGATAATCTGCTGCTCTAGGAAGGACTATCAGGAGATGCGGCGGAATAAATGCACAGCTCGAGGTGTAGGTCAAATTCGGCAACAAGGAGTAGTGAATCCGTTGGTCTTAAGATGGAACTTCCTTACACAAGTCGGAGCCGAAATAAAGTGCACTGGCGACCGATGTAAAAAGGTTGACCGATTGTAATGACTAGTTAGTCATCCTTTAGTTTCCCAGTAAGATATCCCCAGCGAAATAATGGGTTTTTTGACCATCAGGTCGTTATTGTTCTGTATATTTCAGTGGTCTTAAAGAGAGTGAATTTAGATTTGGAGGCTCGCGACTGCGTTGCAGCGGTCATACTTTTATCGGAAAAAAATCTACTGATTTTTGAAAATTTTACATATGTCGAGTTGATATTTTATATTTGCTTTTTCTAGGGTATCGAATACTACATTCAGATTTTTGGCGTGGGTTTCATCATCTTTACCAAAAATAATTATATCGTCAATGTAAATATAAAAAATTTCACCGATATGGAGGCTGAAAAAATCATCGGGTGCTCTTTGAAATATGGACGGAGCGTTTTTAAATCCAAATGGGAGACGTGTTAATTCGTTCTTTCTATTGTGAACGGAAAATGCTTTTTTTTCCTATTCGCTTTCTTTTAGGAGGGTATGATGAAAGCCATTTTTTTAATCATGGACTGAGAAAATTGTATTGTTTCCTAATTGGGCTAACATTTCATTAATGTTAGGTATCGGATTCTTGTCTGCACCGTTTACTAAGTTTAATTTTTTGTAATCAATTATTACTGGGAACTTCTTTCTTTCAGTAGTACCCATTTTTGTGGAACAAGCCAAACGGAAGATTTATACGGAGAACGGAATGGTCTTATTATTCGATCCTGTAGCAGTTTTACGATTTTTCTCTCTACTTCAGGTGTTGCCCCTACTGGTAAGGGATAATATCGAGAGTAAGCCGCACTATCTTTACTTGTGCGTATATATCTGCTTTAACGTTAATAAGGTAAGTTAGTTTTTTGTCTGGTTCTGTAAGAAGGTTGGAATATTTTTTTTAAGCGTTTCAAGATAACCTTTTATAGGACTGTGCGGGGGTGAGTTTACGAATGTTCGTGTAACCGGTGGTAGACGGTGTGTTGGGGTCACGCCGCGGGACAACACTTGTCGCTGGCACGGGGACACTAGATAGGACAGGACGATCGCGTCGCGACACAGGAATCTATAGTTAGTACGGTGCCAGTTTCGTCAGTGCCCTTTTTATCTACTACCCATATTCGGATATTGTTTGGGGAATTCGACTTCTGGATTATGCCATTTTTTAGCAGATCTTGAATTTCGCCATTGACGAAATCGGCTGCTCCCATTGGATATGAATAAAGTTTGGCATAAATGGGCTCCTCATTAACAGTTATAATGGTGGCTACTGTTACGTGGGCATATTAGTGCCCGAGCCCTGACAAGGACTTGGGCCGACGGAGAGGCGTCTGATATTCAGGCACCATTTGCCGGCATAAGCTACGTCGTATTCGGGTCGTGGGATCTTGGTAAGCCTCTCTCCTCTCCAACATAACGAGAATAAATATTAAAAGTGACTGGAAAATAATATTAGTCATCAAGTTCGTCAGTCATCAGTCCACACTGCCCAACAAGCTTAGCTGTCGCTTGATCGCAATACGATCGGGCTGTGTGTCAGCACACCCCCTTTGTTAGAGTTCTAGCACACCATGGTTTTGAATTCTTTTTCACATTATAAATTTATTAAATAATATTTATGTCAGCGTGTGCCGGGATTGAATAACATAATATTGGCTAATTCATATAGGGATTAAATTAATTGAGAATTATTGTATTAGCGGAAAGTATCGATTTTACCACCTGTGAAGGTGCACACACCAGCAAAATGCTGACTATTCACGACTACAAACGTCGCTCAGAGGGCTCTTGTACATACAATTACAAGGCTGATACTCGCCGCTGAAAAAGTAACATTTAATTATTATGTATAAAAAAGGGTATTAAAAAAAGAAAAGTATATATAAATCATTATATATATGAAACAATTATTATATATGGATATTATATATTATTACAGGAATTCCTAACAGATTAATTCTTTGTCTTAACTAGGAAAGTATTAATATTGCCCAAAAACAAATTCTTATCCAGACGGAAGGTCTCTATATATAAGAATTCTTATGTTAAATTGTAGATCAGTGTCTATTGTTTTTGCTAAAGCTTCTGAGGTAATCATGGCGCACGGATATATATATGTATGTATAAGAAAAGGAACCGTGTTCCGACAAACTTACCCCCTTCTTAGTCCTGGGCGATGAGATCTCGACGCTCCGGATCCTGGGCTTTGGGAGATTTTATAATTGGTTTATATACATATGTGCGTGCAAGACTTGATGGCGTAAGTAATTTCTAGGGATTCTTATTTATTTTTTCCTTGTATGCGTATTTGAAGTTTGACTGTATTAATTTTGATCAGCCCACTTACATATTTTTGTGTCGTGAATTCGATATTAAAGTTGGGTGCCAATTATCTTTTAGTGCGGGCAGGTCCCACGCAGCAGTCACTAGTATCCAAAAGCCAACAGTCTGGCAGCGGTCCCAATTCCTATGGGCCACGGGTGCTGGATCCAGGAGGATCGCAAGTACTGGATGTTGGGGTATTCTCCGGGTTAAGCCGGATTCTTGATGAGCCGGCTGGCTATTCCTATCCACTGAAGATTAGGAAGTTTACGTTGGAAGGGTGACTGCCCTTTACTTGCTGGCCTAGAGACTCAGACAGTGTGAAAATAATAAGTTCTTAACGGCGCACTATGGGGAATTTGCTCACTTTTTGTGGCATTAATTAATATCTTAAGAACAAAGCAACATTTAAAAGTTTTGTTTTTAGAATTAAGTATATAAAATTTAAAGGAAGTAAATTAAAAAAAGATGGGCGTGGTCCCGCCTTTTTTTTAAGAAAAAAAAATTTTTTTTTCTTGTCAATAAAATAAAAAAAATTTTTTTTCTTGAATTTTTTTTTAAGAGACCAAACTGATTTAAAAAAAAAATTTTGCCTTATTTTATTTCCCATTTTTTTAGTGAAATTGTAATTTTTTGTATTGTGATCACTATAATTCTTAACAAAAATACTAAAATCCTATATATCAACGTTAAGTAAGTGAAATGATGTTGTAAAATAATTTTAAAATAATCGTTATTTAATAAGAAATATAACTGCACACTGTTTTTCTTAAGATAACATCGAAACTGGCATTTACCAGACAAAAATGAGGAAAATATACCATATTAGGTAGAGGTCTTTAAAGCTAAATTTTAGAGAAAGTGCGCAAAAGTGCACTTTTATACTAACCGAGCTCAATGAGAATTAAATTCTCTACAAGATAAAAAAGGTTTCAGAGGTGGAAACTGCTGGAATCACTTTGTAGCTCTATTTAAAAATACAAATTAACTTAAAGATTTTGATTTTTTTGAGGTTAGAACTAGAACACGAATATACGAGCACCACAATCAATAAATACAATATTAAGGTCACAAACACAAGTTACAAGTCCCTCTGATTGGATGGTATTTCAAAAACCTCAGAGCTATGTTTAATTTTACACTTTTTGACAATTTAAACTATTAAGAATAATAGGCGCTTTACCAGCGCTGCCACCTCGTTGAAATAAAAACAGGCTTTAACAGCTGATAACTTAACAGTGGTGCGTACTGTTAAACTTTTCTGTTAGTAACATTAGATATTGATGTTATCGTGATGCATTCTGATAAACAAAACCTATTTTTAACGACTTTTAAAAAATGGGTTTTGGCCAAAAAAAGTGGTCAAATTCCCCATAGTGCGGCGGTAGCCGGAGTTTAATATTGTCAGAGCTTGTGCTCTTTATTCAAGACTTCAAATTATACTAAAACATAAAAGACTTTACGTAAGCTATGCGCGGCCGGCAAGCCGGCCGCTCGTGCAGCAAAGTGCTGACACTAGCAAAATCCGCATAACTCACCATACCGTGCATCAGTAGGAACCAGGCTCGGCCCCTAAAGGCGTTTATGCTGATTTTGCAAATAAACACTAGGGTGATCCAATAATCACCCAAGATCTTTATTGACTTATAATTACTCCTTAACAGTGTTAACATATATACGTGCAAGACTTGAGGGCGGCTTACAAAAACAAAACACAAAAATTACATTACACAAAAAAAATAACACTATCGCTGTATAGATATGTATGTATGCATGCATCGTATGCGAGTTCCACTGCGGCGCACGTCAGTTCCAATGCTCGGGCTGGGCTGGTCGGTGCAGCTCCAATTTCTTGTTCAGCGTATGTAATTGGGGGTTCTGTTTACACTTGCATTCAGAAATGCATATTTGTAATTGTTTGTGATTGTTTTTGGCGATTCACTTTTTGTTTATAATATTGGAGTGCAATTTGTTTACTATTATTTTATTGTTTCTATTGTCTTTTTGCTGCTTCACTTCACTGTATCTGTTTGGCTTATGCTCCAATGTGGGTCACCACTTTCTCCAGGGCATGATGTTGGTCGCGGCGTCTCTGAACAGAGCGCTTTTAGATCTTTACAACCTTAAGGATCACTATAACCAGGAGTAGTCCAACGATGAGCTTCATGGTCTTGTTGACATTTTGAATATCATCTTGGTGGTCAACGATATCTACTGTGTTAATCACATTGGCGGTGCTGCCGGCCACTTTGGACGTTTTTCTACCCATCTTAGGGTCTTTAGGCCATTCACATGGATTACTAGTTCTTTTCGTCCTTCGGGATTTTGCAGGTTGACTTCCTCCAGATTGTGGTCGATCGCAGGACCGGTTATCGGGACTTCCTCCTGGGTGAATTTGATTCTAGGGAAACGTCAAGACATCCTTCTGGACACCAGCCTTCTTCCAGTCGTGGTCTGTGTTGATGGGAGTTGTACTTCTAGACCACCGTCAGTGAGAGATCAGAACAATTTCTGTCTAACTTCTCTATTTGGCTGGGGTCTTTTATACCGGACTAGAGCTTGCGCTAGCTCCCCATATTGGATGAGTTAACTACGTGTTCCCACCTAGGGGTACTGTTTCTCTATTTCCCCTATTTATGGAGTGCACTTTGGTGGTTGGTGGTTGGTGCACTTTGCCACCTTACTGGAGTACGGTTACGAGCAGGTCGATCGTGGTCGTTGTTCTGGCCACGCGACACCCATGAGTTGTCGAATTGTTTTTGCTGATTTGCCCTTATCAATTGGAGTGTGGTTAGTCATTAGGGCCGCTACCCTCAACTTATGGCATTTGTTTTGCCGGGGTTAATCTTGTATGGGGGAAGGGCGTACGTAACAGGCCGGAAGTGATCGATGCGGCTACGCATGGAATGACTTCGCAAAAGGAATCTTCGTACGACCATCTCTTTAGATCTCCTTCTTCTCCTTTATTCCTTTTTTAGGCGCCCATTTACGTGTGGCTTCGACCCACTACATTAACCCAGTCTCAGATGAGCTAGTCAGGCTTATTATTCTATTATTTAATTATTGTACTTTTTTATTATGCTATTATTATATACATATGCTGAAAAAGAAAAGCTTTCCGGCCTCGCACGGAAACATACATACATACATATTTATACCTGTAAATAAAAATATGGCTCATAATAAAATATATAATATAGCTTTAATATATAAATATACAAAAAAAATCATAAGTGAGTAAAAGTTAAAAAGTTGAGAATAAAATTGCTGAGTGTGCCGTAACCACGGTTTTTAACCGGGGGCTACTCAGCTGAAAGGTAAAAAGTTTTCCCATTTCCCGAAGAAAAAATATTAAAAGTATAAGAATTGTTTTTTGTTCTGTTTTGGTTTCTTTTTTTTATTTTTATTTTTTTTTGTTTTACTTATTTACTATATATTTATTTTAGTACTAGACATAGTTCCTAACTTAAGGTTTTCTTATTATAAGTAGTATATCTTCCCACGCTAGGACTCCCAGGCGCGGGCTTCTTCTTGCCAATTTTCTGGCGAGGCGGTTCATGCGCCGCCCCACCCTCTGTTGGCTCTCCTGTATCTTGACTATTTGTCTTTGTGTCCGTACAAGTTGCTCCTGTACTTGGAGCAACTGTCTACGCTCGTTTTCCTGGTTTCGGGTCCTTTGCCCGATCTCCTGCTCTATCGTCTCCCGGTTTTGAGGCGCCGAAAGGAGTTGTATCCAGCGCTGCTGGATGCACTCCTCATCGATGTTGATACTGTGGCAGAGCCCGTTCATCCATTCCGTAAGGAATACGAGGCCCTGCTCTCGTACTCCTTCTTAAGCTTGTTAAGCTGGTGAGCAGCTTGGATGGCGTGTTCGTATACGCTGAAAGTGTTCATCATGTCTGGATAATTTTCTGTCCACGGCTGTGGCTTTTATAGCGGATTCAGGGTAGTTCTGATTACGTGTTCACCTCATCAGGTGATCGGGACCTTCTATCAACTCGTGCTATCCCACAGTTCTAAGTTTGTCGCCTTCTGGAGTCGTCGGATTACGTTCAGAGGTTAAGGCGACATACAGGTCTTTAGCATGGAATACTCCGACACTTTTCCCCACTGCATTGCCCAGCTCATACAGCGCTTTGCCCTTACGCTGGAGTACAACACAGCGAATTCGATTCGGGCCAAGCTTGGCATTATATCCGTTAGCTTTGTTACTCTGCTTGTAGTTTTTCCTATAGACAACTTGTCCTACGGAAAACTCTACGAGCTTGCTACGGGTGTTATATGCCTTTCCCGCGCGTTCATGAGTTCGGTTCAATCCTTGGGTCAACTTTTGTCGGATGAGTTCCATCTTGTCTGGTAGACTTATCTGTGGATCTCCTGCCTGTATAGTCCCTAGCTTCCGTAAAATCAGACTGTTCCATGGGTAACCATCCGCGTTCCGAACATGGCGTAATCCAGTCTCGGGAGAGCTAGTCGGGCTTATATATTGTTGTACTTATTTATTTTGTTATTATTATATATATTTTTTTTATTAAAAATACTTATTGCTGAAAAAGAAAAAGCTTTCCAGCCTCGCACGGAAACATACATACATACATATTTATACCTGTAAATAAAAATATGACTCATAATGAGAGCTAGTCGGGCTTATTATTTTATTATTTAATTATTGTACTTATTCATTATGTTATTATTATATATGCTGAAAAAGAAAAGCTTTCCGGCCTCGCACGGAAACATACATACATACATATTTATACCTGTAAATAAAAATATGGCTCATAATAAAATATATAATATAGCTTTAATGAAAAATAATATATAAATATACAAAAAAAAAATCAGAAGTGAGTAAAAGTTAAAAAGTTGAGAACAAAATAGCTGAGTGTTTTCAGCTGAAAAGTGAAAAGTTTTCCAAGTTCCCGACGAAAAACATATTAAAAGTATAAGAATTTTTTTTTTTGTTTTTTTTTATTATTTTTTATTTTTATTTGTTTAACATTTTATATTATTTACAATAATTTAATCTACTAAGTTTTGCGGCTCTTTCATGATGGCTGCTACTTCTCGCCTCGCCTGTATACCAAGTTGAGGGCTTTCGAAGGTAAAGTCTTCTGACCGCGCGGTTCATGCGCCGGCTCATTTTCCATGTTTCCCGTTGTATCCGGGCGATGTGTGTTTGGCTCCTTTGTAGTTGCTCCTGAACTCGGAGCAACTGGTTCTGGTCCTCCTCCTGATCTCGGCTCCGGTGCCGGGTCTTGCTCGAGTTCAGCTGCCAGTTCTTCATCTTCTGTCTGGTATCTGTGTATCCAGCATTGCTGGATATGGTCCTCGTTCAAGTGGATGCTATGGCAAAGCCCGTTCATCCACTCGACGAGGAGCGCCAGATATGATGCCTGGTCCCCGTACCTAACCTGTAGCCGACGAAGCCGGCGGGCAGCTCGGATGGCTTGGTTGTAAGTGTTTGAGGACTGCATCATGTCTGGTGACTGGTCGGTCCCTGGTTGTTGCTTTTATAGCAGAACCGGGGTAGTTCTGATGACTGTTCTACCAATCATGTGATCGGGAGCTTCTATCAATTAGTGCAATCCCGCAGTTCTGAGTTTGTCGCCTTTTGGAGTCGTCGGATTACGTTCAGAGGCTTAGGCACTTCTCCCCACTGCATTGCCCAGCTCATATAGCGCTTTGCCCTTACGCTGGAGTAAAACACAGCGAATTCGATTCGGGCCAAGCTTGGCATTATATCCTTTAGATTTGTTACTCTGCTTGTAGTTTTTCCTATAGACAACTTGTCCTACGGAAAACTCTACGAGCTTGCTACGGGTGTTATATGCCTTTTCTGCGCGTTCATGAGTTCGGTTTAATCGTTGGGTCACTTTTTGTCGGATAAGTTCCATCTTGTCTGGGAGACTTATCTGTGGATCTCCTGCCTGTATTCCCACCAGTTTTCGTAGAATCGGATAAGCTGTTCCATGGGTAACCATCCGCGTTCCGAACATGGCGTAATATGGTTCCATGCCTATTGACTCGTGTAGGCCATTCCTAAGGGCACACTCTATTCGGTTGGGTATCCCAGTTTCGCTGATCAGTGGCAATTGTTGCTCGAAAAATTTGGAGTACAGATCGGTTTACCCTCTCAGCCGCGTTCGCTTGCGGGGAGTAAAGTACAGTCTTTACGTGTCGAATACCGTAGAGGGTCAATAGCTCGCCAAAAATTTGAGACAAAAATTGTTTGCCGTTGTCTGAGTTTACAAATTCGGGGACTCCAAATTGATGGAAAATTTTGGTCTCAAGGAATTTGATGACTTCTGCAGCTACTGCATGTCTCATCTGCTGCAGCCAGACAAACTTGGAGAAATGGTCTAGGCATAAAAAAATCACCGAGTTCCCAGCCTTGGTCCTCGGGTATGGTCCCATAAAGTCGATGAACAACCTTTGGCCAGCCCGCTCCGTAACCCACTGTTCTCCCATGGGTGGTCGGATATTTTTGTTGGCGGTCTTGGTGATCTTACAGACCTCGCATTCCATCACTACTTTTTGGACATCTACAGCCATGCCTGGCCAATAGTAAAACTGTCTCAATTTGGCTAGTGATTTGTGCAACCCCCCATGCCCTGCGGTTATGGCATGATGTGCTCTCCAGACTAAATCAGGACGCAGCTCGGCGGGAACCCAGAGCTTCCATGCCCGGGCTTCATCCACAGCGTCGTTTAGGCAGAATCCCATCCGTTTATATACATAGCCTTCTGATGTTTGAAGGTCTGAACTTTTACCTACATTTTCGTCCACCGCCTGCACTAGGTTGACATAATCCGATGACTGTCGAATCGAGGTTGATGTGTATGTCCAGTTCTTCTGCACCAGCCTTCTGTAGCTCGTCCATATGAACTCGTGAGAGAGCATCTGGGACTACATTTAGTGACCCTTTCCTGTGTTGTATGGTGAAGTCAAATGCTTGTAGCTTCAAACTCCATCGCGCAAGCCTGCCTGATAAGTCTTTCTGGCTCATCAGCCATTTCAGACTAGCGTGGTCAGTGATCACTTTGAAGGGCATCCCATCTACGTAGGCACGGAATTTGGTAATGCTGAGGATAGCGGCAGAGCACTCCAACTCGGTTATGCTGTAATTCCGCTGTGCTTTGTTCAATTTGGCTGACATATAGGCGATTGGATGTTCTCCGCCCTCGTCATCTGTTTGGAACAAAACTCCCCCCACTCCAGTGGTCGAGGCATCACATTGTATGGTAAACGGTTTCTTAAAATCCGGGGTGACGAGTACAGGTGCTGTTGCCATGCTGGTTTTTAAAAGTTCAAACGCCTTGATTGCCTCTTCTGACAACTCAAATTTCTTTATGCGGTCTTTCTTCAAGCAGTCGTGAAGCGGTGCCGCTGTCTGGGCGTAATTTTGGATGAACCTCCTGTACCAGCCTGTCATTCCCAGGAACCTCCGCATCTGTTTGGCGGAGCTGGGCTGGGGAAATTCCTGTATCGATTGTATTTTTGCGTCATCCGTTCGGATGCATCCTCCCCCAACTACACATCCTAAATATCTTGCCTGGCTGTAGCAAAACTTGCTCTTGTCTACATTTATCGTTAGCTCTGCCCGCTGTAAGCAGGCACTGACCTGGCTCAACATATCCATGTGGGCTTCAAATGTAGGTGAACAGACCAGTAAGTCATCCAGATTCACAAATACATTCTCGCGTAGCGCCGCTGGTATAACTTTATCCATTAGTCGGCACATTCGCTGCGCGGCATTGCACAAGCCGAACGGCATGACTGTAAACTGATACAGTGGCCTGCCGGGCACTGTAAACGCGGTTTTCTCTCTACTTTTGGTTTCGAGAGGTATTTGCCAAAAGGCGTCTTTTAAGTCAATTGCGGAAATGTAATACGTTTCCTGTAGTCGGCTCAACAGACCCTCAATATGTGGTAGTGGACACGCATCTTTGATTGTCCGGGAATTTACCTTACGCGCATCGAGGTATAGGCGATTTTTCGGCCCTTTTTGCACCAGAGTTACTGGTGAACTCCAGCTGCTATTGCTCTCCTCGATCACGCCTAGACCTAACATGCGATCTAGCTCGGCGTACACCAGCTTCTGTTTTCCTGGGGATATCGGGTAATGTCGCTGCTTGATTGGTAAGTCCTCGCTGGTCACTTCAACTATATGTTGCTCTAAACTGGTCTTTCCTAATCCTTTTTCTAACAAGACTTGCTGCAGCTTACAATGTTGTTCTGGGGTAAGCTGATGTGGGGTATAGGCGGTCTCGGGCTTGAGCGTATTGTTCATGTCTAGGTCGCCGGTCATAAGGTCGAAATCCGGTGTTGTTTCAACGGCGGCAACCTTGCGTCTACCTTTCCCGAGGAATGTGAGGCCGAACGTATCCCAGAAATTAATTCCGAAATAAAATCGTTGTGTCAGCCCTGGCACTATCAAAAACTCTAGGTCCTTGGTTTCTCCTTCCCATTCCACGGGTAACGTTATGGCTCCGGTTACTTGGGTCTCACCACCGCTTGCTGTGCGTACGCATTCTTCGCTTAGCTTCCTTATCGGCCGCGTCCGGTTTTCCAAGAAAGCGTGTGCTCCTCTGCCAATACAGTTCGCACTGGCGCCTGTGTCCAGTAATGCGAGTATCTCTTCTCCATCGACCTTCGTTTTAGCAAAGAAACGGTTGTCATTTTGCACGCTCACTACTGTGTCCACCACCTTTTGCTTGAGCCGGCGATAGTCTGCTCGGGCATCATATAATCTTAGTATTTTTCGCGTTGTTCGTGTCTCGGTGTCTGCATCTTCCGAGCCATTGAAGATACGTTCACGAGCATGTTCGTACTCCCTCTCTCGTTGTTCTAGGCTCTTATGAGGGGAGATTTGGTTGGGCTTCCGTGTGTTTACCGGAAAGGGTTGGTCCTGGTCCACCCGGCTGTCCCGGTCTTGCCTGACGGACTCCGCGCAAAAGCCGCTGGGTTAGCATCTGCATCCGTCCCGACTTTATCGCAGAACCTGCAGGTGGCATCGTGGAATTTGATAGGGCAGTATTCTTCCTTCGAAGGATGCTTCCTGTAGAAGTCTGCTCCTTTGCCACACTTATAACACACCAGCGCGTGTAATGGGCCTCGGCATCCTTGTCCATCCTCGTAACGCCCTCGCGTATCTTTCCGCTGCCGGTTGAATTCTTCCACCGTGACTGCGTCCGGCAAGTCCTCCAGTGTCTGGAATTCCTCTATTTCGTTAATTGCAGCTCGGCTGCGCACGTTTCTTCCGGTGTTTCTCAGCCAGCGATCAACTCTGAGACCCTCTCGTTTGAGCTCCGCTAATGAGGTGATTGGGGATGTTAGCAGTAATCCCCCCATCTGGGAGTTCATGTTATCCTTTAAGAGCTCTACGAATTCATCTTCAGCGATTTTGTGCTTGAGCTTGAAATGCAGGTTATGCATATCCGAGACATAATCGCTAAAGGTTTCGTGTGGCCCTTGCTTGCGTTCCATCAATTCTTTGACTTTCATAAGGTCACTTCCGGTAGTGGAAAATGCCCGTCTCATTTCTTGGGTCAATGAGTAGTAGTCAAAGTCGTAATCCTCTGCCTTGTCTTCCATAAGCTGCCAATACCATTTCGTGGCTGCACCTGCCAGCAGAAGATGGAATTCACGAAAGACTTGTTGACGGGTGAGGTCATACAATTCTTGTAGTCGGTCCACGCGGAATAGGAAACTCTCAACTGTCATGCCGCGTCCGCTTCCATCGAACTTTAGGTTCCACCTGTCCAATCTGACATCTTTTGGTCGCGGTCCTTGGAATGATGAGTTCCGATCGATCTCTGGATGCAGTTGGTGACTCGCCTCCCTCTCGTTTGTTCTGAATTGCCTGTGTGATGGGGTGTCCATCCGCCTGGGTGTTCTTAACCGGTGCATCTGGCTATTGAGCATGTCCTGTGTTACTGGTTCCAGGGGCGGGGTCTCTTGGTATCTCAAAAAACTGTCCGTTGGATTCGGAACAGTAAGGGGCGGTGAAGGCAGTCCCTTCTGTTCGGGTCTCCTGGATGTCGGAGACTGCATTTCTGTTATCTGGGCTTTCAGCGCTTCTATCTGGGCACTCATTCCACGCTGCATTTCATTGCTTTGCCTCAAGAGCTCCATCAATCTTTGTTCACGTCGCTCGGCAGCCTCTAAGTTGTCCTCCTCGTGCCTCTGAAATTGGGGAAGCATACTTAATCTTCCTTTCGGTGGTCCTAGGGGTAGATTCTCCCCTCCGGCGGCTCCTTCCATTTCAGTATACTGATCCAAATTGTTTTCTTCGGACAGGGTATCTACCTGTCCTGGCTGATTCTGTGCGAGCTCCCACGGCTCTCTTTCAGATGAGTCTCCTAGCCTTGGCGCGCTCGCACTCCGGGGTTGGTGATTGTCTCCGCGCGTTGTTGCTCGGGTCACTCTTCCGGTGCTGGGTTGGAATATGACCTTCTTCTTGGCCCCCTTCATTTATATGATTGGACCTTCTTTAAAGGCCTCCGCTTTCTTTTTATAGATTGTCACTTTGTGCGGATTAATACACGCACTAAAATTTGTCTTCACTTTTTTTGCGTTTTGGTATAAAAGATTCACGCGATTCTTTTCAAAACACCCGGTCAGCGACGTATACGCTGAATAAGTCGACAATAGAAATGTTTATCAACTGGGGGTGCTTCCCTCTGCTTCCCAAGTTTCTCTTCGGTCAAGAACCGTCCGATATTTAAGCCCCAAACAAAAATAAAATAAATTTCCCTAACTAGGAGTGTTAGCCGCTTCTACACAACGCGGTTCCGCTAAGCTAACATGCCCTTACTTTCCCTTCTTCTAGACATCCCAAATGTTCCAAACGGAATGGCTGTGTCTAGATAAGGAATCTGTCCTCCCGCCAGTCGTCGGAAAACAAGTTGTTTGACCGATAATTCTCGGGCTCCACAACCGTCTCCTATTTCTCTGGACTCGAACCAAGCAAACGACCTGACCAACTAGCCTAATACGTTGTGGGGCGTCGGCCAGAGAAACTAAAAATCGTCCACCGCCCAAATATGTCAAGGGAAACCGCAAAGACTCGAACCAAGCAAACGACCGGACCAACTAGCCTAGTACGTTGTAGGGCGTCGGCTTTGCATTTCCTGTCAGTTCCCCCACCCCCATTCTGTCCTGGATCGACAAACGAACAGTAGACCCGCACCGCAACTGCTAAATGCGTTACCGCAATGCTTGCGCTCCTGCTCTTTCTGGACTCGAACCAATTCAAACGACCGGGCAAATGCGTAGTACGTCGTGTGGCGTCGGCCAGAAAGCACCTATAAATTGTATTTACGTGAATTTTAGCAAGTAGTCGTCGACACTTAGTTGTTGGTATAGTATTATAAAAAGGATAACTCATAGTTCTTGTTTTAAGGAAGTTCTGGTAAATTTGTCCATGAACAAAACAGAGAATTTCTAAGGTTACAAATCATTTCAAAGTCAGGCCTCTATTCTGTGACAAAGTTCTGATTGAGTGGCCACTCAACACTGACAGTCACAGAAGTTGGGGACTTTACGGTTATTAATTTAAAGACAAAAACAAATAAGTAGGTGCATATTTAAAATTATTTAAGTTCCCTGCTCTATAAAACAGTCAAGTTACTCGTGGCAAACAAAGATGAAAGCTTTGCCATCCCTAGGTGCATCCACTCCGATACCGCAGGCATCGAGATTGTGGACCCTGGTAAAATTCCTTAAGGAATATGAAATGTCCTAGCGTTGGGCGCCAATTCTGTTACGTGGGCATATTAGTGCCCGAGTCCTGACAAGGACTTGGGCCGAGGGAGAGGCGTCCGATGTTCAGGCACCATTTGCCGGCATAAGCTACGTCGTATTCGGGTCGTGGGATCTTGGTAAGCCTCTCTCCTCTCCAACATAACGAGAATAAATATTAAAAGTGCCTGGAAAAATAAAAATAGTCATCAAGTTCGTCAGTCATCAGTCCACACTGCCCAACAAGCTTAGCTGTCGCTTGATCGCAATACGATCGGGCCATATTCCCTCCCCTTCACACAATCGTGTGCCAATGGATCATCGCGGGCCGCGCAATACGATCCCCTATTGTCAAGGTTGTCCGTCGAAAGTTATGTCATTGTTCTTGACCTACTTCACTACTCGCGTCAGCACACCCCCTTTGTTATAGTTCTAACACGCCATGGTTTTCAATTCTTTTTCACATTATAAATTTATTAAATAATATTTATGTCGGCGTGTGCCGGTGTTGAATAACAGAATATTGGTAAATTCATATAGGGATTAAATTAATTGACAATTATTGTATTAGCGGAGAGTATCGAATTTATCACCTATGAAGGTGCACACATCAGCAAAATACTGACTATTCACGACTACAAACGTCGCTCAGAGGGCTCTTGCAATTATCAAATAACTACAAGGCTGATACTCGCCGCTGCAAAAGTTTATAGTAGTCTAAAAAACTGTAGGATACTGCACGAATATTTATATATGTATGTTTATAAGAAAGGAACCGTATCCCGACAAACTTACCCCCTTTTTAAATCCTGGGCGATGAGATCTCGACGCTCCGGATCCTGGGCTTTGGGAAAATATTATATTGGATATATATATATAAATATACGTGCACCAAAATACGGCTGTTCTTAAGTATATCAATTCACTTAAACACAAAATATATATATATTATGCTAGAGGCATGCGACTTCTTCAACGGATGGTGGAGAGATTCGTCCTCTCTAATTGTTTATCATGATTCACACTTTGTCTATTGATTCGGTTGGTTTAAATATATTTCAATGCATGTTTGAATGCTTGATTTTCACTTGTTATCCAATTGTATTATTTGAGGATATTGGTCCTTAGTTATGCATGAGTTCACTTTAGCTTTGGTTGGCTCGATTAACACATTTATATTGCATCACTACTTTCTCCGACGTATGCCATTGGTCGCTACGCTCTGAACGGATGGTTCCTATAGCTGAACAAATTTCAGGAGCATGGAGATCACGGATACTGCGTCCACAAACATCGCAGTATGTCGGATGTCCTCCTTATTGTTGATCTTCTCCACGTTCTTTGATGGCAATAGCGGCGCTGGTTCGACACAAGATTATTTCGAGCTGCAATTGTGTTCTCCTCAAGGATTGTTCGATATGGTGGCTGGTCCTGGTGGCAGAAGACTTCATGGACGACTGCCCCAGGGAAAGTCGCCTTCCCTCGAAGCTGCCGGCTTCCGTCAGCAAGACACCCAAATGGATTCTCTCCCTTTCTCTATTTGTCTTAGGTCTTTTATACCAGACTAGAGCTTTTACTTGTCTGCGGGTATGGATCGGATAAACTAGGTGTTCCCACCTAGAATTACTGTTTCTTGATATCTGCTATCTTGGGAGTCAACGGCCGGCTGTTGCCCTTTGCCAGCTACCGGAGTATGGTTACCAATAGGTTGATAGTGGCCGTTGTTCTGACCACGCGACACCCGAGAATTGCCGAATTGCTTTTTCTTCTGCCTTTACCAGTATGAGTCTGGTTAGTCACATGCACCCCTCCCCCTGGCTAAAGATTCGTCGTTGTTTCTCTATGTGAATCTTTCTATGTGGAGGGCGTACGTAACAGGCTCGAAGTGCTCGATGCGGACCGCATGGAATGACTTCGCAAAAGGAATCTGCGTACGACCATCGTTGTCTGTTCCGTGTTTCTTCTCCTTTTTAGGCGCCCTAGAATGTCCCGCCATCGTTTGTGTAGTGCTCTTGGCAGTGTTCAATTGCCCTTACGTTGTGGGTCCATTCAATCTTTGTTTTATAGCATATGTTGTCTATGCAGAATTTGTTTGCAATCTCATCTACAGAATAAACTGGGTTAGCTGATACGAAAAAAGATGCTAGTGACAATGTAATGAACCAAGGATTTCCTGTAACGGCATACATAGTGGCTGATATCGCTGTTATGATGTATTGGGGAGTGGTTGTCGGCTCTGCTGGTCGAAGCATGATTGATTGTTCATCTACTATTCTCAAAATAGCATCAATCATTGTTAAATCACTTCGTACATGTTCGTCAGACATCATTGCTAATTCTTCAATTAGCTCCGTGTTTTTCATAGTGTCAGCTTTGTTCCTCTCAACCATGCCAGCAATAATTTTATTGTTGTGGTTAAGTTTTTCAGAGATGGTCTTGCATAGCTTAACAAGCTCAGTGAAGTACTGTATTTCATGCTCTAGCAATCCTACCAGGCGTTTAGTGCGAGCTATGTGTTTTGTAACCTTATCTCGGAGGCCTTTTGTTTCGTTTGACGCTACTCCGTATGATAGGTATATTTTCTCGCTCTCTTTTTCATATGCATCTATTTGAGTAACAGAAGTCGCCATATTCTGTTTGATTACTCTTAGAGCCTTATCTTGGAGCATGTTCCTATCCCTAATTGTGGTCAAGGAATCAATTACATTTGCTTGAGTAGTAGCTATCTTATTTAATTGATCCTTGAGTGGGTTGGAAATAACGCATGTTGCAAGCATTATTGCAACTGATATTGTGGCCAATGCTCCGTGTACAGTGTCGGCAATGTAATCAATACTCTCATGGCAGTGGAAAGAAACAGATTCTTTTCCATTCATGCCAGAACTGATCTGGTAAGTTTTGTCAGGTTTAATCCACACGTTGAAAGTTCCTCCTTTTCCTTTACCAATATTTTCAAGGAGTTCGCTTCGTGTACTGTATTCTTTGTCAAGGTATGCCATGGTTTTTGTTTTGTGGTTGATGTTTAGATTTGAGTCTTCATCAATGTAGTATGTTTTGTTGGAGTAATTGCTTAGTCCGTAGGCAAACTTACCATTTAACCATTTTGATTGCGTTATGAAAGAAACAATAACTCCATCAGAATTTCTTACAGGTGTACCAGTTATATAATTTATTGAAGATGTGAAGCAGTTGCCAATTGTTATCACCTTCCTACCTGAGCCGAATTCATCAACCATCAACACTGTTTCCTCGTTTATTGTTTCTTTGAATTCTTGTCCACCAATAAACACTTGCCCTGTTATTTTGGTGGATAAGATGCCGTCATATGTGTAATCGCAATATTTGTGGTACAACTTGCCTTTGTCGTCATTGTTTTCTCGTGTTTGAGAATGGTTAATATGGAAGTACTTGCCATCAACCATATTACCACTCTCTTTTGGGTCTACGAGATTGCTCCCGTAGGGCACTCCCCATTTAGGAGAGTGCTTCATCTCAACAAAGATTCGCAGAGACGAATCAGTTGAAATACGCTGTTTGTTGTGCCTAACTCGGTTATTATCGCTTCAGCTCCGATCCAGATACTGCCGAGTTCCACTTCTTTCGAAGACACTTTGTCCGCCTTAGGCTAGGCAAGGACTACCGGTGAGGTTACCCTCTCTTGCTGGTAAAAAATAGCAATGGATCTATCAGAGTTTGTTATGTTACAGCTTCACAATTTTTGATCTCTGACAGAGATTAAGTAAACGATCGCGTTGATTGAGCAATCACGTTCGAAAAGGCAAAACACTTTAAGTGAATATCTAAAACCAATTCAAATGCACTCGGAACGACTGTTGAAAATCTCTCTATTTTTTAACAGAATTGGCGCCCAACGCTAGGATTTTTCATATTCCTTAAGGAATATTATTGGGGTCAACCATCTCGATGCCTGCGGTATCGGAGTGGATGCACCTAAGTATGGCAAAGCTTTCATCTTTTTTTGCCATAGGTAATTTGACTGTTTTATAGAGCAGGGAGATTAAATAATTTTAAACAGTCAAATAACCTATGGCAAAAAAAGATGAAAGCTTTGCCATACTTAGGTGCATCCACTCCGATACCGCAGGCATCGAGATGGTTGACCCCAATAATATTCCTTAAGGAATATGAAAAATCCTAGCGTTGGGCGCCAATTCTGTTAAAAAATAGAGAGATTTTCAACAGTCGTTCCGAGTGCATTTGAATTGGTTTTAGATATTCACTTAAAGTGTTTTGCCTTTTCGAACGTGATTGCTCAATCAACGCGATCGTTTACTTAATCTCTGTCAGAGATCAAAAATTGTGAAGCTGTAACATAACAAACTCTGATAGATCCATTGCTATTTTTTACCAGCAAGAGAGGGTAACCTCACCGGTAGTCCTTGCCTAGCCTAAGGCGGACAAAGTGTCTTCGAAAGAAGTGGAACTCGGCAGTATCTGGATCGGAGCTGAAGCGATAATAACCGAGTTAGGCACAACAAACAGCGTATTTCAACTGATTCGTCTCTGCGAATCTTTGTTGAGATGAAGCACTCTCCTAAATGGGGAGTGCCCTACGGGAGCAATCTCGTAGACCCAAAAGAGAGTGGTAATATGGTTGATGGCAAGTACTTCCATATTAACCATTCTCAAACACGAGAAAACAATGACGACAAAGGCAAGTTGTACCACAAATATTGCGATTACACATATGACGGCATCTTATCCACCAAAATAACAGGGCAAGTGTTTATTGGTGGACAAGAATTCAAAGAAACAATAAACGAGGAAACAGTGTTGATGGTTGATGAATTCGGCTCAGGTAGGAAGGTGATAACAATTGGCAACTGCTTCACATCTTCAATAAATTATATAACTGGTACACCTGTAAGAAATTCTGATGGAGTTATTGTTTCTTTCATAACGCAATCAAAATGGTTAAATGGTAAGTTTGCCTACGGACTAAGCAATTACTCCAACAAAACATACTACATTGATGAAGACTCAAATCTAAACATCAACCACAAAACAAAAACCATGGCATACCTTGACAAAGAATACAGTACACGAAGCGAACTCCTTGAAAATATTGGTAAAGGAAAAGGAGGAACTTTCAACGTGTGGATTAAACCTGACAAAACTTACCAGATCAGTTCTGGCATGAATGGAAAAGAATCTGTTTCTTTCCACTGCCATGAGAGTATTGATTACATTGCCGACACTGTACACGGAGCATTGGCCACAATATCAGTTGCAATAATGCTTGCAACATGCGTTATTTCCAACCCACTCAAGGATCAATTAAATAAGATAGCTACTACTCAAGCAAATGTAATTGATTCCTTGACCACAATTAGGGATAGGAACATGCTCCAAGATAAGGCTCTAAGAGTAATCAAACAGAATATGGCGACTTCTGTTACTCAAATAGATGCATATGAAAAAGAGAGCGAGAAAATATACCTATCATACGGAGTAGCGTCAAACGAAACAAAAGGCCTCCGAGATAAGGTTACAAAACACATAGCTCGCACTAAACGCCTGGTAGGATTGCTAGAGCATGAAATACAGTACTTCACTGAGCTTGTTAAGCTATGCAAGACCATCTCTGAAAAACTTAACCACAACAATAAAATTATTGCTGGCATGGTTGAGAGGAACAAAGCTGACACTATGAAAAACACGGAGCTAATTGAAGAATCAAAATTGATGATGCTATTATATTGATGCTATAATGATTGATGCTATTTTGAGAATAGTAGATGAACAATCAATCATGCTTCGACCAGCAGAGCCGACAACCACTCCCCAATACATCATAACAGCGATATCAGCCACTATGTATGCCGTTACAGGAAATCCTTGGTTCATTACATTGTCACTAGCATCTTTTTTCGTATCAGCTAACCCAGTTTATTCTGTAGATGAGATTGCAAACAAATTCTGCATAGACAACATATGCTATAAAACAAAGATTGAATGGACCCACAACGTAAGGGCAATTGAACACTGCCAAGAGCACTACACAAACGATGGCGGGACATTCTAGGGCGCCTAAAAAGGAGAAGAAACACGGAACAGACAACGATGGTCGTACGCAGATTCCTTTTGCGAAGTCATTCCATGCGGTCCGCATCGATCACTTCGAGCCTGTTACGTACGCCCTCCACATAGAAAGATTCACATAGAGAAACAACGACGAATCTTTAGCCAGGGGGAGGGGTGCATGTGACTAACCAGACTCATACTGGTAAAGGCAGAAGAAAAAGCAATTCGGCAATTCTCGGGTGTCGCGTGGTCAGAACAACGGCCACTATCAACCTATTGGTAACCATACTCCGGTAGCTGGCAAAGGGCAACAGCCGGCCGTTGACTCCCAAGATAGCAGATATCAAGAAACAGTAATTCTAGGTGGGAACACCTATTTTATCCGATCCATACCCGCAGCCAAGTAAAAGCTCTAGTCTGGTATAAAAGACCTTAGACAAATAGAGAAAAGGGGGAGAATCTATTTGGGTGTCTTGCTGACGGAAGCCGGCAGCTTCGAGGAAAGGCGACTTTCCCTGGGGCAGTCGTCCATGGAGTCTTCTGCCACCAGGACCAGCCACCATATCCAACAATCCTTGAGGAGAACACAATTGCAGCTCGAAATAATCTAATGTCGAACCAGCGCCGCTATTGCCATCAAAGAACGTGGAGAAGATCAACAATAAGGACGACATCCGACATACTGCGATGTTTGTGGACGCAGTATCCGTGATCTCCATGCTCCTGAAATTTGTTCAGCTGTAGGAACCATCCGTTCAGAGCGTAGCGACCAATAGCATACGTCGGAGAAAGTAGTGATGCAATATAAATGTGTTAATCGAGCCAACCAAAGCTAAAGTGAACTCATGCATAACCAAGGACCAATATCCTCAAATAATACAATTGGATAACAAGTGAAAATCAAGCATTCAAACATGCACTGAAATATATTTAAACCAACCGAATCAATAGACAAAGTGCGAATCATGATAAACAATTAGAGAGGACGAATCTCTCCACCAGCCGTTGAAGAAGTCGCATGCCTGTGGCATAATATATATATATTTTGTGTTTAAGTGAATTGATATACTTAAGAACAGCCGTATTTTGGTGCACGTATATTTATATATATATATCCAATATAATATTTTCCCAAAGCCCAGGATCCGGAGCGTCGAGATCTCATCGCCCAGGATTTAAAGAGGGGGTAAGTTTGTCGGGACACGGTTCCTTTCTTATAAACATACATATATAAATATTCGTGCAGTATCCTACAGTTTTTTAGACTACTATAAACTTTTGCAGCGGCGAGTATCAGCCTTGTAGTTATTTGATAATTGCAAGAGCCCTCTGAGCGACGTTTGTAGTCGTGAATAGTCAGTATTTTGCTGATGTGTGCACCTTCATAGGTGATAAATTCGATACTCTCCGCTAATACAATAATTGTCAATTAATTTAATCCCTATATGAATTAACCAATATTATGTTATTCAACACCGGCACACGCCGACATAAATATTATTTAATAAATTTATAATGTGAAAAATAATTGAAAACCATGGCGTGTTAGAACTATAACAAAGGGGGTGTGCTGACGCGAGGAGTGAAGTAGGTCAAGAACAATGACATAACTTTCGACGGACAACCTTGACAATAGGGGATCGTATTGCGCGGCCCGCGACGATCCATTGGCACACGAATGTGTGAAGGGGAGGGAATATGGCCAAAACACAGCCCGATCGTATTGCGATCAAGCGACAGCTAAGCTTGCTGGGCAGTGTGGACTGATGACTGACGAACTTTGTGACTAATATTATTTTCCAGGCACTTTTACTATTTATTCTCGTTATGTTGGAGAGGAGAGAGGCTTACCAAGATCCCACGACCCGAATACGACGTAGCTTATGCCGGCAAATGGTGCCTGAACATCGGACGCCTCTCCCTCGGCCCAAGTCCTTGTCAGGACTCGGGCACTAATACGCCCACGTAACAGAATTGGCGCCCAACGTGGGGCTAATCTTGGTATGGGGGAGGGCGTACGTAACAGGCTCGAAGTGATCGATGCGGCTTGGAATGACTTCGCAAAAGAAATCTTCGTACGGCCATCTCTTTAGATCTCCTTCTTCTCCTTTATTCTTTTCTTAGGCGCCCATTTACGTGTGGCTTCGACCCACTACATCAACCCAGTCTCAGATGAGCTAGTCGGGCTTATTACTTAATTGTTTTAATATTGTACTTGTTTATTTTATTATTATATATGCTGAAAAGGAAAAGCTTTCCGGCCTCGCATGGAAACATACATACATACATATTTATACCTGTAAATAAAAATATGGCTCATAATAAAATATATAATATAGTTTAATGAAAAATAATATATAAATATATATATTAAAATCAGAAGTGAGTAACAGCTAAAAAGTTGAGAATAAAATTGCTGAGTGTGCCATAACCATGGTTTTTGACCAGGGGCTGCTCAGCTGAAAAGTGAAAAGTTGAATAAAAAAGGTTTCCCATTTCCCGAACAAAAATATATTAAAAGTATAAGAATTTTTTTTTTTTTTATATTATTTTTATTTTTATATGCTTAACATTTTATATTAATTACAATGTTTTAATCTGAGTTTAGCGGCTCTTTCAGGATGGCTGCTACTTCTCGCCTCGCCTGGATACCAAGTTGAGGGCTTCGAATGTAAAGTCTCCTGACCGCGCGGTTCATGCGCCGACTCATTCTCCATGTTTCCCGTTGTATCCGGGCGATGTGTGCTTGGTTCCTTTGTAGTTGCTCCTGGACTCGGAGCAACTGGTTCTGGTCCTCTTCCTGATCTCGGCCCCGGTGCCGGATCTCTTGCTCGATTTCAGATGCCAGTTCTTCATCTTTTGACTGGTATCGGTGTATCCAGCATTGCTGGATATGGTCCTCGTTCAAGTGGATGGTATGGCAAAGCCCGATCATCCACTCGACGAGGAGCGCCAGATATGATGCCTGGTCCCCATACCTAGCCTGTAGCCGACGAAGCCGGCGGGCAGCTCGGATGGCTTGGTTATAGGTGTTGGAGGACTGCATCATGTCTGGTGACTGGTCGGTCCCTGGTTGTGGCTTTTATAGCAGAACTGGGGCAGTTCTGATGACTGTTCTACCCATCATGTGATCGGGAGCTTCTATCAAGTAGTGCAATCTCGCAGTTCTGAGTTTGTCGCCTTTTGGAGTCGTCGGATTACGTTCAGAGGTTTAGGCGACATACAGGTCTTTAGCATGGAATACCCCGACACTTTTCCCTACTGCATTGCCCAGCTCATATAGCGCTTTGCCCTTACGCTGGAGTACAACACAGCGAATTCGATTCGGGCCCAGCTTGGCATTATATCCGTCAGCTTTGTTACTCTGCTTGTAGTTTTTCCTATAGACAACTTGTCCTACGGAAAACTCTACGAGCTTGCTACGGGTGTTATATGCCTTTTCTGCGCGTTCATGAGTTCGGTTTAATCCTTGGGTCACTTTTTGTCGGATAAGTTCCATTTTGTCTGGGAGGCTTATCTGTGGATCTCCTGCCTGTATTCCCCCTAGTTTCCGTAGGATCGGATAAGCTGTTCCGTGAGTAACCATCCGCGTTCCGAACATGGCGTAATATGGTTCCATGCCTATTGACTCGTGTAGGCCATTCCTAAGGGCACACTCTATTCGACTTAGTTGGGTATCCCAATTTCGCTGATCGGTGGCAATTGTCGCTCGCAAAATTTGGAGTACAGATCGGTTTACCCTCTCAGCCGCGTTCGCTTGCGGGGAGTAAAGTCCAGTCTTTACGTGTCGAATACCGTAGCGGGTCATTAGCTCGCCAAAAATTTGAGACACAAACTGTTTGCCGTTGTCTGAGTGTACAAACTCGGGGACTCCCAATTGGTGGAAAATTTTGGTCTCAAGGAATTTGATGACTTCTGCAGCTACTGCATGTCTCATCGGCTGTAGCCAGACAAATTTGGAGAAATGGTCTAGGCATACGAAAATCACCGAGTTCCCAGCTTTGGTCCTCGGGTATGGTCCCATAAAGTCGATGAACAACCTTTGGCCAGCCCGCTCCGTAACCCGCTGTTCTCCCATGGGTGGTCGGTCATTTTTGTTGGCGGTCTTGGTGATCTTACAGACCTCGCATTCCTTCACTACTTTTTGGACGTCTACAGCCATGCCTGGCCAATAGTAAAACTGTCTCAATTTGGCTAGTGATTTGTGCAACCCCCCATGCCCTGCGGTTATGGCATGATGTGCTCTCCAGACTAAATCAGGTCGCAGCTCGGCGGGAACCCAGAGCTTCCATGCTCGGGCTTCATCCACCGCGTCGTTTAGGCAGAATCCCATCCGTTTATATACATAGCCTTCTGATGTTTGAAGGTCTGGACTTTTACCTAAATTTTCGTCCACCGCCTGACATGCGATCTAGCTCGGCGTACACCAGCTTCTGTTTGGCTGGGGATATCGGGTAATGTCGCTGCTTGATTGGTAAGTCCTCGCTGGTCACTTCAATTATATGTTGCTCTAAACTGGTCTTTCCTAATCCTTTTTCTAAACAAGACGGGTATGTGTCTATCACTTGCTGCAGCTTACAATGTTGTTCTGGGGTAAGCTGATGTGGGGTATAGGCGGTCTCGGGCTTGAGCGTATTGTTCATGTCTAGGTCGCCGGTCATAAGGTCGAAATCCGGTGTTGTTTCAACGGCGGCAACCTCGCGTCTACCTTTACCGAGGAATGTGAGGCCGAACGTATCCCAGAAATTAATCCCGAAATAAAATCGTTGTGTCAGACCTTGGTTTCTCCTTCCCATTCCACAGGAAACGTTATGGCTCCGGTTACTTGGGTCTCACCACCGCTTGCTGTGCGTACGCATTCTTCGCTTAGCTTCCTAATCGGCCGCGTCCGGTTTTCCAAGAAAGCGTGTGCTCCTCTGCCAATACAGTTCTCACTGGCGCCTGTGTCCAGTAAGGCGAGTATCTCTTCTCCATCGACCTTCGTTTTGGCAAAGAAACGGTTGTCATTTTGCACGCTCACCACTGTGTCCACCACCTTTTGCTTGAGCCGGCGATAGTCTGCTCGGGCATCATATAATCTTAGTAGTTTTCGCGTTGTTCGTGTCTCGGTGTCTGCATCTTCCGAGCCATTGAAGATACGTTCACGAGCATGTTCGTACTCCCTCTCTCGTTGTTCTAGGCTCTTATGAGGGGATATTTGGTTGGACTTCCGTGTGTTTACCGGAAAGGGTTGGTCCTGGTCCGCCCGGCTGTCCCGGTCTTGCCTGACGCGCAAAAGCCGCTGGGTTAGCATCTGCATCCGTCCCGACTTTCTCGCAGAACCTGCAGGTGGCATCGTGGAATTTGATAGGGCAGGATTCTTCCTTCGAAGGATGCTTCCTGTAGAAGTCTGCTCCTTTGCCACACTTATAACACACCAGCGCGTGTAATGGGCCTCGGCTTCCTTGTCCATCCTCGTAACGCCCTCGCGTATCTTTCCGCTGCCGGTTGAATTCTTCCACCGTGACCGCGTCCGGTAAGTCCTCCAGTGTCTGGAATTCTTATATTTCGTTGACTGCAGCTCGGCTGCGCGTATTTCTTCCAGTGTTTCTCAACCAGCGATCAACTCTGAGACCCTCTCTTTTGAGCTCCGCTAATGAGGTTATTGGGGATGTTAGCAGCAATCCCCCCATCTGGGAGTTCATGTTGTCCTTTAAGAGCTCAACGAATTTATCTTCAGCGATTTTGT